>NC_057813.1:418661209-418965647 GCF_018294505.1 Triticum aestivum | reverse complement strand
AACTGGGGCACACAAAGGAAAATACTCCAATACCTCACGAGTATAAACTGTGGCATTAAAACAAATATACTCCAACAACCTATGAGTCTAAACTGTGATGAAAAAAATCATCAAACATACTCCATACCCTCATGAGTCTAAACTGGGGCACAAAAAAATTACTCCAATAACTTACGAGTATAAACTACGACTCAAAGAAAAGAAATCATCAAGCATACTCCATACCCTCAAGAGTATAAACTGTGGCACACCACAAAAAAAATAAAGACTCCCACGACTTACGAGTATAAACTATGAAGCAAAGAAAAGAAATCGTCAAGCGTACTCCATACCCTTAAGAGTATAAACTGGGGCACATAAAGAAAAAAAATACTCCACACCCTCATGAGTATAAACTGAGGCGCAATGGGACATACGTGGATAAAAATGCAATGGGTGAAGACAAACCCATCAATGCTCGTAACACATAATGCCAAGACTCAATATATGGAGACATAGCATGCCAATTGGCCAAGGTATGGCAAACCATACACTCCATATGGTGGTTTGACTCCTTTTCCAATCGAATGTTAACATACAGCTCATATAGTTGTCGCGTACCAAGATTCGACATGTAGCAAAGCTATATTCTTTCGACAATTGTTCAAATTTCATCGGGACTAATTGTGTCCTTGGAACAAAAAAATAGTTACAACCATGTTCGATCAGGACTCGAAAAAAATGCAAGATGTCCTTCTTTGATATTTTGTAACACAAAAAAAATTCGCATGTTTCCCCAAATTGGCCTATACAAAGAAAAAGCTGAACAAAATTGCTTTCTAAGTTATTATTAGGTGGAAAATTTAAGCCTTAGTGTGAACAACAATTCATTGAGGTTGCCACAATATGGATGTCGGTGGATAGTCTCCTACCAAGTGTGTTGGCACTTACAAGGGGTGTGACCAATCGCTTTTGAGGACTTGGCCCTGAAAGCCACCGACATAGGAAACCATGAAGAAAAAGTTGCTCATCGAAATCATTCCATTGAATGACCCATGACTACAAACAATCAGAGTTACAACAAAATGAACAAAAAAAATACTCCAACATAGATTATTGGCACCATGCAAACACATCGGTAGAAAATACTTCGATGTTACCCAAAGCATGATTCGCTGGCAGCATGACTACAAAAGCATGATATGTGTATCCTTCATATGGAAAATATAATCTCCCAGGATATACGAGTATAAACTAGTAGCCTTATATGAAGAGAAAGAGATATAATGCTCCAATGCTATATGAGCCTAAACCACAAGCGCCATGCGAAACTCTGAACACACATAAAAATGCTCAATGCTATATGTGCCTAACTATAAGCGTGTTTCAAAAATGGTAAATTTGATCCAATCTTCATGAGTTTAAATTCTCAATGTTAACTCGTGTGCTCCAAAAAGAAAGAGTTCTGATCCTAAATTCAAATAAAAAATGCACGGTGTAGATAAAAAAATGCACATCCACGTATAGCTGCTGGGATGCATCTGAATAGAAAATCAAATGCTGAAAAAAAATACTAAAACAAATCATGTGCCACGTACGGAAATATTGTAAGCACGAAATAGATTGTCAAGTTTCGAGCTCTGGGTCCAAGTCAAATTTTTTTCCGAACCCAGACCTCGAGGGGCATCTGTTGACATCGATTTTGACCAAGATAAAATTATGCATAGACCACATAAAATATAAATGCAAAATGGCAAAAATCCATTTTATAATGAAAGAATCAATTAAAAGATATAATCAACCGCTCAAATCGACGACCGACAAAAAATGCATATTATATATTCGAACGTTGATAATGCACACATTAAACCAACAATTATGAAATATGACAAAATAAATAAATATTCATAAAGTCCTGTCCTGTATGTATGCACATCGTCGCCGACGGATATTGATCTAAAATTTCACCGTCAAAGACGACACCAATATTGTCGAAGCATGGTGCAATATGTTCCTCCATCAAAATATCGTCGTATCTTAATGGATGCACACAAAATATAATTTGATATAGAAAGCCAATAAGAAGGTCGATTCATGGAACTTCAAAAAAATGATTTATTGGGTAAAAAGTGCACATATACATACACATATAGGATGTATGTACATGACATGGCCTATATAATCAGATACGTAATGGAATTTTTCCTTTTCCTCTTGGTCCATGCATAGACATGCATGTACGTACGTGTATTAAGGCTTCCTAACTAAATCAGGAGACCATAGGTACGCGAAAAAGAAAGAAAATTGTGCCTGCATGTAGTTAGAGCTTAATCAAATAATTAGGCTCAATGGGCCCAAGGCCTACACGTCGTAGAAAAACTTGGCCTAACTAAGCCCATAACGGCTGATGGGACCTTGCCAGTTGATTAGCGATTAAACAAATAAAAAGAAAAAGGGAGCAGCCCCACTCCATGCACGATCTCACACGATCCCACGATCAGAACGTGGGCAGGCACGCGTCCAGCCGGCCCTCCACTGCTTCCCTCCGTCCCTATAAATACCAGGCCGCTCGACTGCTCTTGGATGGCTCATTTTCTCCCATCCACACGCCGTTGCTGCTGCTGCTGCTCGCTCATCATTCACCAAGCCATCGCTCACTCAATCACCTGCCCATCACTCACACATATACATATGCTGCAAAGCTGCTAGCTTCGTCGTCGCCGGCCGTCCGCTTGCCGTCGTCGTCGCCGCCGGCCGTCCGTCTTGTCGTCGTCCTCGTCGCGCAGCTCCTCGTCGGCCACACACTCCGTCGTCCGCGCCACTCATCGTCGACGTCGCCGGCTTCACATCATCTGCACCGCCCACAAGCTGCTACACGCCGGCGTTGCTCATCCACATCACCACTTCACGCGTACGGGAAGAAAGCCAAGGCAAGGTTAGAATTCATGGCTACCTCCTTGCTTCCTTGTTGACACGTTCCTCTTGCATCATATGTCTCAAACAATAGTGGTGTTATACGTCGCTCCATATGGCACATCTTGTTTGGTCTCACGGGATCTAGCATCCTTTGTTGATACAAACCAAGATTAAATTAAGTCACTTTTGTTTTGGTCTCATGGTGATCTTGCATCTCATGTTGATACAATTCAAAAATAAAAATATGCCCAGTCTTGGTTTGGTCTCATGGTGATCTTGCATCTCCATGTTGATACAAGTCAAGGCCAAAATTTACTCAAGAACAAATTACATCCATCTTATTTCGTCTTATGGTGGTCTTGCATCCCATGTTGATACAAATTAGGAATAGAAACAAATTAAGTTATTTGATAGATGATTTTTCTATTGATTTGCACTAGGCAAAACATAGTGCGCTCGCAATATGGAAAAGTCCCAAATAAACTTGACGATAATATATATATAGTTTAGTCCTATATAGCTAAACTTGAACCGACAGTTGTCATAGACTTTGTCATGTCCATGCAAAATATGAGTACAGTTTATGCTATGTTGGTGATAATACAAGCAAGAAGAAATCAACATACTTCATTTGGTTATGCTACGCATGGGCACGATATTGCTACATGATGCTAGTACTAATACAAGTGAAGTGAAACCTGATAAATACTCTCATGCACTTGAAATGCAAAATCATATAAATGTTCGACCAGTTTCGCTTAGTCACGTGTCCATATATGATATGTTTTAGACTACAGGAAAACTGGTGATAATACAATTGCATGTAGGAAATTAACCCACATGTCACAAGACAATCCCTCATATGGATTAAAAATGCTCCAACGCTATAAGAGCCTAAACTATTAGCATCATCAAAATTGCATCATAAAAACCAATCTTACCTGGTTACGCTACACGTGGGCATTATCTTAATGCTACGCGGTGTTAGTAGTAATACAAGTAAGATAAAATCAAGCAAAACATTCGGGCCACATATTTTGGCCAAAGTCAAATAAAATATGTCATGAAATGCTCCAACGCTATAAGAGCCCAAACTATTAGCATCATCAAAATTGCACGTCATAAACCAATTTTACTTGGTTGTGCTACACGCGGACACAATATTCGTGTTACGCGGTGTTAGTAGTAATACAAGTAAGATAAATCTAAATAAAACAATCATGCCACATATTTTGGCCAAAGTCATATAAAAGATGTTACAAACATACTCCAATGCTATAAGAGCCTAAACTATTAGCATCATCACAAATGGATATCACAAACTCACTTTACTTGGGTTGTGCTACACACAAGCGCCAATGAAATGACGCTATGCGGAGTTAGTGCTAATACCATGTAAGGTACAAACATAAACAAAAATGATAGATGTCATATGACGCATGCAACACCATAATTGCTCCATAAACCTTTGCTTGGTTACGCTGCACGCGGGCATTACCTTAGTGCCATGCGGTGTCATTAGTAGTACAGGTAAAGCAGAACTTAATAAAAAATAAGTTCACTCCACATCCACATATGCATACAAAATTCATGCAAAATACATGATAAGGCATATTTCATGTAGCCCACATAGGCTTTAAACAAATAAAAAATATCATAAGCAAACTCCACTTGCAAACTCCATTCGGGTCAAGCTATACGGGTGTGTCATATGATTGCACCGCGTTGTTAGTTTTGATACCGTGTGAGGTCAAAATCAGCAAAACATGGCACATGTCACATGCGCCATAGAAAGCATCAAGATTGTGTTAGCAAGCTTCAGTCCGTTACGCTACATGCGGGCACCATATCAGTGCTACGCGATGATAGTAGTAATGTGATGATGCAAAACTTGTTAAAATTGGCATGTCACAAATGTCCATGACACCAAAACCAAAGATGTCATATAAAATTCCCAAAGAAAATATGAACATATCCTATATGCCAAACGTAGGATAAAACTATGTGTAGCCAAAATCGACCTGCATTCTGCATATACATGAGGGGGAACACACACAAATGGTTGCATGCTAGGAAGTATATCCCCAAACATCACACATGAAATCATAGAGGAGTACTTGCATGGAACCAAACTTCAAGATCACCAAGCAGGAGTTCATTGTCGACCGCGAGGAGGATTTCTCTTGTAGAATATTGTAATAGGCATGTGGTGTAATCCTATGTAATAGATATGTTGGAATTCTTAATCAGGGGTTTTCTCTACGGAGATGTAATTAACAGATCTTTTATGTAAATGTAAGAGTTCTGGAAATAAAGTACCTGCAATGTTTGATTCTACTTTTATTTTATGCATTTAAATTCCATTATGTATCAATGACGTGGACGCGTGTCTCATGCCCGCCATTTTCCCGTCATCATGGTCATATACCAAGCTTACAGGAATTTACTTTCCATCTGGCCCTGAGGTCCAAACCGGGCCATATGATTCAGATCAAGCCCGGTGTAGTGCGTCTTCACCATATGGCCCATGCCTCTCGCGCACCTACCCGGCATGCGGACGTCTTCCATAACTCGAAGCGACACCGAGCACCCTTGAACAGGTCCGCCAACCCCTCCATACTTTCAGGAGGGGCATCAGATGGCCGTAGATCTTTAACCATACTCTTCATAGCTTTTCGGGCCTGCTCGTGCACCTTCGACAATTGCTTTAGAATGTCACCTTGGAACCCGAACACTTCCACTTTGTGATGACCGGTTAATAGACCTGCAAGAACCACGTTATAACATTCCGTATTATAGGATTATGCAAGTCCTCCGTATGGTTCAAAGTGTCATACCAAATATACCGCCCTTCAATTTTTGGTTCTCCTTCTGTGCATCCAAGAGTTGAGCCTTTAATCTCTTTATTTCTTTGGCTTGCTTATTCACTTTCTCCTCCATTTTTTCTTTTTGCCCCTAGTCATGGGAGCGCTCCTAATTTCTTGAAGCTCTGCGACAGCAGCATTGAGTTGTGTCCAGTTCCCTTTGAGATCCTGGGACAGCGCGTTGTTCTTCTCTTTGAGAACCTGCGGTTTAATCGATCCTCAAATCGGTTAGTCTTTACCGCTTTAAGTCTCGGGGGCTACTCGCACATATCTATTCAAATTATACAAACTATTACCTGTATATCTTTTGAAAACAGGTGAGCAGCACCTGTGAGTCCATCCCGGGCAGCCCGGATATAGGCATCCACGGTACTAAGGGCGGCAAATTGCAGCTCAGTAAAAGCCGGAGTGCGCATTGTCTCCTTTAGACATCGATGATTCATCGCGCTCTCTACTTTGGAATTCATGATGGATACATTATCTGAATCCTCTTGAGGCGGATGAGTCGGCGCCACCCCCGTACGAGCCCCCATTCTAGCTGCCGAAGTTAGCACCGGATTGGCTGCAGCTCGGCTGGCCGGGATCTTTGGCACGGTTCGCCGTATACCCCTCTTGAGATGATAGGAGGAAGATGATGACAATTCGGCCTTATGCCTAGGCATGAAGTAAGGAATATACCTCTTTGGTGATGGAGGGGCTTCAGTGGCACTTTTGGTCTCCTTTCATTTCGCGCGCTCGCCCCGCGAAGGTGTTGTTTTTATTTTGGCTGCCCGTGCTTGGGTACGGCTAGCTGAGCACTGATCCTATAAAACATGGTTTAGTGTAGTGGTTGAGATGCAAGTGAAGGTATCTTCCTTCTAGAATAAAATCCAAAACCTTACCTTAATGAACGCTTAGAGGTCGGGGTAGTCGGCTATAATGGCCACCTACGAGCTGTCAAGGCTTGCCTGGTAATAGACTCCATCGTCAAACTCTACAAATATATTCGGATCCTCATGGAATCTGGGGTCTTTGTTGCGAACATTGTCCTCTGGCTGAGGAGGGGGCAATGGATGTTTTCGACTACCTTCCTCCATGACTGCTTAAAGACAACCAGAGCAGTTGGATCAGTAAAACCTAGGGATAAGGGAAAAATAAATACTGATGAAAGATCGACTTACCCATTCGATGGGGTTGTACATAGAAAAGCCTTCTCGACAATTCAAACGGGTGAATTCTTCTTCCTCCCCTTTATACAGGTTGATTAGCATGGCAACCAGAGCGGCTTGGTTATCCGGACCCTCTCGCCTATAATGAGACGCATCGTCCTCCCCGTTATAACACCATAAAGGGGCTACTCTGGATTGGAGAGGCTGGATGCATCGTTTTATCATGATGGCCATGACTTCAATGATGGAGAGTCTGGAATGGGCAAGGAGTCTGACCTTGCTGACTAGTCCCATTACCTCTGCACTGTCCTCTTGCTTGGCGGACTTGGGGCGCTAGTTGAGCAGCTTTTTCAAAGGAGTGCTAGAGAATTTGGGGAGACCGTGCCTAACTAGGTCCAGGAGGGGAACATCCTCGATGTAAAACCATTCCGAAGACTACTCTTTGGATCCCCTTTTTGGAGTCCCAATGGGGTAACCAGATCCGGCTATGCGCCATACTTCGGTGCCTCCCACTTCAAATATAGACCCTCCACCTTGAATGAAACAGGATAAATGGGGGTATGCGAACGCTCCAAAAGATGAGGGATGAGGCAAAAGAACTTTCTCCATAGTTTGAAATGAGCCTCGCGGCCTAAAAATAATTCGCGGAGAGCGACAAAACCTGACATGTGCAGAATAGAACCTGGTGTGAGATTGTGCAGCTGGATCCCGTAAAACTCCAATAGACCCCTAAGAAAGGGGTGGATTGGGAATCCTATGCTTCTTAGAAGGAACGAGATGAAGCACACCCTCTCCTCTTTGCTGGGGTTGGGAAAGTTCTCTGCTAGCACATCATCACCCATGGAAGCTAATCCTGCCCGCACAGGAACTAGATCCGCGGGGGAAGATACCTTTGTGTCTGTAGCTGACTCAGCTGAAGGTGGGATACTGAGCAGCTTCACCAATCCCCCTCTTGAGGGCCATGAGGGTGCGAGGAGGAGCCAGGAGCGCTTGTCGTGGTTCGAAATTTTTTGTGGTTTGCTCCGGTGCTCTTTGGGCGATGTGAGGTGGTTTTGGGGATCTAACCTCGTTATATTGATGCCACCCATGCCTGGTAAAGGGTTACATTGTAAACAAGCATGGACCATTCGCATTCGCTCAACGCGTGGAAATCGAGGCGACGACAGGGAAGAATCATAAAGACTGGGCTCAGAAACCGATGCCGGACTATCATCAATCCGGAATATGGTGAGGAACCCGCCTTGCAAAGCCGAAGACATAAATCGGCATACTACATCGTCGTTGAAGGCAAGTCGAGGGCTACTGAGGGAGTCCTGGTTTCGGGGGTCCTCATGTGTTCGGCTCAAGGATGTGGGTCGGACGGGATGGGCCATGAAGATAAAGCTAAAGGCAATTACTCCGTATACGGGTAGGACTCCTGTGTGCCCAGACGGCAATATTAGAGTATGGATGTATTGTTTCCTTCCCTGGTGAACCGACTTTGTACAAACCCTAGGCCCCTCTGGTGTGTATATAAACTGGAGGGTTTTGTCCGTAGAGGCTATCATCGTCATAATACTCATAGGTTAGACAAGCTAGGGTTTAGCCATTACAATCTCGAGGTAGATCAACTCTTGTAACCCCTATACTCATCAAATACAATCAATCAGGACATAGGGTTTTACCTCCTTTAAGAGGGCCCAAACCTAGTAAACATTGTGTCCCTTTGTCCGTTGTTACCATCGATCCTCAGACACACAGCTTGGGCCCCCCTACACGAGATCTGCGGGTTTTGACACTGACAGTGGTCCAGACTATTGTCACTCCAGGGTTGCCGGATCATAACACGTAGTAGGTGACTATAACTTGCAAGATCGGATCTAGAACATGGATATAATGGTGCTAACATAAACGGTTCAAATCTGAAATCATGGCACCCATGCCCAAAGTGACAAGCATCAAGCATGTCAAAGTCATAGCAACATCAATCTTAGAACATAATGCTAGGGATCAGGCCCTAACAAAACTAACTCGATTACATGATGAATCTCATCTAAGGATGGCAATTTTATCCATGGACATGGATATCCATGGATATCCGACCCGAATGGATAGGGTTTGGATATGCTTTTGTGTCCATGGGCGGCGCCCAAACCCGACCCGATTGTTCATGGGTAGGGCATGAATATAATCTTGTACCCATGGATATAATCTTGTACCCATGGATATACCCAAACCCGACCCGATAGAATGACTTAATGGGAAAAAATCTGCTACCTCTGCCCCACGTTCACATCTCCCACGACAATTTTACCCTTTTTTTATCTAAAACATGCATAAGAAATTACATCATAACTTTTATAAGTTGACAGTCAATCCCCTCCGAAACATACTCCAACACCCCTTCCCTTATTTTTATCTCCTTCTTAAATGACTCGTCATTCTCATCTATTAGAAAAATACTAAATGATCTTAGGTTGTTACTTGATGTTGATTTACCATAAGTGAAGCCTAGCATGCCACGAGGTGAAGAATGGAAGAGTTTATGTTAATATTGTGTTAAGTCTTATTTTATATGTCTTGAGAGGACCCAATGGATATCTAGTGGATATGGATATCCATCGGATTTGGACATTAACATAATTTTTCACCCATGGATTTTTTCATGGGCGGGCAAAGACTGTCTTCATGGATATGGATATGGATTTGATATTGTTCAACCCGATCCAAACCCGACCCATTGCCATCCTTAATCTCATCCAACTCCTCACCGACCAGTGAGCCTACGAAGGAATTACTCACTCCCGGTGGGAAGCATCATGGAATTGGCGATGGAGATGTGTTGGTGATGATGAAGATCGAAGATCCCCCTCTCCGGAGCCCCAAACAGACTCCAGATCTGGCCTCCCGATGAAGAACAGGAGACGGCGGTGGCTCCATCTTGTGAAATGCGATAATTCTTTCTCCCTTATTTTTCTGGAAATATGTGATTTTATAGTGTTGGTTTCAGGGTCATCAGAGCCACCAGGTGGGGACAACCCACCTGGGCGCGCTTGGAGGGGGTGGCGCGCCCTGGTGGGTTGTGCCCACCCAGGTGCCCCCTCCAGTGGTTCTTGGCTCCAGATATTTTCTTTTATTGTATTAAAAATCCTCGCAAAGTTTCGTTCCATTCCGAGAACTTTTATTTCTACACAAAAACAACACAATGGTAGTTCTGCTGAAAACAACGTCAATCCGGCTTAGTTTCATTCAAATCATGCAAATTAGAGTTCAAAGCAAGAGGAAAAGCATTAGGAAAAGTAGATACGATGGAGACGTATCAACTCCCCCAAGCTTAAACCTTCGCTTGTCCTCGAACAATTCAGTTGATAAACTGAAAGTGAAAAAGAAAAACTTTTCGGAACTCTTTTGCTCTTGTTTCATAAATTAGCTTAAACATCACCCAAGTTTTCGGCAAAGATTATAACTAACCATGTCAAAAATAACTCTTAAAAATTATATTAACTCATATAAATGACATAATCAACTAGAGAGCAATAATAAAACATCTCAAATAGCAACACGTCATCAAAATAACCATGATATAATATGACAATAGTGGTATCTTGCTAGCCCTTTCTGAGACCGCAAAACATAAATGTAGAGCACCTCTAAAGTTCAAGCAACGACTACACATTGTAATTCATGGTAGAAAAGATCCAGTCATGATGCACCCAATATTAACTACACACAATGCATCAGCATGACAACAGTGCTCTCAGGTTGTGGCGCTTATTTGAGAAGGTAATGACACAACATAAAATTAAATAGATAGTCCCTTCGCAGAGGGAAGCAGTGATTTGCAGAGGCGCCAGAGCTCAAGTTTATAAAACAGAGGTAAATGAAATTTTGAGACATGCACCCTTCTCATTTATTTCACGACCATCAGTTATCAGTATCTTCCATGCTAAACCCGCTAGTGGTGGTTCCCAAGCGGAAAAGTAAAGTTGATGACTCCAATGGGAGTTCTTGTTTGACTATTTGAGAGATCAATTCTTTTAGCAGTTTGGGACTGGGCATCCCTATTACCGCCCTTTTCTCGTGCAATGGCAAGTGAATAAACACTCGACCTAAGAATAACCCGCTTAGCATGGAAGGTACCGACTACCTCCTGTCGTTCCATGAACGATCCAGGCACGCAAAAAGGATATTTATTTGAAGTTTTTAGAGATGGCACATGCAAATTTACTTAGGACGGCAGGGTAATACCGCATATAGGTAGGTATGGTGGACTCATCTAGAATAACTTGGGTTTCAGGTTTTTGATGTACAAGAAGAATTCCTACTTAGTATAGGCGAAGGCTAGCAAATAGATTGAGAAGCAGTCAGCTAGAGAGCAACAATGGTCATGAACATGCATTATGCATAAGTAACATTGGATACTAGCATGAGTAGGATATGAACACCATGAACATAAATATCATAGATGCTATGTTGGTTTTGATTCAACTACATGCATGAACATGTGCCAAGTCAAGCCACTCGAACATTCAAAGGAGGATACCATATCATCATACTACATCACAATCATTTTAACGCAATATAGATATCCAAGATAAATCATTATTCACTCCTAGCTACTTATGCATGGCATGAGAAACTATAATTTCTAATTGTCATTGCAAACATGTTTGATCATAATAGGTTGAATCATGGATACTAGGTTAAACATATTTACAAAAACAGAACAAGTCGAGTTCATACCCGTTTCTCTCTGCCATGGCCAATTCATCGAATATCGTCATTATTGCCTTTCACTTGCATGACCGAATGATTTGAAAATAATAATAGTGCAAGAGTGTCGTGGACTAAGCTGGAATATGCAAACATTTTATTCAAGAGGAGAAGACAAGGTATTATGGGCTCTTTGTTAGATCAATAATAATGCAAATGAGAGCCACTCAACATGTTCATCATGGTCTTCTCCTCGGTATGACTCAATAAAAAGAAAAGAAATTCAGAGAAATATTTTTGGAGTTTTTGGTTTTTCGTAAAACAAGCAAATGAAAAGAGAAAAGCAAAAACGAGAAAAACTATTTACACGGGAAAGCTCCCATCAAGAAAAAGAAGAACAAGGAAATCTTTTTGGTTTTTCTTTTTAGTGCTACAACAATTTAAACTAGGAAGAAAAATTAAAAAAGATGCAAGAAACATATTTTGGGTTTTCTCAAAGTTTTTTCAAACACACAAGAAAGCGAGAAAATAAATTTAACATGGATGATACAATGAAAAAAGTGTGGGCACCAACAAGTGGAATGAAATGTGTGAACATGAATGTAATGTCGGTGGGAATAGTACTCCCCCAAGCTTAGGCTTTTAGCCTAACTTGGTAATCACAAATCATAGAAACCGCGAGGTCCAATGTTGAAGTGTTGGGGAGTGGGCACCTGAGGGTCCCACTGCTGAGGCTCCTCCTGTACTGCAGCCAGGTTGTTCCGGTAAGCGACAATGTCCTTAAGCATAATCTTGTATCCGCCCCTGGCAACATGATCAAGCATAGGTGCAGGCAAGGGAATGATATCATGAGTTTTCACACTGAAAACTAAGTTGTAAGGCATATCAATATTAGGGTAATTAGCAGCATTAAACTGGTGGTCCTCCATAGCTGCTCTATCTAAGTAAGCCCTGGGCAAAGGATGATCATGCTGGCGTATCTGCACGTTAAAGCGAGTCGCCAGCCGAGAAGCGTAAATGCCCCCATGTATTTTACCCTTAGATTTGTTAAGGTGAAGGCTCTCCCAAGCTATAACTGTTGTCACCATAAAGTGCGCGACGCAAAACAACAAAGTCTGGGGCGCTAAGTGCGCCCACCTTCTCTCTAGCTATCAAGCACTTTGCAATAAATATAGCAAAATAATGCACGACAGGAAACTGCAAGCTAACAATGGTGGTGCTCGATACTCCTCTCTCATTCCCCACTGTTAGAGTATGGTAAAAACCTTCAAACTCTGAGGGCTTAGGCTCTACCAAATCACCATCAGAAGGAAGCATGCATATGTCACAAAATTCAGTGGTGGGTTTCAACTTACAAATTAAACTGCACCTCAGGGGGGTTATTCCTAGAATGAAAATGAAAGTTTTGCACAAAGGAGTTTGTGAGGAGATGATACTATTTGCATTCATCTGCGATGAAGTCGGTGAGGTTGGCATTAGCAGCATATTGTGTGAACTCTTGAAGGATTCCAGCCCCTTGCATGAACGGGTTATGTGGCCACTCGCACGGTCATAGCTCCGCCAACCTCCATGTATGGAGATCATTGTCAGATGACTCCCCAATAACCCCCTAGGAGTTCTTCTTGGAAACAAGCTTCCTAAAGAAACTCATCTTTTTCCTATGAACAAAATTCTAAAAAAATTAGTCCACAATTTTTTTTCTCAACAAAACTTTACAAAAATGATAGCAACTGCCCATAGGGATGTATAGAGGCCATAGCAAGCATTCAAACTACTTAGAACTCCAAGATATGAACATGCAAGCTAATCTACTGCAGCACCAAGAGTAGCTAATTATTCAAAATATAAACCACTAAACAGAAACTAATTGGACACATGGAGGAGTCACATACCAAGCAACAAATCCCCGAAATATTTTCGGAAACAGAGCTTCGAGCAAAGAGATCGAAATTCGCGGTCTCGGGAGCAAGAACACGAGAGAGAGTGCAATGGTGATTTTTTCTGGATGAATGGAGTGATGTGGGAAGAAGAAGTAAGTAAGAGGGCCCACGTGGGGACCACAACCCACCAGGGCGTGCCTGGGGGTCCTGGCACGCCCAGGTGGGTTGTGTCCACCTGGTGCATCTCCCTTTGATATTACTTGCACCACAAATTCAAAAATATTCAGAAAAAATCATGTTAAATTTCCAGGACATTCTCAGAAATTTTATTTTTGGGTCATTTTTTTATTGCACGGAAAACTCAGAAAACAGACAAAGCATGGCATTTTATTTTATTTAACTAGTAAAAACAGGAAACAAAAGGTAGGGACAAAAGGTAGTGCTCACTAATTTCATCAACTTCGTACCTCTCAAAAATGATCCATTAATAAGGTTGATCAAGTCTTATTAACAACCACTTTCGATTAGCATGAAACCGAAGAATTTTCGTAAATCACTAAGTTACCTCAATGGGGATATAAATGTCCCCAACAATAAGCATTTCATATTTATTTTTGACAGTGGGTAGAGGTAGCTGAAAACTTTCAATAGTGATTGTCAGAGAGTTTTCAATAACATTAATACCATTCACTTGGAATTGTTTCTTCGGAAAGTGCACCGAATGCTCATTACCATCGATATGAAAAGTGACCTTGCTTTTATTGCAATAAATAACAGCCCCTGCAGTATTCAAGAAGGGTCTACCAAGGATAATTGACATGTTGTCGTCCTCGGGCATCTCAAGTATAACAAAGTCAGCCAAAATAGTAACATTATCAACAACAACGGGCACATCCTCACAAATACTGATAGGTAAGGCAGTTGATTTGTCAGCCATTTCCAAAGATATTTCAGTAGGTGTGATTTTATTCAAATCAAGTCTTTTATATAAAGAGAAAGGCATAACACTAACACCAGCTCCCAAATCACATAAAGCAGTTTTCACATAGTTTCTTTTGATGGAGCAAGGTATAGTTGGTATTGCCGGATCTCCAAGTTTTTTAGGTACTCCATCTTTAAAAGTATAATTAGCAAGCATAATGGAGATTTCAGCTTCCAGTATTTTTCTCTTATTGGTGATGATGTCTTTCATGTACTTTGCATAAGGAGGCATTTTTAAGATATCAGTCAAGCGAGTGTGCAAAAAGACTGGCCTAATCATTTTAGCAAAACGTTCAAATTCTTCATCATCTTTCTTTTTAGCTGACTTAGGTGGAAAGGGCATAGGTTTTTGAACCAATGGATCTTGATGTAGGGTAGAACCCTAGGAGGGATCTTTTCACACTTGGAGGGGGAAAATGGAGGGAAACACAAGAACAACAAGAACACAAGGATGAACACAAAGAGGTAATCACTCCAACAATTCCCAATTACACATCCACTAGAGTAACAACACAAGATCCACAAGTCTCAAACACAATCAAAGGAAAGATACAATGCCAAAGTTCATCCCAAATCCAAAGGAAGAGGGGTCTTGGTGGGGGTAGATAGTCTTCTCCTAATGGAGGTCTTGAAATCCTCAAGGATTCTTCCCTATGGGGTCTTGATCCTCAAAGAGGGAAGGTAATGGAGCAAAGCTCACCAAGATCTCATCTAATACTTTGCTAACCCTAAACATAACCCTAGGTACGGAATATATAGGCTTCGGGTCGAAGGAGGGGAAGTGGAGCCAAAGGTGCAATCTCAACCGACCATCCTGGGAGGCCCGTGCGCACGGGGTAAGTTGGGCCCGTGCGCACGGGGGTCCCGTGGGCACGGTACAAGCCCGTGCGCACGGGGTGCTCCAGCGTCAACTCCTTGAGTAGCCCGTGGGAACGGGGTTTCTGGGGCCCGTGCGCACGGGGTGGCCTGGAGCTTCCTGTGCTGCTGCTGTTGTCCTTCTTCTTGGTCCTCGTGGCCTTGGGGTGGTTCTTCTTGTTCTTGGGGATGCTCTTGAGCTCCTTGGTGGTGTTCCTCTTCGTACCTAAGGAGGCATAGCACATTTTGGTGAGGTAGTATACATGTTCCATTTGGGTTCATATCCAAGTCTAGTAGGAAGGAGTTCACCTCGGTTTCCAAAGCACGTGCTCTAGCTCTTGTCATGGGTCCTTGTGGGGTTGGATGTGTTGATGTAGAGTCCATGGGGATGATGGAAGGATGCTCCGCATCAGATCCCCTCCCTTCGAAAGGATCCGACCTCGGATCAAGATCTTCATCACCATGGAAAGGCGCTAGGTCTTTGACGTTGAAGATGTCGCTCACGTTGTACTTGTCTCGTGGGAGTTCAATCTTGTAGGCGTTGTCGTTGTAGCGTGCTAGCACCTTGAATGGTCCATCGGCTCGAGGTAGTAGTTTGGACTTGCGTTCATTGGGGAAGCATTCCTTGCGAAGGTGTAGCCACACGAGATCACCTATGTTGAAGATCATGGGTTGCTTGTTGACGTTGAGCTTGGTCGCTAGTCGATGTACTTGGCGCTCGATGATGTTCCTGGTATCTTCATGCATCTTATTGATGTAGCTTGCTTGTTCACTCGCATCCATGTTGGTTCGCTCTTGTAGAGGTAGAGGGAGAATGTCCAATGGGGACAACGGGTTGAAGCCGTAGACGACCTCGAAGGGGGACTTGCCGGTAGTCGAATGTCTTGCGCGGTTGTAGGCGTACTCGGCGATGGGTAGACACGCCTCCCACTCCTTGATGTTCTTCTTGATCAACACGCGAAGTAGAGTGGAGAGTGTTCGGTTTGTCACCTCCGTTTGGCCGTCGGTTTGAGGATGGTATGCGGATGAGAACAAGAGCTTGATTCCGAGCTTGCGCATAGAGTCTTCCAAAAGTAACTCAAGAACTTGACGTCGTGGTCGGAGACAATTGACTTTGGTACTCCATGGAGGCGCAAGATTTCCCTACAAAAGAGATTTGCAATATGTGAAGCATCGTCTACCTTGTTGCAAGGAATGAAATGTGCCATCTTAGAAAATCGGTCCACAACAACAAACACGGAATCCTTTCCATTTTGAGTTCTAGGCAAACCAAGTAGAAAATCCATGCTAATGTCTTCCCAAGGTTGATAAGGAATTGGAAGAGGCATGTAAAGACCATGAGATTGAGCTTTTGACTTAGCTTTGCGGCATGTAGAGCATCTAGTAGTGAAACGTGAGACATCGCGGAACATCTTGGGCCAAAAGTAGTTCTTGGAGAGCGTGGCGAAAGTCTTGTCGCATCCAAAGTGTCCCATGAGTCCACCTCCATGAGCCTCTTGCAAAAGTAGCAAACAAAGAGAAGACTCGGGAATACATAGTTTGTTAGCGCTCATAAGATAACCATCCTTGATGTAGTATTGTTCCCAAGATGTATGCATCAAACATTTAGTATAGTGAGATGCAAAAGATAGATCACTAGCATATAAATCTTTTATGTGCTCAAAGCCAATAACATTCAACTCAAGTTGGGTGACAAGCGTGCATATGCGAGAAAGTGCATCGGCAACTACATTTTCCTTACCCTTAATGTACTTGATCACATATGGGAAAGATTCAATAAATTCACTCCATTTGGCATGACGCTTGTTCAATTTAGTTTGACCTTTTAAGTACTTAAGCATTTCATGATCAGTGTGTATGACAAACTCATGAGGTCTAAGATAATGTTCCCAAACATGTAGGACACGCACTAAAGCATACAATTCTTTGTCATAGATGGGATAGTTAAGTTGAGCACCGAAGAGTTTTTCACTAAAATATGCAATTACACGTTTTTCTTGCATCAAAACTCCGCCAATTTCGGTACCACTGGCATCACAATGAACCTCAAAAGTTTTGTCAAAGTTGGGCAAAGCAAGAATCGGAGAATGAGTAAGCAAAGACTTGAGCTCATCAAAAGCGGTTGATTGCAAAGTTCCCCAAACAAAAGGAGCATTTTTCTTACTCAAAGCATGCAAAGGGGCTGCAATAGTGCTAAAGTTTTTCACAAAGCGACGATAAAAACCTGCAAGACCAAGGAAACTTGGCACTTGTGCAAATTGGTGGGTTGGGGCCAAGTTTTAATTGCTTCAATTTTAGTTTCATCAACATGGACACCCTTGGAAGAGACAACGAAACCCAAGAAAACCACTTTGTCAACACCAAACGTGCACTTTTTCATGTTTGCATAAAGGCTTTCTTTTCGAAGTGTTTGCAAAACAAGCTTAACATGATCAAGATGCTCTTTCATGGTTTTGCTAAACACAAGAATATCATCAAAGTAAACCACAACAAAGACTCCAATGTAAGGGTGAAGGACATGATGCATGAGACGCACAAAAGTACCAAGAGCCTCCGACAAACCCATAGGCATGACTAACCATTCATATAAGCCAAATTTTGTTTTTAAAGCCGTTTTCCATTCATCACCTTTTTGTATGCGGATTTGATAATAGCCACTTTTAAGATCAATTTTTTAGAAAAAGTTGGCTCCACTAAGTTCATCAAGCATATCGTCTAAGCGAGGAATGGGATGCCTATAGCGAACGGTGATAGCATTTATAGGTCTACAATCGGAACACAAGCGGAAACTTCCATCGGGCTTAGGCACAAGTATAACGGGAACGGCACAAGGGCTTAAGCTTTCACGTACATGACCGTTGTCGATGAGTTGTTGTACTTGCCGCTGAATCTCCTTGGTTTCTTCGGGATTGACACAGTATGGAGCTTTGTTTGGAAGTGGTGCTCCGGGGATGAGGTCGATTCGATGCTCAATGCCTCATAGTGGAGGTAGACCCGAAGGTAGCTCATCGGGCAAAACATCTTGAAATTCCTGCAAAAGAGATTGAAACACCAAAGGTAGCTCGTGAGTGGTGTTAGTTTTTGGTTCTCCATCCTTTCACATAAGGACAAAGTGCATCACACTCGATGGGTTCTCACACACTTCTCTCATCTCATTTTTGGTGGCGAATAGTATGAGGTTTTTCTCTCTAGGCGAAGAGGCGCTCAAGTGTGTTTTGTTGCTCTCACTCATATTTTGGTGGCTCTCGTTCTCACTCTTCTCTCTATGGTGGGTGGCTTGCTTGTCGGCTATCACTTGACTAGGAGACATGGGTCGTAGCACATATTCTTTTCCTTTCATCTTGAAGCTATAGTGGTTTGTACGCCCATTGTGGATGGCGCCACGGTCGAATTGCCATGGACGACCAAGGAGATGGCAAACGGTCATTGGGACCACATCACACTCCAAAGTGTCTTCATATGCACCGATTTTGAAGGAAACTTGGACCGTATGCTCAACTCGTATAGTGCCGGTGTCGCTTAGCCATTGAACCTTGTAGGGGTGCGGGTGCTTCCTCTTGACCAATTGAAGCTTGGAGCATTTCTTCACTTGCCAAGTTGTGGCAACTACCTCCATCGATGATGACCTTGACGGATCGCCCATTGATGCCGGCCTTGGTGTGGAAGATATGTCATCGTTGGTCTTCCTCTTGTTGATGTTGAAGTGTTAAGACCTTGGAGACAACGAGAGCGGGGCTCGTATCTTCATCACAAAAGACTTGATCATCTTCATCCTCGTTCACGCGCCGGTGCATGGCCACTTGCTCAATAGCTTTCATTTCATCTTCACTCATTGAGTCATAGGTGCCATCGTCGTTGAGGATCATGGTGCGCTTGTTGGTGCATTGGAAGGACTTATGGCCTCGGCCGCCACATGTGAAGCACTTGATTGAACTTGTCTTGACGGTCTCATCGGTTGGAGTAGAGGAAGTAGCACGCGGCTTGTAGTTTCTTGTAGGAGGAGGAGGATGACTTGAACTTGACGAAGGTTTCTTGTATGTTGTCTTGTCGTCGATGCTTGGAGAGGGCTTGGTTGAAGTAGATGTTGTAGGAGTTGTTGAAGCTTTAATGTTGGAGAAGTCGTATGTCTTGGATGAGTACTTGGCGTACTTGAAGTCATCTTGCACTTGACGTTCCGCCTGGGTTGCTTGGTGTACTAGCTCAATGAGGTTGGAGTAGGGTTGGAAGTCGGCGATCTTCTTGATGGGATGATTGAGTCCATTCAAGAATCGTGCCATTGTTTGCTCATCATCTTCCTTGACATTGGCTCGAATCATGGCTATCTCCATTTCCTTGTAGTATTCTTAAACACTCTTTGTTCCTTGCTTGAGGAGTTGTAGCTTCTTGAAGAGATCATGGTTGTAGTAGGTGGGCACGAATCGTGGTCGCATGACATCCTTCATTTGAGCCCAAGTGGTGATTGGAGGGTCACCTCTTGCTTCTCGGCGCTCAAGGACTTGTTCCCACCATATGAGCACATAGTCTTGGAACTCAAGTGATGCCATTGCGATCTTCTTCTCTTCCTCATAGTTGTGCAAACGAAAGATTTTGTCGACCTTCAATGCCCATGAGAGGTACTCTTCCGGATCATTGCTTCCATTGAACTTGGGCATTGTGAACTTGAGCTTGCCATAGCGTTGCTCTTCATTGTTGTAGCGGTTGCGGTGTCGCTCTTGTCTTGGATGGTCCTCGAATGCTCATCCCTCATGATGTTACTCTTGGTGTGGAGGAGGGTCTTGAAGCACTTGTTCTTCTTGGTGTCGCTCTTGTTGCGCTTGAGGTTGAGGTGGAGCTTGACGAGCTTGTGGAGGAGCTTGAGAAACTTGACGGTGCACTCGTGGTCGATAGTTCCTTTCTTGCATTTCTTCTCGAAGGGCTTCCTCTTGAGTGCGCCGTTCGTGATTGCGGTTGGCAACGGCTCGACTTGATTCTTGAAGGGCGCGTTCCGCCTCAATAGCTTGTGCTTCTCGTTGTTGTTGTTGAAGACGTTGGGCCTCAGCGTCTTGTTCCTCTTGTTGTAGACGCGCTCGTTCTTCTTCTTCTTGATGACGAAGATGTTGTCGTTCTTGAGCTTGAGCAAAAGCGACTTGGTTTGCTTGATGACGAGGAACTTGCTCATCGACTTGCTCTTGTGAATGCTTGGCGTGTAGTGTATCTCGAGATGCATGATGGTCTTGACGCGCGGCTGGTCGAAGAATGGTTGATGACGATGTACTTGAGCCCGAGAAGGTGTCGTCGGAGTGGCGACTTGAGTGGCTCCGTCTTGAGTAGGAAGAAGTCCAAGGATGCCGGTTGACCAACAAAGTTCGGATCTCGTCCATTCTTGCATCATTCTCGGGCGTGTCGAGCTTGTTGTCGAAGTAGTCTCGTGTACGTTGCTCGGAGAGTCACAAGTCGGTGGCGAGGTTGTCGATGCGGTCGTTCATTGCTTGTTTCTCTTGATGTAGAGCTCTTTGTGCGCCAAAGAGGTGGCTCTTGGTGACGAATGATGACATGTCGTCGTCTTGCTCGATGAAGAGTGGGTTGGTAGAAGAACTTGGCCTATCCATCATAAAGTGGTGGTGAGTAGGAAAATGAGAGAACAAAACCAAAGTTACCTTTTCCGAAGATTGTGGATGTAACAAGTACGATCCCACGTGATGTTCCAATAGGGGAATTGGTACCGGGAATTGTTTCTCACACCTACAAGTAAATGGTCTATGGAGGAGCTTGGTTAGGAAAGGCACAAATAATTCAAGCAAATGTTAGTCAAGATGTTGATAAAGTTGAGAAGATTCACAAATGGCAAATAAGACAAATAGATCAACCTCCCAAGATAACACTAGGAACACACACACGGAAGATAAATGGGATCCGCACAACCAAGGGATGAGCTCGAAGATATGGAAACACGGGAAAAGCTCTTGTTGTGCGGATACTAGAGAGACGCTAGCTCGATTGCACTAATGGGCTAGATACGCTAGTGCACCAACCTAATAGAGAATCTACTCGTCTCACTATCCCAAGTATGCTTATGTATGTGGTGACCAAGATGATGCACGAATGCGAAGGCTCGATGCTATTGCTTATAAGCTCTTTGCTTTTCTTCTCTTTTGCTTAAAAGCTTTTTTTTCAACTATGCCACGATGCTTGATATGCGAGCCACACAATGAGGTAACAAGTAGTATATGCACGGGATGGATGGAACACTAAATGGTGCACTAAGACGTGGCCCGGCAATACTCAACAAGCTAGTCTCGATGGGTAAGCTACGCAAAATGGCTCGAGGCTATCAAGTTAATGGCAAGGGGGTACAAAGTGTCGTCGAGGTTACCGTCCTTGCTTACGGTCGAAGATGATCTTGTTGAAGCCAAAGTGTTGTTCGAGTCGATGATTGGTGGCGATGATGATACCAAGTTGCGCCTAAGTAGCCGAAACACCTAAGGACACAAGAGAAATCGCAACCGAACACTCAACAAACACGTGGAAAGGTGTGGAAAAATACAAGAGGTGGTGGTGAAGCAAAATGGGAAAAACAGAAAAAAAATGGCCGAAAGTCCCTGGACAGGCCGTGCGCACGGGGTTAGTGAGCCCCGTGTGCACGGGGTCCCGTGTGCACGGGGTCCCGATGGCCCGTGTGCACGGGGTCTCCCGAGAGCGGATGAACTTCTTTGATTTCGGGGGAATTGCATGTTTTTGGCCAAATTCCAGAGGGGGGATGGGTGGGGATGATGGTGGAGGTGTAGATCCACTTGCCAAACACCAAATTCGTGGATCAAATCAACCAAATCTCACAAGATCAACAAATTGCAAGAAAAATTTTGGGGCTATTTTTGGTGGGGATTTTCGGATTAGGACGAAAAACAACTAAATCAAGCTAGAAAGTGGAAGGTAAGGACTCCAAGGTGTGAATCAACGTGGCTCTTATACCATATGATGTAGGGTAGAACCCTAGGAGGGATCTTTTCACACTTGGAGGGGAAAATGGAGGGAAACACAAGAACAACAAGAACACAAGGATGAACACAAAGAGGTAATCACTCCAACAATTCCCAATTACACATCCACTAGAGTAACAACACAAGATCCACAAGTCTCAAACACAATCAAAGGAAAGATACAATGGCAAAGTTCATCCCAAATCCAAAGGAAGAGGGGTCTTGGTGGGGGTAGATAGTCTTCTCCTAATGGAGGTCCTGAAATCCTCAAGGATTCTTCCCTATGGGGTCTTGATCCTCAAAGAGGGAAGGTAATGGAGCAAAGCTCACCAAGATCTCATCTAATACTTTGCTAACCCTAAACATAACCCTAGGTACGGAATATATAGGCTTGGGGTCGAAGGAGGGGAAGTGGAGCCGAAGGTGCAATCTCAGCCGGCCATCCTGGGAGGCCCGTGCGCATGGGGTAAGTTGGGCCTGTGCGCACGGGGGTCCCGTGGGCACGGTACAAGCCCGTGCGCGCGGGGTGCTCCAGTGTCAACTCCCTGAGTAGCCCGTGGGCACAGGGTTTCTGGGGCCCGTGCGCACGGGGTGGCCTGGAGCTTCCTGTGCTGCTGCTGTTGTCCTTCTTCTTGGTCCTCGTGGCCTTGGGGTGGTTCTCCTTCTTCTTGGGGATGCTCTTGAGCTCCTTGGTGGTGATCCTCTTCGTACCTAAGGAGGCATAGCACATTTTGGTGAGGTAGTATACATGTTCCATTTGGGTTCATATGCAATTCTAGTAGGAAGGAGTTCACCTCGGTTTCCAAAGCACGTGCTCTAGCTCTTGTCATGGGTCCTTGTGGGGTTGGATGTGTTGATGTAGAGTCCATGGGGATGATGGAAGGATGCTCCGCATCAGATCTCTTTCCTTACCGTGTTTTCTAGCAATGAAGTCTCTTTTATCATATCTTTTATTCTTAAGTTGTGGGTTATCAAGATCAACAGTTGGTTCTATCTCAACATCATTATCTGGTTCTTTATTATTAGGTTGAGTGTCTTCATGAACCTCATCATTATCTTTTTCATTATTAGAAGGTGAGTGTTCATTACCAGATTGAGTTTCAGCATCAGAGATAGAAATTCCATTTTCATTATCAGGAGATTTTTCTATTTTAGGTTCACTAGAGGCAGGCAAAGTCCTATTATTTTTATTCTTCTTTTTCTTTTTAGAAGGACTAGGTGCATCAGTGTTAATTCTTTGAGAGTCTTGTTCAATTCTCTTTGGGTGTCCCTTAGGATAAAGTGGTTCCTGAGTCATTTTACCTCCTCTAGTTGCTACTCTAACAACAAAGTCACTTATATTATTGTTCATTTCATCTAGCAACTCTCTTTGAGATTTAGCAACTTATTGTAATTGAGTTTGAACCATAGAGGCATGCTTTCCTACACCACTAACATCATTTGAGATTCTAAATAGCAAGTCACTTAAGTGAGCAATCATATCAGAGTTGTATTTCAATTGTTTCATAACATTTGCATTGAAGTAATCTTGCTTTCTAATGTAATTATCAAACTCATAAAGGCATTGACTAGGATGTTTATTACGAGGATCATCACTATCATTGAATTTCATTAAAGATTTTACCTCTACCACCTTAGGTGGTGGGGGTGCTTCAAGCCCATGTATTTCTTCGATAGGTAGTAAATTTTTAACATCCTCGGCTTTTGTTGGTGTACTAAAGTAGGGGTACCTTAGTACCCCGAACTTGTGCACGGGCAGTCGCAGCGTCCCGCGGCAAGGCTTGCCGGGCGTCCGCCAAGATCCTTCGTCATTTCTATTACTGCCATTCAAGAACAAAGTGTTAACCGAGAAGACAAGGCCCCGGCAAGAGAAGCTTGCCGGGAAAGACAAGACCCCGGCAAGAGGAGCTTGCCGGGAAGGCCAACCAAGGCACTTCAAGAGACTTGCCGCGACACGCCGCGCGTCCCGGCAAGACCCGGCGAGCGACAAGCTTGCGGGTGCGACAAGACAGCGACCACGGCAAGGCGCTTGCCGTGGCGAAGCCATCACTCTGCATCCACGCTCCAGCGCATCCAACGACGTGTCGCTGCAGGATCGCTCCTAGTGCACGTGGTGGGTAGCTGTGCAGCCAAGCGGTGCGAGGTGGCAAGAGAAGATGACGAGGAGGCCATCGTGGCGATCGGTGGCGCCCCTAACGGTCGCTTCCTGCACTGTTTGGGCGACCGGACGGGCATTAAATGCCCCTGTCCCCTGCTGTCGGAGTTAGGTAGGGGGCACTATTGATAGCGGTTGTACCAACCCCCGTTTTTACCTTTTTACCCCTCTTTCTGCGTTGCCACCTGTCGGTGACCCCTTTAGACTATAAAAAGGAGGCCCATGTGCACGTAGAAGGGGTTCGACTCATTCGAGACTACAGATACCCACGCTCTCAAGCAAGAACAAATACAAACACAAAGCAGCAGTATGAGTTTTATCTCTCTGGAGAGCTTCGAAGCTGGGTAAAATCCCTCGCGTGCTCGACCTCGATCTGCTCTTCGTGCACCCTCCGCTCCCTGCCGGACCGAAAAGGGGCCCTGCCCCATAGGTGCCCGTTTTCCCACGACATCTTTGGCGCGCCAGGTAGGGGGCATCGAGGTCGTGCGAACCTGATCCGGTCTCCGCGCGCGCTACATCAACATCTTCATCCACATGCCACCGAAGAAGAAGACTTCGGAGGTGGCCGCTCCGTCTACGTCGATTCCACCGCCGCCGGAGCAAACGGGCGGTGGGGTAGACGCCGGCGGAGGAGCGGGCGCCGACGGTGGGACTCACGTCGTCACCAGGTCCAAGGACAAGGCCCCGCAAGCTTCTGCGTCTGTACATACGCCGCACCCCTCCCAGGGGGTGCAGGATCGACAACGCCATGGTGCTCCTAGCACCGTACTCGCATTGGAGCAAGGCCGAGCTGGTGGATCGCGGGACGCTCAAGGCCAACAAGCGCGTCAGCATGTTGGCACGAGCGCGGTACGGTCGCCTGGACGAGATGTTGCTCCTTCTAACACGGTTTGAAGTCTGAGCATATCTCGCTCCTCGCATCGTTCGCCACCACCGCCCAAGACTCCAGAGGAAGCGCTGACCCGGGCCCAGCTGCTTCTAGACTACCCTCCAGCGCCGGACAAGATCGACGACTGGAGGATGACCATTCAGAGCCTCATCGGCTTCGCCAACGGCGACAAGCCCCGGCAACCGAACACATCGAAGTCCCGGCAAGACGCCGATGCGCAAGCCGACGCTGACAAGACCGCTGGGGGTGCCACCACCGTGCACTCCCCGCCCCGAAGGCCAAGATCGCCGACTCGCCGGGCCAACCTCGACACCGACTCCACTGCATCGTAGGCCCCGCGATCTCGCCGCGATCAACGCCAAGTTCTCCAAGAACGACGACACAAAGACGCTCGCACTCGCATCGAGCATCGGAGAGAAGCGCGACGTCAATCTGACCAACGCGCTGGGCCCATTGTCGATATGCATGCGCCAGGGGAACCAGGCGACTTGCCGTACGCGGCAGGTTGCCCTGCGTTCACCCGTGAGCTGTGGCAAGTCCAGTGGCCCAGTACCAAGAACTTCAAGCCAGACGTACCCGAGAAGTACGATGGCAGGATATATCCGTCAGAGTTCCTCAGCATCTACACCATAGCGATGCAGGCTGACGGCGGGCGCGACGAATAGATCCTCGCCAACTACTTCCCGCTGGTGCTTAAACCCAAAGTCAGATCTTGGCTCATGCACTTGCCGGACAACTCCATCTCTTCGTGGGCGGACCTGTGCCATCAGTTTGTCGGCGCCTTCACAGGCGGCCACAAACCCCATGGTCAGGAGAGCGATCTTCATCTGCTCGCCCAGAAAGAAGGAGAACCCCTGCGCAAGTACATACAGAGATTCAGCCAAGTGCAGCACAACATCCCAGACGTCCACCCTGCCGCGGTTATCAGCGCGTTCCATCAGAACGTGCGTAACCGCAGGATGAGGGAGGAGATGGAGATGTGCAAGATCGGAGATGTCAGCGAGCTATATGCTCTGGCCGACAAGTGTGCACGAGCTGAAGAAGGGAGGAAACTCCCCGGAGAGAATGTGGGAGCAGAAGGATCTGACAGTGAGGACGCCCCTCCGGCAAAGAAGAACCGGAGGCGGAATAATAGAAAGAGAAAGGCTAAGGATGTGCTAGTTGTTGAGCAGTCCGGCAACGGAGGCGGCGCCGACAAGGCCAAGGCTGGCGACTCCGGCGAGGCTGTTGTGGCCGCTGACAAGCAGGACGGCTCCGGCAAGAAGTACTGCAAGATCCATCGCACCAAGGGCCATGACCTCCAAGCATGCAAGAAGGTTGAGCAGATGGCAGAGCTACAGAAAGCTGAATATGTGCGTCGCGACAAGGAGAAGGCCCAGGAAGGTGGCGGAGGATCCGGCAAGAAGCGTCCCGCCCGGGGAGGGCGCCGCGGCAAGGCCAAGCAGCGGCAAGGAGACAGACCTCCCCGTGGCCGCGACAAGGACGAAGACGAAGATGAGGATGATGAGATGGACGAGGATGAGACCGACAAGCAAGAGTTTCAGAAGGCAACGGAGGTTTTGTGCGTTGACGGCGATGCTTCTCTGCACACCTCGCACCGCCAACTCAAGCAGCGGGTGCGGGAGGTAAATGCAGCAGAACCATCAGTCGAATCGCGCAAGCCCCTAAAGTGGTCCAGCACGCCCATCGTCTTTGATGTTGAGGATGACCCTGATCGCATCACTGCGGTCGGGTGCTTGCCGATGTTGGTTTTGCCAAGCATCCGCAACCTTAAGGTCACGAAGATGTTGTTTGACGGCGGGGCCGGCCTAAATCTAATCTCTTCCGCGGTGCTCAACAAGCTCCAGATTCCCGACAGCGAGCTCGAAGAAACTAGTACCTTTCAAGGAATCAACCCGGGAAGGAGCAAGCCCAAGGGGAAGATCACATTGCCAGTGACGTTTGGCAGCGAGCTGAATTTCAGAATAGAGAGAGTCACATTTGATGTTGCTGATTTCCCATTGCCCTACAATGGGATACTCGGCCGTCCAGCGCTTGCCAAATTCATGGCAGCCCCTCATTATGCTTACAACGTGCTCAAGATGCCCGGTCCGATAAGTGTCATTTCTGTCCAAGGCGACAAGAAGGATGCGCTTATCTGCACCGACAAGATCTACCGGGAAGCAGCAGCCGCAGCAGAACGCAAACCACTTGCCGCTGAAGCTCCCCGGGGGAAGAAGAAGACCAAGACCAAGTCCGGCAAGAATAGCTCTGATGTCCACTACGGCAAGCGCACCTCTTCGGAGTGCTGCGCTACCGTCGAGGACGCACCATCGAGCTCCACCGGCAAGTGCAAGAAGGCGAAGACAGCTGCACCAGAGACCAAGAAAGTGGCCGCCAAGGAGGACGGCACTGGTGGTACCTTCACCATCAGTGCCACGCTTGACCCTAAATAGGAAAGCGCGCTCGTTGCTTTCCTGCGGGCGAATGTCGATGTGTTTGCATGGCAACCATCTGACATCCCCGGTGTTCCCAGGAAAGTAATTGAGCACCACCTTGCCGTCTGTCCTCACGCGCGGCCCGTCAAGCAGAGAGTCAGGAAGCAAGCGGTGGAACGCCAAGAGTTCATTGCAGAAGAGATCAAGAAGTTGGAAGCAGCAGGCCTCGTCCGAGGAGTACTCCATCCAACGTGGTTAGCCAATCCAGTAGTCGTGCGCAAGGCGAACGGGAAGTGGAGGCTTTGTATTGACTTCACGGATGTTAATAAAGCTTGTCCCAAAGATCCATTTCCCTTGCCGCGCATTGACCAGATTGTCGACTCCACGGCAGGATGTGATCTGCTTTCATTCTTGATGCATACTCAGGATATCATCAGATCTTCATGGCAGAAGAGGATGAAGAGAAAACCGCATTCATTACTCCATGTGGCACGTACTGCTTTGTACGAATGCCTTTCGGACTAAAGAATGCTGGTTCAACATTTGCAAGAGTAGTCAGTCATGCTTTTGAGCCACAGCTGCACAGGAATGTAGAAGCTTACATGGATGATATAGTGGTCAAGAGCAAGGACAGAGAAACTTTGATCCAGGATTTGGATGAGACTTTTAAAAATCTATGCAAGATCAATCTCAAGTTGAACCCCAAGAAGTATGTGTTTGGAGTCCCTTCCGGCAAGCTTCTCGGGTTCTTTGTGTCCCAGAGGGGGATTGAAGCCAACCCCGACAAGATTAAAGCCATCGAGCAGATTGAAGCCCCGAAGCGCGTCAAGGATGTGCGGAGACTTGCCGGCTGTGTTGCTGCTCTTAGTAGGTTCATCTCTAAGTCTACTGAGCGCGCCCTGCCATTTTTCAAAATTTTGAAAAAGGCAGGTCCAATGAAATGGACTCCGGAAGCGGTGGCTGCGCTGCAGGACCTGAAGAGATACCTATCCTCCACTCCAATACTTGTCGCACCTAAGCCACAAGAGAAGTTACTGCTATATCTGGCGGCAACCAATCAAGTGGTTAGTGCTGCGTTAGTAGCGGAGAGAGAGGCGGATGATGAGCCAGCGATCGCGGCAAGCGAATCCAGTGGCAAGCATGGGGCTTCCCCGACAAGTTCTGATCCTGGCAAGGATGGATCTGTGCAGTTGCCGGAAGAGAAACAAAAGAGGATGGTGCAGCGACCAGTTTATTTTGTCAGTTCCCTTCTGCAGGGAGCTAGATCAAGGTACTCTGGGGTGCAGAAGCTGCTTTTCGGCCTTCTCATGGCCTCGAGGAAGCTGCGCCATTATTTTCAAGCACATGAGATCACAGTTGTCACTCGCTTTCCGTTGAAGAGGATATTGCAAAACCCAGAAGCAACAGGCAGGATTGTCGAGTGGGCACTGGAATTGTCAAGCTTTGGCCTCAAGTTTGAAAGTACTTCAACTATCCAGAGCCGGGCATTGGCAGAATTCATAGCGGAGTGGACGCCAACACCTGATGAAGAAACTCCGGAGAGGAGCATCCCCGTCAAGGAAGCGAACAAAGAATGGATCATGTACTTCGATGGTGCTTTCTCGCTGCAAGGCGCCGGTGCGGGCGTACTACTTGTCGCACCCACCGGAGAGCACCTCAAGTACGTGATCCAAATGCACTTTCCCAAGGAGCAAGCAACAAACAATACTGCAGAGTATGAAGGCTTGCTTGCCGGACTCAGGATCGCGGCAGAACTTGGGATCAAGAAGCTTATTGTCAGGGGTGACTCACAGCTTGTCGTCCGCCAAGTTAACAAAGATTATCAGAGTCCGCTGATGGAAGCCTACATTGATGAAGTGAGGAAGCTGGAAGTGCCTTTTGACGGCCTGCAGATGGAACATGTTCCAAGAGCTCAGAACGACATTGCAGATGGCCTGTCAAAATGCGCCGCACTTAAGCTGCCTGTGGAACCAAGGATTTTTGTGCTCAAGCTGACTCAGCCATCTGTAACACCATCAACTGGACAGAGCAAGAAGAGAAAGTTGGTTACTGGCGACTACTTTCCGGCAGAGCTCCCCGAAGCCGCCGCCAAGAAGGTCCCCAGGATCAACACAGAAAGTGCTGAGGAGCAGTCTGCTCCGACAAGCCCTCGGGTTTGTTTCGTTGAAGCAGACGTTCCCGACAAGTTCTGTCCCGACACACTTGCCGGGGAACATCACGCTCCGGCAGGATCTCGGATTCTTGCCGTAGAAGCGGGTGTTCCCGCAGCAGCATTCGCGCCTTTAGTCCTTGTTGTCGAGCCACAAGCTCCGACATGGGCACAACAAATAGTCCATTTCCTTCGGACAGGAGAACTTCCCGAAGAGCAAGAAGAAGCAGAAAAAGTAGCCCGGCAATCAAGTATGTATCAGTTTGTCGATGACATACTGTACAGAAAAAGATTCAACGGAGTGAAATTGAAGTGCATTTCCCGGGAAGAAGGACAAGAGCTGTTGGCGGAGATACATGGAGGCATATGTGGTCACCACATTGGCGCAAGAGCACTTGCCGGCAAAGCCTTCCGGCAAGGTTTCTTCTGGCCGACAACCCTCCAGGATGCAACTGCACAAGTAACCAAGTGTGAAGCGTGCCAGTTCCACTCCAAGCAGATACATCAACCAGCTCAAGCTCTCCAAACAATCCCTTTATCCTGGCCATTTTCGGTCTGGGGGCTCGACATCCTCGGCCCCTTCCCCCGAGCTGTCGGGGGCTTCGAGTTCTTGTACGTGGCAATCGACAAGTTCACGAAGTGGCCGGAGGTGGAGGCAGTGAGGAAGCTGACAGCACAGTCAGCAGTCAAGTTCTTCAGGTCAATTGTTTGCCGTTTCGGAGTCCCTAACAGGATCATCACCGACAACGACACACAATTCACGAGCCGCACCTTCATGCAGTACGTCCAAGATCTTGGCGCCAAGATCTGCTTCGCTTCTGTTGCTCACCCGAGAAGCAACGGTCAAGCGGAGAGGGCAAATGCCGAAGTGCTGCGCGGGCTCAAGACCAGAACTTTCGACAGGCTGCACAAGTGCGGAAGAAATTGGATCGAGGAGCTACCGGTGGTTCTTTGGTCAATCAGGACGACGCCAAATCGAGCCACTGGCCAGACACCTTTTGCTCTTGTCTATGGAGCGGAGGCAGTTCTCCCCACGGAACTCGTATACGGATCGCCTCGAGTGCTCGCTTATGATGAGCTTGAGCAAGAGCAGCTGCGGCAAGATGACGCACTGCTCCTCGAGGAAGATTGTCTTCAGGCTGTTGTACGAGCTGCTCGCTACCAGCAAGCTTTGCGCCGCTACCATAGCCGCAAAGTTAACGCCAGAAGCTTCGAGGAAGGCGACCTTGTTCTTCGGCGCGTTCAATCCGCCAAGAATTCCAACAAGTTGACGCCGAAGTGGGAAGGCCCTTATCGGGTAAAGCGAGTCACTAGGCCCGGCGCTGTCCGCCTTGAGACCGAAGATGGCTTTCCGAAGGTTCCTCCGCCCACAAGTTCACCGGGGGGAGGAGGAGAAGATAAACATGTGGGCCGGGCGTCGTTCAAAGAAGCATAAGCCTTGCTGGGACACAAACGACGGAAAAGCTAAGTTGCCAAAGTTTGAGCACAGTCATTTTTAAATTTTTAAGTTATACTCCTTGAATGACCATGCCTTGTATGGAAAACCTGTGCACGGAGGAATCGACTCGTGGCTAAGTTGCGCCCTTAATTTGTTTCGAGTCTGCTCAACAATGGAAGTGTGCTGCAACTAGCCCCGACAAGGTTTCTTGCCGGAAGCAACACCGCCGGCAGGCTGCTGATGTTCCGCACTCAGTGCTCGCGGCAAGTGTGTTCCCACCGGCAAGTTCCCTAAAAGCGTAGGGTAAAAACATACAAGGGATGGAATTGAGTAAAGGATATAACATAACAAGCATCCCCTTTTCATTAAAAAACATCCCACTCAGGTACAGTCCATAGAGGATGAAAAACATGAAAGAGAGGATTACAAGTTTTAGATGCGGCTAAGGCCCGGAGGCTTACAAATTAAAAAGATAAGATGCCCGTAATCCCTTTCCTGTCCCTCTCTTCAGGAGGTAGGTCAAGGAGGCGAAAAGGGCAAAAGGGGCGCCTAGGCGAGCTACAGGTGCCAGAAGACACCAAGAGAACATCCCGGGGGTCGTCCGAAGGCTGGACGGTGATGGCGGCGCCGGAAGCGGGGCTCGAAGACGGGGCGGCAGGACGTCAGCATGCTGTCGAGGGCACTACGCCCTCGTACTCCGATTTGACGGCCTTGTCGCCAGCCCTCTTCCCCTTCCGCAGCCTCCCTACTCCAGCCGCCCAAGGAGACGACCCCGGGGAGTTCAAGGAGCCGGCGACACGGATGATGGGGTCACCGGTGACGCACGAAGCGGCGCCCGACACCTAGTCGGGCCCGCCATCCCGTCGCCCGCTACCCTCATCATCACTGTCGCTCTCCTCCTCGTCACTCTCGCTCGAGGGGGAGCCTTCACTATCGGAGGAGCTGTCCACACGGCACTTCGCCCGAGTGCCGAAGCACCCGAAGACCTTGACGGAGAGGAGATCGCCCTCCATTAGCTTAAAATGGAGGGTAAACCCCTCCATCAGGCTGTGGATACGGGCGAACGTCTTCCACCCACGATCAAGATACATCACATTAGGGGCTGGGAATACAACGCGGACTCGCGTGCCGCTGATCCCACAGCCCCTCATGTGCAGTCTCAGTGTCTCGGGCGGGTCCAACTCCATCGCGCTCGTAAACGGAGCTGGAAGCCGGAGGCGACGACGAGGCGCCCGGCGCAGCCTGACAAAGAACTCGCAAGGGTCATCCCCTGTATGGACCACCGTGGGGAGAGGAACCGCCGGTGGAGGCGGAGCTGGCGCGCCGCCCCGTCCGCCTCTTCCCCGAGCGCCTCGACCTCGTCCTCGACCTCGTCCACGACCTCGCCCCCTCCCTCTTCCCCTTATGGCTGGCTCTACCACCACGGGCGCGGGATAGGGAGGGGTGCACTGTCTGGCGGCGACCCTCGCCGCCACCGATGAAGGGCCAGGGTTCCCTTCCTCCATGGCGAATGAGAGAAAGGGGAGCAGAAGCTGAAGAAAGGAGAAGATGAGAGAGTGCGGGCTTCTGCGCTCCCCTCCCGCTCTTCTTAAAGGAGCGAGGTGGGGGCTCGGCCACCCCGCTCAGCGAATCAGGGCACGGGAAGAGCACGGAGTCGGGGCCGACCCGCTGCCTCTGCTCGCAACGGCCCAGTTTCCCGCTTCCACCTTCCGCGACCCCAAGCGCATGGGAGCCGCGTGGCGGGGATGCAGAACCGAGGCAAACGTTACGCATTTCCTGGATTTAAGTATTGCCCATGATCTCTCCCACGACGCCGCGATTGACGCGTGCCATTACGGGAGGACGCGGTGGATACGGAGTGGATTTGGTTTGGACCCAGGCCGCGCGTGCCCGTGCCCCGTTTTGGGCCTGGCCCAACAGCGCTCGGCACCGTGTATGGCCCAGGCCCGGGGGCTCCTGTCGGTGTACTAAAGTAGGGGTACCTTAGTACCCCGAACTTGTGCACGGGCAGTCGCAGCGTCCCGCGGCAAGGCTTGCCGGGCGTCCGCCAAGATCCTTTGTCATTTCTATTACTGCCATTCAAGAACAAAGTGTTAACCGAGAATACAAGGCCCCGGCAAGAGAAGCTTGCTGGGAAAGACAAGACCCCGGCAAGAGGAGCTTGCCGGGAAGGCCAACCAAGGCACTTCAAGAGACTTGCCGCGACGCGCCGCGCGTCCCGGCAAGACCCGGCGAGCGACAAGCTTGCGGGTGCGACAAGACAGCGACCACAGCAAGGCGCTTGCCGTGGCGAAGCCATCACTCTGCATCCACGCTCCAGCGCATCCAACGACATGTCGCCGCAGGATCACTCCTAGTGCACTTGGCGGGTAGCTGTGCAGCCAAGCGGTGCGAGGTGGCAAGAGAAGATGACGAGGAGGCCATCGTGGCGATCGGTGGCGCCCCTAACGGTCGCTTCCTGCACTATTTGGGCGACCGGACGGGCATTAAATGCCCCTGTCCCCTGCCGTCAGAGTTAGGTAGGGGGCACTGTTGATAGCGGTTGTACCAACCCCCGTTTTTACCTTTTTACCCCTCTTTCTGCGTTGCCACCTGTCGGTGACCCCTTTAGACTATAAAAAGGAGGCCCATGTGCACGTAGAAGGGGTTCGACTCATTCGAGACTACAGATACCCACGCTCTCAAGCAAGAACAAATACAAACACAAAGCAGCATTAGGAGTTTTATCTCTCCGGAGAGCTCCGAAGCTGGGTAAAATCCCTCGCGTGCTCGACCTCGATCTGCTCTTCGTGCGCCCTCCGCTCCCTGCCGGACCGAAAAGGGGCCCTAGCCCATAGGTGCTCGTTTTCCCATGACAGCTTTAATACCTTTTTCCTTCATAGATTTCTGTGCCTCCTGCATATCTTCAGGACTGAGATATAAGATACCCTCTTCTTCAGAGTGGGTTTAATAGGTGTTTCAGGAGGAGTCCAATCATCATAATTTTTCCCTATGTTATTCAATAATTCTTCAGCTTTCCCAATAGTTCGTTCCCTGAAAACACAACCAGCACAGCTATCTAGGAAATCCCTAAAAGCATCGGTTAGTCCATTATAGAAGATATCAAGTATTTCATTTTTCTTAAGAGGATGATCAGGCAAAGAATTAAGCAATTGGAGAAGCCTCTCCCAAGCTTGTGGGAGACTCTCTTCTTCAATTTGCACAAAGTTAAATATTTCCTACAAGGTAGCTTGTTTCCTATGAGCAGGGAAATATTTTTCAAAGAAGTAATAAATCATATCCTGGGGACTACGCACATAACCAGGAGCAAGAGTATTGTACCAAGCTTTAGCATAACCCTTTAATGAGAATGGAAATAACTTGAGAATATAGTAATACGAATCTTCTCATCATGAGCAAAAAGGGTGGCTATATCATTCAACTTAGTAAGATGTGCCACAAACAGTTTCAGTTTCATAACCATGGAAAGGATCAGATTCAACCAAAGTGATTAAGTGTGGGTCGACAGAGAATTCATAATCCCTATCATCAATAAAGATAGGTGAAGTAGCAAACTCAGGATCACATTTCATTTTAGCATTCAGAGATCTTTCTTTATACTTGCATAATAATTTTTCTAGATCATCTCTATCCTTACAAGCAAGAATATCTCTAGTTGCCTCCTCACTCATAGTATAACCTTCTGGTACCTTTGGCAATTCATATACAGGAGGACTAGTTCTAGTAGGTGTTTCAAGATTTTCAGTTTCAAGTTCATCATCAGATTCAACAATATCATGTTGTCTTACTCTAGCAATTTGTTCATCAAGAAATTCACCTAGTGGAACATCATCATCAAGCAATGTACTAGCATCATCATGAGTAACATTCATAGAAAAAGTAGCATCATCAACAACTTGCGACATATCAGAATTAATAGCATGTGGTGGTGGTGCAAGTTTACTTATAATAGCAGGTGAATCTAAAGCGGAGCTGGATGTCAGTTCCTTACCTCCCCTCGTCTTTGAGGGAAAAATCTTAGTCTTAGCATCCTTCAGATTCTTCATAGTGATAACATGATAATATTCCCAAGTGGCTCAACAAATATGGCTATGCTCCCCGGCAACTGCGCCAGAAAATGGTCTTGATAACCCACAAGTATATGGGATCGCAACAGTTTTTGAGGGTAGAGTATTCAACCCAAATTTATTGATTCGACACAAGCGGAGACAAAGAATACTTACAAGTATTAGCAGCTGAGTTGTCAATTAAACCACACCTGGAGATTAATTATCCTCAGCAAAGTGATCAGTAGCACAGTATTATGATAGTTTTGATAATGGTAGCAGCAGCAGCAACAGTAACGATAACAGTGATAGCAATGATTTGGTAGCAGTAACGATAGCAGTAGCAACAGTAGTAACTTAGCAAGAACAATATAATGTAAATTCGTAGGCATTGGATCGGTGACTCGTTGGATGATATTCATCATGAGACAGTTATAACCTAGGGCGATACGGCACCAGCTCTAGTTCATAAATATAATGTAGGCATGTATTCCATAAATAGTCATGCGTGCTTATGAAAAGAACTTTCATGACATCTTTCGTCCTAGCCTCCCATGGCAGCGGGGTCCTATTAGAAACTAAGGGATATTAAGGCCTCCTTTTAATAGAGAACCGAAACAAAGCATTAACACAAAGTAAATACAAGAACTTCTCAAACTACAGTCATCACCGGGAGTGGTCCCGACTATTGTCACTCCGGGGTTGCCGGATCATAACACATAATAGGTGACTATAACTTGCAAAATCGGATCTAGAAGATGGATATAATGGTGATAACATAAACGGTTCAGATCTGAAATCGTGGCACCTGGGCCCAAAGTGACAAGCATTAAGCATGGCAAAGTCATAGCAACATCAATCTCAGAACATAATGGATACTAGGGATCAGGCCCTAACAAAACTAACTCGATTACATGATGAATCTCAATTAACTCCTCACTGACCAGCAAGCCTACGAAGGAATTACTCACTCCCGGTGAGGAGCATCATGGAGTTGGCGATGGAGATGCGTTGGTGATGACGAAGATCGAAGATCCCCCTCTCCAGAGCCCCAAACGGACTCCAGATCTGGTCTCCCGATGAAGAACAGGAGAAGGAGGCTGCTCCGTCTCGTGAAATGCGATAATTCTTTCTCCCTTATTTTTTTTCTGGAAATATGTGATTTTATAGCGTTGGTTTCAGGGTCATCGAGGCTACCAGGTGGGGACAACCCACCTGGGCATGCCTGGAGGGGGTGGCACGCCCTGGTGGGTTGTGCCCACCTAGGTGCCCCCCTCCGATGGTTCTGGGATTCAAATATTTCTTTTATTGTATAAAAAATCCTCGCAAAGTTTCGTTCCTTCTGAGAACTTTTATTTCTGCACAAAATTAACACCATGGTAGTTTTGCTGAAAACAGCGTCAGTCCGGGTTACTTTCATTCAAATCATGTAAATTAGAGTCCAAAACAAGAGGAAAAGCATTAGGAAAAGTAGATATGACGGAGACGTATCACTAGTGACTATGTTGTTGGTGCTGTTCTGGGACAAAGAGTTGATAAGAAATTGAATGTTATCCATTATGCTAGTAAAACTCTAGACAGTGCTCAACAAAATTATGCAACTACTAAAAAAGAATTCTTAGCAATGGTGTTTGCTTGTGATAAATTTAGATCCTACATTGTTGATTCCAAAGTGACCGCTCACACCGATCATGTTGCTATAAAATATCTTATGGAAAAGAAAGATGTTAAACCTAGACTTATTAGGTGGGTTCTTCTACTACAAGAATTTGATTTGCATATCACTGATGAAACGGAGCAGAGAACCCCATAGCTGATAACCTGTCTAGGCTTGAAAATATTCTTGATGACCCACAACCTATTAATGATAGCTTTCCTGATGAACAGTTAGCTGCAATAAATGTTTCTAATAGTACACCTTGGTATGTTGACTATGCTAATTATATTGTTGCTAAATACATACCACCTAGCTTTACATTCCAACAAAAGAAAAAAATTCTTATATGATTTAAGACATTACTTTTGGGATGACCGACATCTTTATAAAGAAGGAGTAGATGGTATTATTAGACGTTGTGTACCTAACCATGAACAGGAACAAACCCTACGAAAATGTCACTCCAAAGCTTATGGAGGACATCATGCGGGGGACATAACTGCTCATAAAGTATTGCAATCTGGGTTTTATTGGCCTACTCTCTTCAAGGATGCCTGTAAGTTCGTCTTATCTTGTGATGAATGTAAAAGAATAGGTAATATCGCTAAGCGTCAAGAAATGCCTATGAATTATTCACTTCCTGTTAAACCATTTGATGTTTGGGGATTTGATTTAATGGGACCTTTTCCTTCCTTTTAATAGGTATACTCATACTTTGGGTGTTGTTGATTATGCTACTACTACCTCTTGAGCTTGTGTTGGTTTTTCCCTTGAAGAGGAAAGGGTGATGCAACAAAGTAGAGTAAGTATTTCCCTCCGTTTGAGAACCAAGGTATCAATCCAGTAGGAGACAACACACAAGTCACCAAATACCTACACAAACAATCAAACAAACTTGCACTCAAAGCGATAAAGGGGTTGTCAATCCCTTCACGGTTACTTGCAAAAGTGAGATCTGATAGAGATAGATAAACAGTAAAGTAAATATTTTTGGTATTTTTGGTTTATAGATCGGAAAGTAAAAGATTGCAAAATAGTATATCGGAAACTAATATGATGGAAAATAGACTTAATATGATGGAAAAGAGACCCGGGGCCATAGGTTTCACTAGTGGATTCTCTCAAGATAGCAAATAATACGGTGGGTGAACAAATTACTGCCGAGCAATTGATAGAAGAGCGCATAATTATGACGATATCTAAGGCAATGATCATGGACATAGGCATCACGTCCATGTCAAGTAGACCGACTCCTGCCAGCATCTACTACTATTACTCCACACATTGATCGCTATCCAGCATGCATCTAGAGTATTAAGTTCATAAAGAATGGAGTAACGCATTAAGTAAGATGACATGATGTAGCGGAATTAACTCAAGCAACATGATGAAAACTCCATCTTTTTATCCTCGATGGCAACAATAGAATACGTGCCTTGCTGCCCTTATTGTCACTGGGAAAGGACACCGCAAGATTGAACCCAAAGCTAAGCACTTCTCCCATTGCAAGAAAAACTGATCTAGTAGGCCAAACTAAACCGATAATTCGAAGAGACTTGCAAAGATATCAAATCATGCATAAAAGAATTCAGAGAAGATTCAAATAATATTCATAGATAATCTGATCATAAATCCACAATTCATCTAATCTCGGCAAACACACCGCAAAAGAGTATTACATCGAATAGATCTCCAAGAACATCGAAGAGAACATGGTATTGAGAATCAAAGAGACAGAAGAAACCATCTAGCTACTAGCTATGGACTCGTAGCTCTGTGGTAAACTACTAACGCTTCATCGGAAGAGCAATGGTGTTGATGTAGAAGCCCTCCATGATCGAATCCCCCTTCGACAGGATGCCGAAAAGGGCCCCAAGATGGGATCTCATGGGTACAGAAGGTTGCGGCGGTGGAAAAGTGTTTTCCTGGCTCCCCTGATGGTTTTGGGGTATAAGAGTATATATGGGCGAGAGAATTAGGTTAGGAGACCCACGAGGGACCCAAAAGACAGGGGGTGCACCCTACCCCCCTCGGTGTGCCCTCCACCCTTGTGGCCGCCTCGTGTCTCCTCCGGCTTCATCTCCAAGTCTCCTGGTTTGCTTCTGGTCCAAGAAAGATCATCGCGAAAGTTTTATTCCGTTTGGACTCCGTTTGGTATTCCTTTTCTGCGAAACTCAAAAACAGGCAAAAGAACAGAAACTGGCGCTGGGCTCTAGGTTAATAGGTTAGTCCCAAAAATAATATAAAATAGCATATTAATGCATATAAAACATCCAAAATAGATAATATAATAGCATGGAACAATAAAAAAGTATTAATACGTTGGAGACGTATAAAGCATCCCCTAGCTTAATTCCTGCTCGTCCTCGAGTAGGTAAATGATAAAAAAAGAATTTTTGATGTGGAATGCTACCTAACATATTTATCAATGTAATATTCTTTATTGTGGCATGAAGGTTCAGATCCGTAAGATTCAAAACAAAAGTTTAATATTGACATAAAAACAATAATACTTCAAGCATACTAATAAAGCAATCATGTCTTCTCACAATAACATGGCCAAAGAAAGCTATCCTTACAAAATCATATAGTCTGGCTATGCTCCATCTTCATCACACAAAATATTTAAATCATGCACAACCCCGATGACAAGCCAAGCAATTGTTTCATACTTTTGTCGTTCTCAAACTTTTTCAACTTTCATGCAATACTTGAGTGTGAGCCATGGATATAGCACTATGGTGGAAGACATATGGTGGTTGTGGAGAAGACAAAAAGAGGGACATAGTCTCACATCAACTAGGCGTATCAACGGGCTATGGAGATGCCCATTAGTAGATATCAATATGAGTGAGTAGGGATTGCCATGCAACGGATGCACTAGAGCTATAAGTGAATGAAAGCTCAAAAATAAACTAAGTGGGTGTGCATCCAACTTGCTTTCTCACGAAGACCTAGGGCAATTTGAGGAAGCCCATCATTGGAATATACAAACCAAGTTCTATAATGAAAAATTCCCACTAGTATATGAAAGTTATATCATCGGAGACTCTCTATCATGAAGATCATGGTGCTACTTTGAAGCACAAGTGTGGAAAAAGCATAGTAACATTGCCCCTTCTCTCTTTTTCTCTCATTTTTTATTTGGGCCTTTCTCATCATATTTTTTGGCCTCTTTTTTTATTTTTCGTCTGGAGTCTCATCCCGACTTGTGGGGGAATCATAGCCTCCATCATCCTTTCCTCACAAGGGACAATGCTCTAATAATGATGACCATCACACTTTTATTTACTTAAAATTCGATATTTAGAACAAGATATGACTCTATATGAATGCATCCGGCGGTGTACCAGGATGTGCAATAAATCAAGAGTGACATGTATGAAAGAATTATGAAAGGTGGCTTTGCCGCAAATACAGTGTCAACTACATGATCATGCAAAGCAATATGACAATGATGAAGCATGTCATAATGAATGGAACGATGGAAAGTTGCATGGCAATATATCTCAGAATGGCTATGGAAATGCCATAATAGGTAGGTATAGTGACTGTTTTGAGGAAGGTATATGGTGGGTGTATGCTACCAGTGAAAGTTGCACGGCACAAGAGAGGCTAGCAATGGTGGAAGGGTGAGAGTGCTATAATCCATGGACTCAACATTAGTCATAAAGAACTCACATACTTATTACAAAAATCTATTAGTTATCGAAACGAAGTACTACACACATGGTCCTAGGGGGATAGATTGGTAGGAAAATACCATCGCTCGTCCCCGACCGCCACTCATAAGGAAGACAATAAAAAAATAAACCATGCTCCGACTTCATCACATAACGGTTCACCATACGTGCATGCTATGGGAATCACAAACCTTAACATAAGTATCTCTCAAATTCACAACTACTCACTAGCATGACTCTAATATCACCATCTTCATATCTCAAAGGGATAATTAATTTGGTGCCCTTAGTTGTGTCCCACTCGGCAGGTTTACCCCTAGTTTCCAAAAACACCTGTTCCTGCCCAAACCACTTTGCACCTCTTATGCTTTTGCCCTTTGAACGTTTGACCATCACTTTGAAAACTTCATAAAAAATTTATACTAACGCAGGAAAATTCAAATAAGACATCAAAATGTTCATAAAAGCATAACCTATATGTGCATGTGATTTGCATTCATCAAAAAAGTGTTGGCCAGTCCCCATCTCAGTTTTAGCTCATATGATCTTAGCATGAACAGTACAATCTAAAAAAATTCTAAAAATTGTAACAAAATTTGGTGGCAAACTTTGACCAATGTTTTGAGTTCTTGCCAAGTTTCATAAGGGAATGACATTTGTGGAAGTCATGGCAAAAAAATGAAATTTTGGAGCATTGATTTTTGTCTTTTTGCCACGACTTCCACGAATGTCATTCCCTTATGAAACTTGGCAAGCACTCAAAACATTGGTCAAACTTTGCCACCAATTTTTTTTAGAATTTTTAGATTTTTTTTAGATTTTACTGTTCATGCTAAGATCATTTGAGCTAAATCTGAGATGGAGACTGGCCAACACTTTTTTCATGAATGCAAATGACATGCACATATAGGTGATGCTTTCCTGAACATTTTGATATCTTATTTGAATTTTTCTGAGTTAGTATGATTTTTTGTGAAGTTTTCAAAGTGATGGTCAAACGGTCAAAGGGTAAAAGCATAAGAGGAGCAAAATGGTTTGGGCAGGAACAAGTGTTTTTGGAAACTAGGGGTAAACCTGCCGAGTGTGACCTAACTAGGGGCATAAAATCAATTATCCCTATCTCAAAACAATCATAAAGAATCAAACTTCTCATAATATTCAATGCACTTTATATGAAAGTTTTTATTATATCCATCTTGGATGCCTATCATATTAGGACTAAATTTATAACCAAAGCAAATTACCATGCTGTTCTAAAGACTCTCAAAATAATATAGGTGAAGCATGAGAGTTCATCAATTTCTATAAAATAAAACCACTGGCGTGCTCTAAAAAGATATAAGTGAAGAACTAGAGCAAATTTGCATAGATCAAAAGATATAAGTGAAGCACATAGAGTATTCCAATAAATCACAATTCATGCATGTCTCTCTCAAAATATGTGTACAGCAAGGATGATTGTGGCACAAAGACTCGAATCATACAATACGCTCCAAGCAAAACACATATCATGTGGTGAATAAAAATATAGCCTCAAGTAAAGTTACCAACAGACGAAGACGAAAGAGGGGATGCCTTCAGGGGCATCACCAAGTTAGGCTCTTGGTTGTCCTTGAATATTACCTTGGGGTGCCTTGGGCATCCCCAAGCTTAGGCTCTTCCCACTCCTTATTCCATACTCCATCAAATCCTTACCAAAAACTTGAAAACTTCACAACACAAAACTCAACAGAAAATCTTATAAGCTCTGTTAGTATAAGAAAATAAATCACCACTTTAAGGTACTGTTACAAACTCATTTTTTATTTATATTGGTGTAATATCTAATGTATTCCAACTTTTTCATGGTTCATACCCCCCCCCCCCGATACTACCCATAGATTCATCAAAATAAGCAAACAACACATAGAAAAATGAATCTGTCAAAAACAGAACATTCTGTAGTAATCTGTAACTCTCAAATACTTTTGTAAATCCAAAAATTCTGAAAAATTAGGACAACCTGAGAAATTTGTGAACCAATCTAGAGCAAAAACAATCAGATCATAATCCCGCTTCAATAAAATCCTGTAAATTATTTATTGGGCGCAAAAGTTTTTGTTTTTTAGCAGGATCAACACAACTATCAACTTAAGCTATCTTAAAGGTTTAACTTGGCACAAACACTAATTAAAACACAAACCCACATCTAACCAGAGGATAGATGAATTATTTATTACTAAACAGGAACAATAAGCAAAGAACAAAAATAAAATTGGGTTGCTTCCCAACAAGCGCTATTGTTTAACGCCCTTAGCAAGGCATAAAACATGAATAGATCTAGGTATTGTCATATTTGGTATGCAATCCATAAGTGGCTCTCATAATAGATTCATATGGCAATTTAATTTAATTTCTAGGAAAGTGTTCCATGCTCTTCTTTAACGGAAATTGGAATCTAATATTTCCTTCTTTCATATCAATAATTGCACCAATCGTTCTAAGGAAAGGTCTACCAAGAATAATAGGACATGTGGGATTGCAATCTATATCAAGAACAATGAAATCTACGTGCACATAATTCCTATTTGCAACAATAAGAACATCATTAATCCTTCCCATAGGTTTCTTAATAGTGGAATCCGCAAGATGCAAATTTAAAGAACAATCATCAAATTCATGGAAACCTAACACATCACATAAAGTTTTTGGAATCATGGAAACGCTAGCACCCAAATCACACAAAGCATGGCACTCATAATCTTTAATCTTAATCTTAATAATAGGTTCCCACTCATCATAAAGTTTTCTAGGGACTTCCAATTCAAGCTTTTCTTGAAAAGATTGCATCATAGCATCAACGATATGTTTAGTAAAAGCTTTGTTTAGATTATAAGCATGAGGAGAATTCGACATGGTTTGTAACAAGGAAATACAATCTATTAAAGAACAATTATCATAATTAAATTCCTTGAAATCCAAAAGAGTGGGTTCATTGCTACTTAAAGTCTTGACCTCTCCAATCCCACTTTTATCAATCTTTGCATCTAGATCTAAAAACTCGGAATCATTGGGACGCCTTTTAACTAAAGTTGACTCATCTCCAGCCCCATCTATATCAAGATTTATATTGGAAAACAAAGATTCAATAGGAGTCAAATCAATTACTTTAAGATTTTCATTATTATTTAAAGCCTCGGGTTTAGAGGCCATCTTATTTACTAAGGTAGCTTGTTTATCAGAACAATACAAAACGGTAAAGTAAATATTTTGGTACTTTTTGTTTATAGATCGGAAAGTAAAAGATTGCAAAATAGTATATCGGAAACTAATATGATGGAAAATAGACTTAATACAAAAAGATACCCAGGGGCCACAGGTTTCACTAGTGGCTTCTCTCAAGATAGCAAATAATACGGTGGGTGAACAAATTACTACCGAGCAATTGATAGAAGAGCGCATATTTATGACGATAGCTAAGGCAATGATCATGGATATAGGCATCACGTCCGTGTCAAGTAGACCGACTCCTGCCCGCATCTACTACTATTACTCCGCACATTGATCGCTATCCAGCATGCATCTAGAGTATTAAGTTCATAAAGAATGGAGTAACCCATTAAGTAAGATAACATGATGTAGCGGAATTAACTCAAGCAATATGATGAAAACTCCATATTTTTATCCTCGATGGAAACAATACAATACGTGCCTTGCTGCACTTACTGTCACTAGAAAAGGACACTGCAAGATTGAACCCAAAGCTAAGCACTTCTCCCATTGCAAGAAAAACCAATCTAGTAGGCCAAACTAAACCGATAATTCAAAGAGACTTGCAAAGATATCAAATCATGCATAAAAGAATTCAGAGAAAATTCAAATAATATTCATAGATAATCTGATCATAAATCCAGAATTCATCAGATCTCGGCAAACACACCGCAAAAGAGTAATACATCGAATAGATCTCCAAGAACATCGAGGAGAACATGGTATTGAGAATCAAAGAGAGAGAAGAAGCCATCTAGCTACTAGCTATGGACCCGTAGGTCTGTGGTAAACTACTCACGCTTCATTGGAACAGCAATTCTGTTGATGTAGAAGGCCTCCATGATCGAATCCCCCTCCGGCAGGACACCAGAAAAGGCCACTAGATGGGATCTCATGGGTACAGAAGGTTGGGGCGGTGGAAAAGTGTTTTCCTAGCTCCCCGTGATGGTTTTGGGGTATAAGAGTATATATGGGCAAAAGAATTAGGTCAGGAGACCCACGAGGGGCCCACAAGACAGAGGGGCGCACCCTACCCCCTGGGCGCGCCCTCCACCCTTGTGGCCGCCTTGTGGCTCCTACGACTTCATCTCCAAGTCTCTTGGTTTGCTTCTGGTCCAAGAAATATCATCGCAAAAGTTTTATTCCGTTTGGACTCCGCTTGGAATTCCCTTTCTGTGAAACTCAAAAACAGGCAAAACACAGAAACTGGCGCTAGGCTCTAGGTTAATAGGTTAGTCCCAAAACTAATGTAAAATAGCATAGTAATGCATATAAAACATCCAAAACAGATAATATAATAGCATGGAACAATCAAAAATTATAGATACGTTGGAGACGTATCAGTTACTAAGTGGGTAGAAGCTATTCCAACTAGTAGTGCTGATCACAACACCTCTATTAAAATGCTTAAGGAAGATATTTTCCCAAGGTTTGGAGTCCCTAGATATTTAATGACTTATGGTGGTTCACACTTTATTCTTGGTGCTTTCCTAAAATTCTTGTGAAGTATGATGTTAACCATAGAATTGCATCACCCTATCATTGTCAGTCTAGTGGTCAAGTTGAACTTAGCAATAGAGAAATAAAACTAATCCTACAAAAGACTGTCAATAGGTCCCGGAAGAATTAGTCTAAGAAACTAGATGATGCACTTTGGGCTTATAGAACAGCATATAAAAATCCTATGGGTATGTCTCCTTATAAAATGGTTTATGGAAAAGCTTGTTATTTGCCTCTTGAGTTAGAACATAAAACATATTGGGCAATTAAAGGACTCAACTATGATTTCAAACTTGCTGGTGAAAAGAGGTTATTTGATATTAGCTCATTAGATGAATGGAGAACCCAAGCTTATGAAAATGCAAAGTTATTCAAAGAAAAGGTTAAAAGATGGCATGATAAAAGAATCCAAAAGCGTGAGTTCAAAGTTGGAGAATATGTTCTTTTGTACAACTCTCGTATCAGATTCTTTGCAGGAAAACTCTCTCCAAATGGGAAGGGCCCTATGTTACCGAGGAGGTTTATCGATCTGGAGCTATCAAAATATATAATGCCGAAGGTACCAACCCGAAGGTAGTTAATGGGTAACAAATAAACATTATATCTCAAGTACGCCCATCAATGTTGAAAGCAATATTATCCAAACTATGACACGGGAAGAACACATAAAAGAAACCTTCTGGAACACTCTAGAATCGTCAAAAAGAGGAGGTACGTGATATGCTAAGTAAACGGACTCCGAAAAATCCACAAAAATATTTTTTGTCAGTTTTGGTATGTTTAGAAAATTAGAAAAATAAGAAACTACCAGGAAGGTGACTCTGGTGGGCACAAGACACCAGGGAGGTAGGCGCGCCGAGGTGGGTTGTGCCCACCTCGGGTACCTTCCGGACTCTGTTTTTCTTCCGTTTGCTTGTTTCCCAAGATAAAAAAACTTTATATACTCTCCGAACCTGTTATCCTCCGTATCGCGGAGAAATCTCCTGTTTTGTTTTCTTGTTGTTTTTTCTGAGATCTTATCCACCATGGCCGCTTCAAGCTCCTCCAAGGACGAATTTTTTGAGATCGTCGTCAACCCACATCTGCGGGAGGTGATGCAAAGCTATCCAGATGTGTGATGGGGTGCTCCACATCCGTGATGTGCAAGGCCCCAAGGGAACTGGATCGTGGAGGCCAGGCTTGAAGCTATGGAGCAGGAAGTCTTCTGGTGCAAGGGGATGGTGGAGCGTGGACTCAATGTCAATCACCTCATGATCGCGGACTACACCCGTGATTCAAGGTGGATGGCAAGTCCATGAAGGACATCATCTTCTCCTTCAATGAGCAAATCAACTTCCTCCAGAGCCAAATCTGTGACCTTCAAAACCAAGTCTTTGAATATGAGGCAAGGTTTAAAGGTATGAGTTTGGCTGCCAGTTGCAGGACCCGAGAGACTCACTCTTCCTGTTATGATGGTGAGCCTCTGCCGTGGAAACCTAACGACAAGATCGCTACTACTTCATCACCACCACCTCCTTCTTGATCACCAAAAGAAAATTGAGTATTGGGTATGGGCACTCCCCTTGGCTTTCGCCAAGCTTGGGGGAGGTGCCCCGGTATCATATCACCTTCACTATCTTTTGCCTTTACTTTTCTTAATTTGATCCATAGTTATCTTTTGCTTTAGATGAATATAATTTAGTTCGATCCTTTCTTTTCGAGAGTTTGCTTAGCTATCTATCTTTGTAATCATGTGTGTGATATATAATAAAGTTTAGTTTGAGTTTTGCTTCTTTTACTTTCATGTTTCAATAAAAAGAACGGAAATAAATGAAAAAGATCATATGCTAATCTTATGGTAAGGGATGACATTACACAAGGAAAAGTATAAGTAGAAAATTTTATTGTAGATTCACAAACATAGCATTGGTCAATGATGCAACTCATGAAAGAATTAATCAGGGAAGAGAAGATTCACATGCAAATACACTATCCTCGAAATCTTTTGTGATTGTGAGCACCAATCAAAATATTATATGCCAAAATTGTTGACGTTGGACAAGGAAGACAACGTAATGACTTATGTTTGTTCATATTCACATAGAAGCTATATTGTCATAGATCCTTCAACATGTGGTGTTTTCCCCTATCTTTGCTAGCCAAAAATTTCGCGCTAAGTAGAGATACTACTTGTGCATCCAAAACCCTTAAACCCAAATCTTATTTTGAGAGTCCACCATACCTACCTATGGAGTGAGTAAGATCCTTCAAGTAAGTTGTCATCGGTGCAATAAGGCAATAAAAATTGCTCCTAAAAGTGTTAGATCATTTAGTGTAAGAGAAAATTGAGCGTTGTACGAACTTGTGATGGGGAAGAATAAAAGCGACCGAGTGCATAATAAAGGTTGCCATCATAAGGAGCAATATAACGTGACATTCTCTTGCACTAAAGGGTTGAGCATACAAATAAAAAGTGCATGGCAACCTCTGCTTCCCTCTGCAAAGGGCCTATCTTTTACTTTTATGTATTTACTTTCATGCAAGAGTCAAAGTTATTCTCTCTATTCCTTTTTATTTTCTCCTTTGGCAAGCATCATGTGGTGAGGAAAGATCTAGGCACATATATCCAGTTGAATATGGGTAGCATGAGTTATTATTTTGACATCACCCTTGAGGTGAATACGTTGGGAGGCGAAACTTTAAGCCCCTGTCTTTCTATGTGTCCGGTTGAAACGTTTTGCTCATGTGTACGCGGTGAGTGTTAGCAATCGTAGAAGACTAAATGATGGTTGAGTGTGTGTACTTGCCTAAAGGCTCCGATACATGACCCTTCCTGAAAAGACGATGAATTGTAGTTTCAAAGTTGACTGAGAACATAGTTTGTTGGTTTCCAATAGAGTTTATGATTTATACTTCGATGTTGTGATAAATTGTTACTTGTTCATGAGAAGTCTATGATAAAAGTTCCATAATAAAAAATTTATGTTAAAGTTTGTTGTTGTTATAATAAGTTACATGATGCTGCTATGTCCGTATTTTTGTTTTTATCGACACCTCTAAAACTAAGCATGTGGACATGTTTTTCTATTTTGGTTTTCGCTTGAGGACAAGCGAGGTCTAAGCTTGGGGGAGTTGATACGTCCATTTTGCATCATGTTTACCTATTGTTATTTATGTTGTTTTATTGCATAATAATGCTTTTGGAGTAATTCTAATGCCCTTTCTCTCATAATATGCAAGGTACACACAAAGGGGGAGAATTCCGGCAACTGGAAATCTGGACCTGAAAAAGCTTCGTTAGGCTACCTATTCTGCACAACTCCAAATGAGCTGAAACTTCACGAGAGTTTTTTATGGAATAAATAAGAATTACTCGAGCCAATAAGTACCAGAGGGGGCCCACTAGGTGGGCATAACCCACCTGGGCGCTAGGGAGCCCAGGCACGCCCTTGTAGGTTGTGCTCACCTCGGCGCACCTCCGGTGCCCCTCTTCTGGTACATAAGTCATTTTGACCTAGAAAAATAAGGGGAGGACTTTCGGGACGAAGCGCCGCCGTCTCGAGGCGGAACTTGGGCAGGAGCACTTTTGCCCTCCGGCGGAGCGATTACGCCGGGGGAACTTCCCTCCCGGAGGGGGAAATCATCGTCATCATCATCACCAACAACTCTCCCATCTTGGTGAGGGCTATATCCATCAACATCTTCAACAGCACCAACTCCTCTCCAACCCTAGTTCATCTCTTGTGTTCAATCATTGTACCGAAACTATAGATTGGTGCTTGTGGGTGACTAGTAGTGTTGATTATATCTTGTAGTTGATTACTATATGGTTTATTTGGTGGAAATTATATGTTCAGATCCATTATGCTATTTAATACCCCTCTGATCTTGAGCATGATTATCATTTGTGAGTAGTTACTTTTGTTCGTGAAGTCACGGGAGAAATCATGTTGCAAGTAATCATGTGAACTTGATATGTGTTTGATATTTTGATGATATGTATGTTGTGATCCCCTTAGTGGTGTCATGTGAAAGTCGACTACATGACGCTTCACCATATTTGGTCCTAAGGGAATGCATTGTGGAGTAGTTATTAGATGATGGGTTGCGAGAGTGACAGAAGCTTAAACCCTAGTTTATGTGTTATTCCGTAAGGGACCGACTGAATCCAAAAGTTTAATGCTACGGTTAGAATTTATTGTTAATACTTTTCTCGTAGTTGCGGATGCTTGCGAGGGGGTTAATCATAAGTAGAAGGTTTGTTCAAGTAAGAACAGCACCTAAGCATCGGTCCACCCACATACCAAATTATCAAAGTAGCAAACACGAATTGAGCCAACATGATGAAAGTGACTAGATGAAATTCCTGTGTATCCAAGAACACTTTGCATTCATAAGAGACCGTTTTGGACTGTCCTTTTCCTAAAAAGTATTGGGCTACCTTGCTGCACTTTTGTTACTATTACTGTTACTTGCTCGTTACAAATTATCTTGCTATCAAACTACTCTGTTACTTACAATTTCAGTACTTGCAGACATTACCTTGCTGAAAACCACTTGCCATTTCCTTCTGTTCCTCGTTGGGTTCGACACTCTTACTTATCGAAAAGGGCTACAATTTGATCCCATATACTTGTGGGTCATCAGCCATGTAATTGCTTTAGTTTATCACTAAGCGGTAGCAATAGTTGTAGAAGCAATAGTTGGCGAGACGACCACGATGCTATGATGGAGATCAAGGTGTCAAGCCGGTGATGATGGAGATCATGACGTTGTTTTGGAGATGGAGATCAAAAGCACAAGATGATGTGATAGAGGCAAAGGTGTCCCGTCTTTCGATGAGATGGTGGCTATCGTTTTGGAGGAAGTCGACTTTTGACGATCCGACTACGAACGTGCAAGGACGTCGCGCCTTAGCAATCGCTAAACCAACTCCAAGAGGTTATTGACCACACCGGAGCACGATCAACCTAACCACGAAGATCTGTTTCCTGCAGGCAAACGAAGAACAGGCAAGAAACTAAGATTGCAATCTGGTTATTGCGAATATAAGATGAAGGCTTTATTGATCAAGATGGGGTTCTGAGACGCCCTTGTCTGGTCGTTGAACACAAACGAAGTACGCGAAGTTGCAGCTATGGCAAACTTTAATCTAAACAAAACCCAAAGTCTAAACGGTGCCCTAAGGGATATATATACATGGAGGAACAGGGGGGAATTTCGTGGCCCTTGGTGGAGGGGTCCGAAATCAACCCTATCTCTTGTTTCCCCACACATACGGACTCTAAAAATAGCCTATACTTATGTATTTCGAAATTACATAGGCCTGGCCCAATAATAAGGTGACGCAGCACCTAGAATAGCCTCGGGACGAAATTTATGAAGTGGCATCTTGTATATTTCGTCCAAGGCTTCATGCACCCATTATGGTGGCTTCAAAGTCCTGAAATCATCACTTGTAACACCGTTCTTGTTCCCCTTGCACATGCCATCATCTCCATGCTTGTTCGTGCATCCTTCTCCAAGCTAGGCCCTTCATTTGTAAGCAAAACAAATGTATCCAATTTAGGCAGCATCATATTCTCATGAACATTAGAATCATTACCAAAAAATGAAAGTACCTGATAATTTAATTGGCGGGCGCGTGCTCTAGTAATTGGTCCAGTATATGTAGCAGTAGGTGTTGTGGGTGTAACAATGGTATTGATGTCCTCATCATCCTCCCCTTCTTGAAATGAAGTCGTCCTCGACGGAAGCTCATCTTCCTCACCCAAATAAGGCTTCAAATCTGCAATGTTAAAAGTGGGACTAACCCCAAAATCTACAGGCAGCTCAAGTTTATATGCATTATCATTTATTTTCTCTAACACCTTAAAAGGTCTGTCAGCACGTGGCATTAGCTTTGATTTGCACAAATCAGGAAATCTATCCTTACGCAAATGTAACCAAACAAGATCTCCAGGTGCAAACACAACATGTTTTCTACCCTTATCTCTAGCAAGTTTATATTTAGCATTCATACGCTCAATGTTTTCCTTAGTTAACTCATGCATTTTTAAAATCAATTCAGCACGTTGTTTAGCATCAAAATTAACCTTCTCCGAAGATGGAAGAGGCAACAAATCAATAGGTGCACGAGGTAGGAAACCATACACTATTTCAAAAGGGCACATCTTAGTAGTAGAACGCAATGAACGATTATAAGAAAATTCAATATGAGGCAAGCATTCTTCCCACATTTTCTTATTATTCTTCAAAACATCCCTAAACATAGTAGACAATGTTCTATTGACTACTTCAGTTTGTCCATCAGTTTGGGGGTGACAAGTAGTACTAAAAAGTAGTTTCGTCCCCAACTTAGCCCATAAACATCACCAAAAGTAGCTAAGAAATTTAGTATCATGATCTGAAACAATAGTATTTGGCACACCATGCAAGCGAATAATTTCACGAAAGAACAAATTAGCAACATTAACAGCATCATCGCTTTTATGACATGGTATAAAGTGTGCCATTTTCGAGAAATCTATCCATGACAACAAATATGCTATCCCTCCCCCTCTTTGTTCGAGGTAAACCTAAAACAAAGTCCATAGATATATCCTCCCAAGGAACACTAGGTACAGGCAAAGGCATATATAAACCATGAGGATTGAGTCGTGACTTAGCTTTTTGACATGTAGTGCAGCGAGCAACAAAGCGCTCAACATCCCGTCTCATCTTTGGCCAAAAGAAATGTGTAGCAAGTGTTGGGGAACGTTGCAGAAAATTAAAATTTTTCCTACGACTTCACCAAGATCCATCTATGAGTTCATCTAAGCAACGAGTCTAGGGAGAGAGTTTGCATCTACATACCACTTGTAGATCGCGTGCGGAAGCTTGCAAGGTGATGATGGAGTCGTACTCGAACGTGATTCAGATCACCGATGTCCAAGTGCTGAACGGACAGCACCTCCGCGTTCAACACACGTACGGAATGAGCGACGTCTCCTCCGTCTTGATCCAGCAAGGAGGAAGGAGAGGTTGAGGAAGACAGCTCCACCGGCAGCACGACGGCGTGGTGATGGTGGAGAAGCAGTACTCCGACAGGGCTTCGCCGAGCGCACAACGGAGGAGGAGAGGTGTTGGGGAGGGGAGGGCTGTGCCTTGGCTTGGGTGTGGCTGCCCTCCCCTCACCCCTCTATTTATAGGGGGAAGGGAGAAGGGGGCCGGCCCCTCTAGATCCCATCTAGAGGGGGGCGGCGGCCAAGGGGAGGGGGGACTTGCCCCCCAAGCAAGGGGGGGCGCCCCCTCTAGGGTTCCCCCCTCAACCCTAGGCGCAAGGGCCCAGGGGAGGGGTGCGCCAAGCCCACCAGGGGCTGGTCACCTCCCCACACAGCCCAAGTGGCCCCCCGGGAGGGGTGGCCCCTCCCGGTGGACCCCTGGAACCCTTCCGGTGGCCCCGGCACAATACCGGTATGCCCCCGAAACTTTCCGGTGTCCCTTTCACAACTTCCCATATATAAATCTTTACCTCCGGACCCTTCCGGAACTCCTCGTGACGTCCGGGATCTCATCCGGGACTCCGAACAACATTCGGTAGTCACATACTAGTCTTCCTAATAACCCTAACGTCACCGAACCTTAAGTGTGTAGACCCTACGGGTTCGGGAGACACGCAGACATGACCGAGATGATTCTCGGGCAATAACCAACAGCGGGGTCTGGATACCCATGTTGTCTCCCACATGCTCCTCGATGATTTCATCGGTTCAACCACGATGTCGAGGATTCGATCAAAACCCTGTATGCAATTCCCTTTGTCAATCGGTACGTTACTTGCCTGAGACTCGATCGTCGGTATCCCAATACCTTGTTCAGTCTCGTTACCGGCAAGTCACTTTACTCGTACCGTAATGCATGATCCCGTGGCCAACACCTTGGTCACCTTGAGCTCATTATGATGATGCATTACCGAGTGGGCCCAGAGATACCTCTCCGTCATACGGAGTGACAAATCCCAGTCTCGATCCGTGTCAACCCAACAGATACTTTCGGAGATACCTGTAATGCACCTTTATAGTCACCCAGTTACGTTGTGACGTTTGATACACCCAAGGTACTCCTACGGTAACCGGGAGTTACACGATCTCATGGTCGAAGGAAGAGATACTTGACATTGGCAAAGCTTCTAGCAAACGAACTATACGATCTTTTATGCTATGCTTAGGATTGGGTCTTGTCCATCACATCATTCTCCTAATGATGTGATCCCGTTATCAACGACATCCAATGTCCATAGTCAGGAAACCATGACTATCTGTTGATCACAACGAGCTAGTCTACTAGAGGCTCACCAGGGACATTTGTGGTCTAAGTGTTCACACGTGTATTACGATTTCCAGATAATATAGTTATAGCATGAACAAAAGACAATTATCATGAACATTGAAATATAATAATACTTTTATTATTGCCTCTAGGGCATATTTCCAACAGTCTCCCACTTGCAGTAGAGTCACCAATCTAGTTACATTGTGATGAATCGAACACCCATAGAGTTCTGGTGTTGATCATGTTTTGCACGCGAGAGAGGTTTAGTCAACGGATCTGCGACATTCAGATCCGTGTGCACTTTGCAAATCTCTATGTCTCCATCTTGAACATTTTCACGGATGGAGTTGAAACGACGCTTGATGTGCCTGGTCTTCTTGTGAAACCTGGGCTCCTTGGCAAGGGCAATAGCTCCAGTGTTGTCACAGAAAAGTTTGATCGGCCCCGACGCATTGGGTATGACTCCTAGGTCGGTGATGAACTCCTTCACCCAAATCACTTCATGCGCTGCCTCTGAGGCTGCCATGTACTCTGCTTCACACGTAGATCCCGCCACGACGCTCTGCTTGCAGCTGCACCAGCTTACTGCTCCACCATTCAACATATACACGTATCCGGTTTGCGACTTAGAGTCATCCAGATCTGAGTCGAAGCTAGCGTCGATGTAACCCTTTATGACGAGCTCTTCGTCTCCTCCATAAACGAGAAACATGTCCTTCGTCCTTTTCAGGTACTTTAGGATATTCTTGACCTCTGTCCAGTGTTCCTTGCTAGGATTACTTTGGTATCTCGCAACCAAACTTACGGCAAGGTTTACATCGGGTCTGGTACACAGCATGGCATACATAATAGATCCTATGGCTGAAGCATAGGGGATGACACTCATCTCTTCTTTATCTTTTGCTGTGGTCGGTGACTGAGCCGAGCTCAATCTCACACCTTGTAACATAGGCAAGAACCCCTTCTTGAACTGATCCATTTTGAACCTCTTCAAAATCTTATCAAGGTATGTGCTTTGTGAAAGACCTATGAGGCGTCTCGATCTATCTCTATAGATTTTGATGCCTAATATATAAGCAGCTTCTCCAAGGTCCTTCATTGAAAAACACTTGTTCAAGTAGGCCTTAATGCTGTCCAAAAATTTCGTATCATTTCCCATCAAGAGTATGTCATCTACATATAATATGAGAAATGCTACAGAGCTCCCACTCACTTTCTTGTACACGCAGGCTTCTCCATAAGTCTGCATAAACCCAAACGCTTTGATCATCTCATCAAAGCGAATGTTCCAACTCCGAGATGCTTGCACCAGTCCATAAATGGATCGCTGGAGCTTGCATACTTTGTTAGCGTTCTGAGGATCGACAAAACCTTCCGGCTGCATCATATACAGCTCTTCCTTAAGATGTCCGTTAAGGAATGCCGTTTGACGTCCATCTGCCATATCTCATAATCATAGTATGCGGCAATTGCTAACATGATTCAGACGGACTTCAGCTTCGCTACGGGAGAGAATGTCTCGTCGTAGTCAATCCCTTGAACTTGTCGATAACCCTTAGCGACAAGTCGAGCTTTATAGATGGTAACATTACCATCCGCGTCCGTCTTCTTCTTATAAATCCATTTATTTTCTATCGCTCGCCGATCATCGGGCAAGTCTGTCAAAGTCCATACTTTGTTTTCATACATGGATTCTATCTCGGATTTCATGGCTTCAAGCCATTTGTTGGATTCCGGGCCCGCCATCGCTTCTTCGTAGTTCGAAGGTTCATTGTTGTCTAACAACATGATTTCCATGACAGGGTTGCCGTACCACTCTGGTGCGGAACGTGTCCTCGTGGACCTTCGAAGTTCAGTAGTAACTTGATCCGAAGTACCTTGATCATCATCATTGTTTTCCTCTTCAGTTGGTGTGGGCATCATAGGAACGGTTTCCTGCGCTGCACCACTTTCCCGTTCGAGAGGTAGTACTTCATCGAGTTCTACTTTCCTCCCACTTACTTCTTTCGAGAGAAACTCTTTTTCCAGAAAGCATCCGTTCTTGGCAACAAAGATCTTGCCTTCGGATCTTAAGTAGAAGGTATTTCCGACAGTTTCCTTAGGGTATCCTATGAATACGCATTTTTCCGACTTGGGTTCGAGCTTTTCAGGTTGAAGTTTCTTGACATAAGCATCGCATCCCCAAACTTTTAGAAACGACAGCTTAGGTTTCTTCCCAAACCATAATTCATACGGTGTCGTCTCAACGGATTTAGACGGTGCCCTATTTAAAGTGAATGTAGCTGTCTTGTGGGGACCCCGACTCGCAAGTCGTGATCACCGAATGCACGTGTACAGTGATCCCAGAGATCAATGCTCACTGAACACACAGAAGCTGAATAACAAGAGTCTTACATCCATACATACTGTCTTACACAAATAGTGACCAACATGGTCAAGTCTTACATCGATAAAGCCTTAAGGGCTGAACATCAAATGAAACATAGCAGCGGACAACGTCGTCGATAAGTAGAACCCATGCCATCTGCCTTAACCCTACAGGCATTCTGACTGGGAAAACGTCCTAGTTCGCATGATCGTCTCCAAAGAACTCATCTCCGAACTCCGGTTCTTCCATGCCTGGTCAATTAAATAACCAGTGGCAAGCCAATGAGTACTTTGAATGTACTCGCAAGCAACCCATGATTTGGTTCAAGGTACGGTAATGCATGACATAGGTAAAGTTTTGCATAAAGCTAGTTTTGAGTGCAGGACATGTTCAACATCCTATAAAGCATGCATCAAGAGAATTCAAGTAACCATAAGAACTGGTCACAGATATCAACATAAATAGAATGGGCACCAACCCATTTATCATAAACAGAGTGGGCACCAACCCATCTCAATCGTGTCAAGTCCTTTGACTTGATCCAAGACAACACCATCATCTCACACACACCGGGTTTGAAAACAAGTGGACGTAGCCCAAGAGCGGTTACCCAACTGTCCTTGACCGTGGACACGGCTATTCGAATAGTTTTACACTCTGCAGAGGTTGCACACTTTACCCACTAGATCCGGGGAACTTCCGTGTCATCCACGACCCGCGGTACCTCAAGTACCCGGGGTAAGCACCCGATCACTACCTTTCCCTAGACGACACTAACATGGAGTCCACTCGATTGGTAGTAACCCCCGTGCCGAACATTTCACATCATAAAGTTGTGGAGCCTCGCTCCCATTTTCATCACATACCACAAGCACGGGGTACCAACGGTGTGTCCGGTGCCCTGTGAAAACAGTCATGGCCGCCCTACCTGGCACGACCCCGTCCCAAGAGAGAGCACCAACTCTCCCCCGTCACTAGTAATGCGGGCTCCAAGCTAGTATCGGTCTAGGTACTCAATAATGCCCTTTCCCATATAAGGGTAGAGTGGTCGCGCATGTAAGGTTGGAATAACGGTCGCAACTCCGACCAATCCGTTTTGAAAACAACACACACCTTCCTTGGCACACCACTTCGTCATCAAGTGGTCACCCATCTCATCATCTCCCTCGGGCATAGGTGGCACCCGACGGGGTTTTCGAAAAGACTTTTGAAATCACATTGCCTCCTTCACCATGCACAAACCCACCCCATTTGCGTAGCATCTACATTTGCATCCTATCTACTCCCACCGGCATAACCCTCATAAGAAGGTAGGGCCATGCACACTGCAAGTATCAACGAGGAAGTAATCGTGGCAACCAACCCACGTGGTTCACCATCTCATCATGATTCCGATGCATCAATAATAAAGAGCTAAAAATGACATGCATATAAAGGGGTATCATAGTCATGGTCAAAGGGCTGCTTGCCTGTTCCTCGGAGTCTTCAAGTCTTCTGGTCCTTCTCCAAGTACTCCGTCTACTTCGTCAACTAACGTCGGAAACAAACACAATGAGCAACACAACAAGGCAAGAATAAATGTGCTCTAAAAATGTGAAGTTGACTTTTATTGGATACCTCTGGTCATATGAGGAATGACCAAAGTGATTTCATTGGAAGTGGATCAATGGACATCTCCGAACATTTCAATATGATGGAATCGAGAGGTTTATGGATTTGCTAGAAGTGTACAGAAATACATTTTTTGAAAAATGAGCAAAGGCACCCATTTGACAAAGCAGGATTTTAGAAGCATCTAGGAATTGGTTTCACTGGATTTGGAGTTCAAATGAATTTCCTATGAATTTGCAAAGCTGATAAATATGAAGAAATGGCTCAATAATTTATGTGGTACAGAAAGCATCAAGAAAAATGTTCATAAACTAGGTTATGAGCTTAGATTCATCTAGGAATTGGAATCATGGCATTTGGATCAATATTGAGCTCTCTGTGATTTTCTAAAGTTTATCACAGAAATAGGAAAAATAGGATGTGATAATTATTTGTGAAGAAAAAGTATCTGGAAAAAGGTGCATGTTGCACCAACAGGTAGGTCATCATTTATGGAGTCTATAGGAATTTGAATCATCAAATTTGGACTTAGAATAAATAATCTGTGGATTTTACAAGCTGTACAGAAAAGAAAAAGGGGAAAAAGGGGTTTTACCCAGATGGGCTGGATCTGGGCGGCGGCGGCGCGCACCGGGCGAGGCTTAGCGGCAGGCGCCACTGGGCCGGCCCAGCGGCTCGGCTGCGCGGGTGTCAGGGGCGACGTCGAAGGCGCCCAGCTGGAGTACGCCTTCGCTGCGGGGACGCGGGAGCAACCGAATGCGCCTCCACCTGCCAACGTGGCCCCGTGGCTGGGCCACTGACGAGCGGGCCCCGCCTGTCAGGTTCGCCTTCGTCTTCCTCCCGCGCGCTTACCTGGCCGAGGGAGCAGAGAGCCCCGACGACGACTACCGGCGCTACGGAGCACCTCCGGCAACGCTCTAGCTATGGATGAGCTCGGCGTCGAGCGCCGCATCCATTCGTGTATGCCACGGCTGCCGGGGACGGTCGAGGCGTCGGCGGCTTGGATGCCGGCGGACGGTGGCGTCGGGTGAGTTTGGGCATGGCGCTACGGTGCGTCCCCGGACGAGGGAAAGAGCGTGGGAGCTCCGCCTTGCTCAGGGGAGGCTGCTGGTGGAGAGGGGAGAGGGAGAGGAGCTCGGGCTCGGCTGAATTTAGGTGGAGGCCGGCGGCGGATCTCCGGCCATGGAGGGCTATGGAGGGCGCGAGGAGGGGAGTGGGTTGGTTCAGGGGGTTCATAGGAGGGAGAGGGAGCGAAAGGAGGCCAGAGAGAGCTCGGGGGTGCCTTTAAATAAGCGAACGGCGGGGTGCCGTGGACTCGTGCGCCGGCGAGCTCCTAGCCGTCGCTGGAGGTCACGGGGGCGCGCGTGGGTATGTCTGGGGTGTTCGTGGGGTTGGTCCAGGGCTAGAGGAGGGAAGAGAAGGAGCGGGGGAGTGTCAGGGCGCCGCGCGTGTGAGCATGCCCATTGGAGCTCTCGGGCGGCCGGCGCGCGTGTGAAAGGAGGCAGCAGGAGGGAGAAGGAGGAGGGGGCCAGCTCGGTGTCGTGTTGTGGACGTCGAGGAGCATCGACTGGCGCGAGGGGGAGGCTCGAGGTGGTCGGGAGTGCCGTGTCAACGGTCGGGAGCACGTTGACGTGCTCCAGAGCGCGCGAATGGCCGGCACCCGCAGCTTTTTGCGCGCACCCGCGCGTCCACTTGTGTCTGGTAGCTGCGGGGGGGATAAACAAAGGTGAAAGAAGCTTTGGATGCTCTGCAACATGCCAGGGGTGAGAGAGAGATGACAAAGGAAGGAAAAAGTGGATGTCCAGAGAAGAAAAATGGAGCCCTTCCCCCCTCAATCATTGCCTCTCGGGCAGGGAAGCACACCAGAGGTAGAGGGGAACTAGGAGGGGCTGTGGTAAAAAGGAGAAGTCATGGAGATTAGTGGAAGGGGTCCAAATAGTGGTTTTTGCAAAATGCCAGAAGGTGTTTGATGTTGGTTTGGGAAAGTAGATGATCCCCATAAGCCATGAGACTCCATAGGGTGATATGACACATATAATTAGGGCCTCCCACCAATTTGGAGGTCATTTGAAGAAAGTTGACAATGCAACTTTGGTAAACCCTAGAAATTAGCAGAAATGAACTTGTGTAGATTTAGTTGAGCAAATCACTTCTCCTTGATGCACCACTTGGTGTGGTGGCCTCATTTGGTCATGTGATCATGCTCACAAAAGTTGGTGTCAAGGAGAGAAAGTTGGTAATGCAAAGTTGTTCAAATAAGGTTCTGGACAGAAAGGGTTTTGGGGCACTTTGATCAAGTTAACTTGCTCTCCAACTTGTGCCATTTGGTCTAGATGAATTATTAGACCATTTGAGCAAGTCCACAAGGTTTGAGAACATTTGGACATGTTTGGCAATGTAAAGTTGCTCAAACTTCAAAATGGACAGAAATGGTTTTGAGAGGTTTTGATGATGCTATCTTGTTCTCCAAGTCATGAGACTTGGCAAGATCACCAAATATGTCATATGTGACATGATAGAATTTTCTTGGAATATTTGGAGAATATTTCCTTTGTAAATATTTCAAAAGCTTGAAATATCCAGAAAGGGTCTTTGAGGGGTTTGACCAATATTTTGAACATAACCATGTGTTGAAACTCTTATATATGGACTATATATGTCCTATGAGTCTCCCTGAATTTTGTCAAATGTTTTTGAAGCAATAAAATAATTTTTACCTATTAAAGACCATTTCTGGCCTTAAGAAAAATCCTTTAAATAAAATAGGAAAATATCTTTTAAAATTATATTTCTGTGGTTTCTGGGTATCCTATATCTAATAGGAGTCAAATACATTTTTAGAAAGATTTTTACTGCCCTTAATTAAGTATTTGCAGTGCAAACCTCAATTTAGGGGTTTTTAGAAAACTAATTTTTGAAAATACTATTTGGCCAAATTATTTTTTTCCAGAAATTATTTTTATATCCTATACACATGGCATGATCATTGGGAAAGGTTTTGGATCAAGGAGATGAAGTATAGAAGTTGGAGGGTTTACTTGATTTTTAGAGCACTTGCAAACAGCAGACAAAAATCAAATCAAGCAAAGTCCAAAACACTCAAAAGTTTTTGTCAAACCACATTTCAGCATGATCTAATGACTTAAGTGTTGTGCCATGAAAATCAGGGTGTGACAGACCTACCCCCCTTACAAGAATCTCGTCCCCGAGATTCCTAGACTAGGCGCGGAAAGGAGTACAGAATCTTGGATCTGGGGTAGTCTTCACGTCCTCATACTGCTTCTGCTACTGAGTGGTGCTCCTTGGAATCTTGAAGGACCTGGTGTTGTGGCTTCGTGCATGACGCTCTTCTTGATCCAAACTGCTAATGTGTAGCTCGCAGTAGGTTAGATTGGGCTAGGGGTCTATGGCCCGGTGGTCAATGTCCTTATTAGTGCTCGGGCTAGCTAGGAAGTTGGAAACACTTCCGGGGTTGTGATGCATGGAAAGCATTGTGCACATCAGGTAGCTCAGGGGGCAACTCCAGCTGGTAATTGTCTTCTCTCCGTCTCGTAGTGATCTCAGAAGAGGTTGTTAAATCTTGGAGTGATCCTGCAGAAGGCCGATGAATCTTGGGGCGAGCTTTCCTTTGACATGGAAGCGCTGGGTTCCTTTGGGAGGGTGACCCGGAGATAAACATGGTCTCCAACTCGGAGGGTCATGCCTCGACGACATGAGTCAGCGTAGTTCTTTCGTCTTGACTTGGCAGTCCTCCAACGCTCTCCGACAAGCTGGACTTGCTCTTCGGTTTCACGGAGGATATCAGGCCCAAAGACAAGTCCTTCTCCGGTTTCTGACTAATTGAGGGGTATGCGGCACTTCCGTCCGTATAACACTTCAAATGGTGCCACCTGAAGGCTTGACTTCAAGGTTAGTTAAGAATCCTGGTGCAACCAGTTCCAACCCGAAGCTTTCAAGTTCTTCATACAAGGCGGGCAGCCTGTCCTTAAGCATAGCATTCAAGGAACAAGCCTTTCTGCTTAATGCATCTGCTACCACATTAGCCTTCCTAGGGTGGTATTGAACACTGAGGTCATAATCTTTGATCAAGTCTAGCCATCTTCTTTGCCTCGTGTTCAATTCCTTTTGAGTGAAAATATACTTCAGACCCTTGTGATCCGTGTATATCTCACATCCCTTCCGTAAGAGGTAATGTCGCCATGTCTTCAGGGCATGAACCACTGCTGCTAGCTCCAGGTCATGAGTAGCATAGTTTTCTTCATGAGGCCATAGTTGCCTTTGAGAGGAGTGGCTTGCAGATATGCACGGTTTTCAATGCGGAAGCTCATTCCTTGACGACGGTGGTTGGTGTAGTTCTTCCTCCTTGACATGGCGGTCTTCGGATGTTCCCTAACCAGCTGATCAACTCTTCTTCCGTCTTCGTGCGGACATTCATGTCCTCAAGTAAGGATGATAATTTACTTGCCCAAGTACTCTATGAAGTATTTGGAGTACGCAGAGTGGGCTGAGGCATTGGTGAGGGTCACGGTTGAGCATTGGTCAAGGTCTTATTGATCTAGAGCCAAGGCCCAAGGTCATGATCCAACCGTGTTGTGGCTTGGTAGGGCATAAGGGTTTCAAGGATTCTAGTGTGCGAATGAACATTTATCCTCCTATCTTTAAGCACGGTTTCTGAGATGCCAATAGTCTATCTAGTCCTCCAAACAGATCACCTCGTACTATTGAAAGCATCATTCGTATAGGTCAACTCCAATCATCACTCATGCTAATCATATCCTCATGACTCCCAAGAGGAGATCTAACAAAATCATATATGTCTATAATCCCCAAACTCATGTGTGTGCGGCCACCCCTAAAAATCCATGGGTAGAGCATACAAGCTTCCAAGCTGGAATAAAACAGGACAATCCAAGTGCTCATCCTATTCCTCCAAGGTCCATACTGGCGCATCTCTGTATTAAGGAAACACGTCATATGCCACTCCAAAATCTTGTTTCCTTTCTATGAATCAACTCCAACAACCTGTTAACTTCCATTAATCGCTACATAATCCATTAATTCTACTAACCCAACGCCTATGCTGGTGTTCCACATGATCTCCTAAAGTCCTTATAATCCCCAATACTTGAAAGGGTTTCCTTACTATAGTTAGCCCACCAATTCCCATTATTGTGTTCTAATAATACTCCAAGGTCAAACTCACAAAGATGCCTAAATCAATTCCGACAATTAGCCCAATTTCCTAGTTTATCGTCCACCGAGAAACATGGTATCATGATCGAGATCGTCAGTCAAAATCCAATTTACTCCGAACCATGTAGACATACTCAGCATCTATATCCAACTAGAATCACCTCCTTAAATCCAAATCTCATGTCCAACGAGAATTCCTACACTTTCCCCCAAGTCATTTACGTAATATCAACTGCCTCCAATCAATATTATCTAATCAAGTCAAATCCTTGCACTTCCAGGAGTTTCAGCTTGCGATCATAATTGTCCTATAAATCCAATTTATTCAGGGGTAATGAAAGCTATGCCACTCTATAATCATGATCCCACCAAGTTCATCTACCAACATGGTAGCCTTATAATCCACCAAAGAGTCTCAGATAATTCCCAAAAGTTACTGATATAAACTCACCAAGTCATCTGTCCTCAAATCCTATATCCTCAAACTGGTCCTTCCTATGGCATCGTCAGTTTTAGTGCTATCTTAGGATTATAATGTGCTCATTCACTATGTCCACTAGTTCCATAATGAACCCAGTGATAAGCAAGGTTATGAAGGCTTAACAGGTTCTCTTGCAATTCCGTTGGTTAAGCTCATGGTTAAGGTTTCGGGCTGGGGTATCTCGTGGAGTCCCGAAAGGTCTAGGAATGGGTTTCTAGTCTTGAGGGTTAAACATAATTCTACGGGGTTGCACTTGGTCGTGGAGGCTGTAGTGAAAGTCATCAATGCTTGTTGGTCGCCGAGATGAAATCCTTGGTGCATATTATCTTGCTTGTCTTCGGTTGAGGAGAGAGATGAGAGGGGGAAGTAGCATAGAGGAGGGGAACGCCTAAGGGGGTTCTATAGTGCAAGTGCGAACAAACAAGTGCCAAAAAGGGTCAAACACAACAACAAAATAAGGCAGGTGATATAGTCGCGTACTTGTCGCCTAAGGCAAAAGTGCGACTTATATCAAAACACAAACAAATAAAAACAAGCAACACACAGTAATGGTTCTACTCGAACCATCATACGGACTCGACTGCGCATAGGGGGTACACGACTCATCCTACCCTAGGGGTTCTCGGACTCCATAGTCGTGCCTTGTGCCTCGTGCAGTCTCCCGGGTTTCCCCTCAGGTGCTGCTACGTCTCTTGTAGTTGTTTGATGGAATGATCCCGGTTAAGCTTGAAGAGTCTTCAACAACTTCTTGCCTGTTGAAGTGATGGGGTGAAGGTGGCTTCTCATAGCAGGCATTGACTCGGTCTTCTGTTGTCTTCTTAATCATGATGATCCCTTCTCGTCTTCTAAGCCATCGATGGTACCAGGTAGGCAATCCTTTATGAAATGACATTATCAAGGCATAATAGAGGTCCATCATGTCGGTTACGTTGATAATAACGTCGACACCAAGAGCGGGGGATGAGGAAAGTATATCTTAGCTTTCGAAAAACTCAGAAGGGGAAAGAGAAGAATAGATAGTTTTGAAAACTAGTAGTAGTTTTGGAAATAGTTTTACCCTAACTAACGACCATGCTAACTAAGGCTTCCTACAGTCAGGATGGCTCTGATACCAGCTCTGTGGGGACCCCGACTCGCAAGTCGTGATCACCGAATGCACGTGTACAGTGATCCCAGAGATCAATGCTCACTGAACACACAGAAGCTGAATAACAAGAGTCTTACATCCATACATACCGTCTTACACAAATAGTGACCAACATGGTCAAGTCTTACATCGATAAAGCCTTAAGGGCTGAACATCAAATGAAACATAGCAGCGGACAACGTCGTCGATAAGTAGAACCCATGCCATCTGCCTTAACCCTACAGGCTTTCTGACTGGGAAAACGTCCTAGTTCGCATGATCGTCTCCAAAGAACTCATCTCCGAACTCCGGTTCTTCCATGCCTGGTCAATTAAATAACCAGTGGCAAGCCAATGAGTACTTTGAATGTACTCGCAAGCAACCCATGATTTGGTTCAAGGTACGGTAATGCATGACATAGGTAAAGTTTTGCATAAAGCTAGTTTTGAGTGCAGGACATGTTCAACATCCTATAAAGCATGCATCATGAGAATTCAAGTAACCATAAGAACTGGTCACAGATATCAACATAAATAGAATGGGCACCAACCCATTTATCATAAACAGAGTGGGCACCAACCCATCTCAATCGTGTCAAGTCCTTTGACTTGATCCAAGACAACACCATCATCTCACACACACCGGGTTTGAAAACAAGTGGACGTAGCCCAAGAGCGGTTACCCAACTGTCCTTGACCGTGGACACGGCTATTCGAATAGTTTTACACTCTGCAGAGGTTGCACACTTTACCCACTAGATCCGGGGAACTTCCGTGTCATCCACGACCCGCGGTACCTCAAGTACCCGGGGTAAGCACCCGATCACTACCTTTCCCTAGACGACACTAACATGGAGTCCACTCGATTGGTAGTAACCCCCGTGCCGAACATTTCACATCATAAAGTTGTGGAGCCTCGCTCCCATTTTCATCACATACCACAAGCACGGGGTACCAACGGTGTGTCCGGTGCCCTGTGAAAACAGTCATGGCCGCCCTACCTGGCACGACCCCGTCCCAAGAGAGAGCACCAACTCTCCCCCGTCACTAGTAATGCGGGCTCCAAGCTAGTATCGGTCTAGGTACTCAATAATGCCCTTTCCCATATAAGGGTAGAGTGGTCGCGCATGTAAGGTTGGAATAACGGTCGCAACTCCGACCAATCCGTTTTGAAAACAACACACACCTTCCTTGGCACACCACTTCGTCATCAAGTGGTCACCCATCTCATCATCTCCCTCGGGCATAGGTGGCACCCGACGGGGTTTTCGAAAAGACTTTTGAAATCATTTGCCTCCTTCACCATGCACAAACCCACCCCATTTGCGTAGCATCTACATTGCATCCTATCTACTCCCACCGGCATAACCCTCATAAGAAGGTAGGGCCATGCACACTGCAAGTATCAACGAGGAAGTAATCGTGGCAACCAACCCACGTGGTTCACCATCTCATCATGATTCCGATGCATCAACAATAAAGAGCTAAAAATGACATGCATATAAAGGGGTATCATAGTCATGGTCAAAGGGCTGCTTGCCTGTTCCTCGGAGTCTTCAAGTCTTCTGGTCCTTCTCCAAGTACTCCGTCTACTTCGTCAACTAACGTCGGAAACAAACACAATGAGCAACACAACAAGGCAAGAATAAATGTGCTCTAAAAATGTGAAGTTGACTTTTATTGGATACCTCTGGTCATATGAGGAATGACCAAAGTGATTTCATTGGAAGTGGATCAATGGACATCTCCGAACATTTCAATATGATGGAATCGAGAGGTTTATGGATTTGCTAGAAGTGTACAGAAATACATTTTTTGAAAAATGAGCAAAGGCACCCATTTGACAAAGCAGGATTTTAGAAGCATCTAGGAATTGGTTTCACTGGATTTGGAGTTCAAATGAATTTCCTATGAATTTGCAAAGCTGATAAATATGAAGAAATGGCTCAATAATTTATGTGGTACAGAAAGCATCAAGAAAAATGTTCATAAACTAGGTTATGAGCTTAGATTCATCTAGGAATTGGAATCATGGCATTTGGATCAATATTGAGCTCTCTGTGATTTTCTAAAGTTTATCACAGAAATAGGAAAAATAGGATGTGATAATTATTTGTGAAGAAAAAGTATCTGGAAAAAGGTGCATGTTGCACCAACAGGTAGATCATCATTTATGGAGTCTATAGGAATTTGAATCATCAAATTTGGACTTAGAATAAATAATCTGTGGATTTTACAAGCTGTACAGAAAAGAAAAAGGGGAAAAAGGGGTTTTACCCAGATGGGCTGGATCTGGGCGGCGGCGGCGCGCACCGGGCGAGGCTTAGCGGCAGGCGCCACTGGGCCGGCCCAGCGGCTCGGCTGCGCGGGTGTCAGGGGCGACGTCGAAGGCGCCCAGCTGGAGTACGCCTTCGCTGCGGGGACGCGGGAGCAACCGAATGCGCCTCCACCTGCCAACGTGGCCCCGTGGCTGGGCCACTGACGAGCGGGCCCCGCCTGTCAGGTTCGCCTTCGTCTTCCTCCCGCGCGCTTACCTGGCCGAGGGAGCAGAGAGCCCCGACGACGACTACCGGCGCTACGGAGCACCTCCGGCAACGCTCTAGCTATGGATGAGCTCGGCGTCGAGCGCCGCATCCATTCGTGTATGCCACGGCTGCCGGGGACGGTCGAGGCGTCGGCGGCTTGGATGCCGGCGGACGGTGGCGTCGGGTGAGTTTGGGCATGGCGCTACGGTGCGTCCCCGGACGAGGGAAAGAGCGTGGGAGCTCCGCCTTGCTCAGGGGAGGCTGCTGGTGGAGAGGGGAGAGGGAGAGGAGCTCGGGCTCGGCTGAATTTAGGTGGAGGCCGGCGGCGGATCTCCGGCCATGGAGGGCTATGGAGGGCGCGAGGAGGGGAGTGGGTTGGTTCAGGGGGTTCATAGGAGGGAGAGGGAGCGAAAGGAGGCCAGAGAGAGCTCGGGGGTGCCTTTAAATAAGCGAACGGCGGGGTGCCGTGGACTCGTGCGCCGGCGAGCTCCTAGCCGTCGCTGGAGGTCACGGGGGCGCGCGTGGGTATGTCTGGGGTGTTCGTGGGGTTGGTCCAGGGCTAGAGGAGGGAAGAGAAGGAGCGGGGGAGTGTCAGGGCGCCGCGCGTGTGAGCATGCCCATTGGAGCTCTCGGGCGGCCGGCGCGCGTGTGAAAGGAGGCAGCAGGAGGGAGAAGGAGGAGGGGGCCAGCTCGGTGTCGTGTTGTGGACGTCGAGGAGCATCGACTGGCGCGAGGGGGAGGCTCGAGGTGGTCGGGAGTGCCGTGTCAACGGTCGGGAGCACGTTGACGTGCTCCAGAGCGCGCGAATGGCCGGCACCCGCAGCTTTTTGCGCGCACCCGCGCGTCCACTTGTGTCTGGTAGCTGCAGGGGGGGATAAACAAAGGTGAAAGAAGCTTTGGATGCTCTGCAACATGCCAGGGGTGAGAGAGAGATGACAAAGGAAGGAAAAAGTGGATGTCCAGAGAAGAAAAATGGAGCCCTTCCCCCCTCAATCATTGCCTCTCGGGCAGGGAAGCACACCAGAGGTAGAGGGGAACTAGGAGGGGCTGTGGTAAAAAGGAGAAGTCATGGAGATTAGTGGAAGGGGTCCAAATAGTGGTTTTTGCAAAATGCCAGAAGGTGTTTGATGTTGGTTTGGGAAAGTAGATGATCCCCATAAGCCATGAGACTCCATAGGGTGATATGACACATATAATTAGGGCCTCCCACCAATTTGGAGGTCATTTGAAGAAAGTTGACAATGCAACTTTGGTAAACCCTAGAAATTAGCAGAAATGAACTTGTGTAGATTTAGTTGAGCAAATCACTTCTCCTTGATGCACCACTTGGTGTGGTGGCCTCATTTGGTCATGTGATCATGCTCACAAAAGTTGGTGTCAAGGAGAGAAAGTTGGTAATGCAAAGTTGTTCAAATAAGGTTCTGGACAGAAAGGGTTTTGGGGCACTTTGATCAAGTTAACTTGCTCTCCAACTTGTGCCATTTGGTCTAGATGAATTATTAGACCATTTGAGCAAGTCCACAAGGTTTGAGAACATTTGGACATGTTTGGCAATGTAAAGTTGCTCAAACTTCAAAATGGACAGAAATGGTTTTGAGAGGTTTTGATGATGCTATCTTGTTCTCCAAGTCATGAGACTTGGCAAGATCACCAAATATGTCATATGTGACATGATAGAATTTTCTTGGAATATTTGGAGAATATTTCCTTTGTAAATATTTCAAAAGCTTGAAATATCCAGAAAGGGTCTTTGAGGGGTTTGACCAATATTTTGAACATAACCATGTGTTGAAACTCTTATATATGGACTATATATGTCCTATGAGTCTCCCTGAATTTTGTCAAATGTTTTTGAAGCAATAAAATAATTTTTACCTATTAAAGACCATTTCTGGCCTTAAGAAAAATCCTTTAAATAAAATAGGAAAATATCTTTTAAAATTATATTTCTGTGGTTTCTGGGTATCATATATCTAATAGGAGTCAAATACATTTTTAGAAAGATTTTTACTGCCCTTAATTAAGTATTTGCAGTGGAAACCTCAATTCAGGGGTTTTTAGAAAACTAATTTTTGAAAATACTATTTGGCCAAATTATTTTTGCCAGAAATTATTTTTATATCCTATACACATGGCATGATCATTGGGAAAGGTTTTGGATCAAGGAGATGAAGTATAGAAGTTGGAGGGTTTACTTGATTTTTAGAGCACTTGCAAACAGCAGACAAAAATCAAATCAAGCAAAGTCCAAAACACTCAAAAGTTTTTGTCAAACCACATTTTAGCATGATCTAATGACTTAAGTGTTGTGCCATGAAAATCAGGGTGTGACATGTCTCTAGAGCGTATCCCCAAAATGATAGTGGTAAATCGGTAAGAGACATCATAGACCGCACCATATCCAATAGAGTGCGGTTACGACGTTCGGACACACCGTTTCGCTGAGGTGTTCCAGGCGGCGTGAGTTGTGAAACGAGTCCACATTTTCTTAAGTGTGTACCAAATTCGTGACTTAAGTATTCTCCTCCATGATCTGATCGTAAGAACTTTATCTTTCGGTCACGTTGATTCTCTACCTCACTCTGAAATTCCTTGAACTTTTCAAAGGTCTCAGACTTGTGTTTCATTAAGTAGACATACCCATATCTACTTAAGTCATCAGTGAGAGTGAGAACATAACGATATCCTCCGCGAGCCTCAACGCTCATTGGACCGCACACATCGGTATGTATGATTTCCAACAAGTTGGTTGCTCGCTCCATTGTTCCGGAGAACGGAGTCTTGGTCATTTTGCCTAAGAGGCATGGTTCACATGTGTCAAACGATTCATAATCAAGAGACTCTAAAAGTCCATCAGCATGGAGCTTCTTCATGCGCTTGACACCAATGTGACCAAGGCGGCAGTGCCACAAGTATGTGGGACTATCGTTATCAACTTTACATCTTTTGGCATCCACACTATATCTGGCCATGGGCCGGGCCGGGCCGGGCTTGGGCCGGGCCTAAAAAAGCCCACGGCAGAAAACTGAGGCCCAGGCCCTCCCAGGCCCTATCATTGGGCCTACTTTTCAAGCCCAAGCCCGGCCCATCTGGTAAAAAGCCCTTAGGGCTTAGGGCCGTGGGCCGGACCTCTTCCTTAAAATGGCAATATGCCAAGCCCAAGCCCGTCCAGGCCCTACTGGTGGGCTCAAAACTCAGGCCCAAGCCCGGCCCATGGGCAAGCCCATCGGGCCTAGGCCCTGGATTTTAGGGCCAGGCCTGGGTGGGCCGACAGGGCCGGGCCTGAGATGGCCAGGACTAATCCACACTATGAACATGTGTAACATTACGCTCGAGATTCATTAAGAATAAACCATTGACCATCGGAGCATGACCATAAAACATATCTCTCATATAAATCGAACAACCATTATTCTCAGACTTAAATGAGTAGCCATCTCGTATTAAACGAGATCCAGATACAATGTTCATGCTCAAACATGGCACTAAATAACAATTATTAAGGTTCAAAACTAATCCCGTAGGTAAATGTAGAGGTAGCGTGCTGACGGCGATCACATCGACCCTGGAACCATTCCCGACGCGCATCGTCACCTCGTCCTTCGCCAGTCTCCGTTTATTCCGCAGCTCCTGCTGTGAGTTACAAATATGAGCAACGGCACCGGTATCAAATATCCAGGAGTTACTACGAGTACTGGTAAGGTACACATCAATTACATGTATATCAAATATACCTTTGGTGTTGCCGGCCTTCTTATCCGCTAAGTATTTGGGGCAGTTCCGCTTCCAGTGACCCTTCCCCTTGCAATAAAAGCACTCAGTCTCAGGCTTGGGTCCATTCTTTGACTTCTTCCCGGCAACAGGCTTACCGGGCGCGGCAACATCTTTGTCGTCCTTCTTGAAGTTCTTCTTACCCTTGCCCTTCTTGAACTTAGTGGTCTTATTGACCATCAACACTTGATGTTCTTTCTTGATTTCAGCCTCTGCTGACTTCAGCATCGAGAACACTTCAGGAATGGTCTCTACCATCCCCTGCATGTTGTAGTTCATCACAAAGCTCTTGTAGCTTGGTGGGAGCGACTGGAGGATTCTGTCAATGACCGCCTCATCTGGGAGGTTAATGTTCAGCTGGGTCATACGGTTGTGCAACCCAGACATCTTCAGGATGTGTTCACTGACAGAACTATTTTCCTCCATCTTACAACTGTAGAACTTGTCGGAGACATCATATCTCTCGACCCGGGCATGAGCTTGGAAAACTAGTTTCAGCTCTTCGAACATCTCATATGCTCCGTGATGCTCAAAACGCTTTTGGAGCCCCGGTTCTAAGCTGTAAAGCATGCCGCATTAAACGAGGGAGTAATCATCAGCACGAGCTTGCCAAGCGTTCATAACGTCTTGGTTCTCTGGGACGGGAGCGTCACCTAGCGGTCCTTCTAGGACATATTGCTTTCTGGCAGCTATGAGGATGATCCTCAGGTTCCGGACCCAGTCCGTATAGTTGCTGCCATCATCTTTCAGCTTGGTTTTCTCTAGGAACGCGTTGAAGTTCATGTTGACATTAGCGTTGGCCATCGATCTACAAGACATATTTGCAAAGGTTTTAGACTAAGTTCATGATAATAAAGTTCTAATCAAAATTATGAACTCCCACTTAGATTAGACATCCCTCTAGTCATCTAAGTGTTACACGATCCGAGTCGACTAGCCCGTGTCCGATCATCACGTGAGACGGACTAGTCATCGTCGGTGAACATCTTCATGTTGATCGTATCTTCCATACGACTCATGTTCGACCTTTCGGTCTCCGTGTTCCAAGGCCATGTCTGCACATGCTAGGCTCGTCAAGTTAACCCTAAGTGTTTTCGCTGTGTAAAACTATCTTACACCCGTTGTATGTGAACGTAAGAATCCATCACACCCGATCATCACGTGGTGCTTAGAAGCGACGAACTGTAGCAACGGTGCACAGTTAGGGGAGAACACTTCTTGAAATTTTGTAAGGGATCATCTTATTTACTACCGTCGTCCTAAGTAAACAAGATGCATAAACATAATAAACATCACATGCAATTATATAGTTGTGACATGATATGGCCAATATCATAAAGCTCCATTGATCTCCATCTTCGGGGCTCCATGATCATCTTGTCACCGGCTTGACACCATGATCTCCATCATCATGATCTCCATCATCGTGTCTTCATGAAGTTGTCACGCCAATGACTACTTCTACTTCTATGACTAACGCGTTTAGTAATGAAGTAAAGTAGTTTACATGGCGTTCTTCAATGACACGCAGGTCATACAAAAAATAAAGACAACTCCTATGGCTCCTGCCGGTTGTCATACTCATCGACATGCAAGTTGTGAATCCTATTACAAGAACATGATCTCATACATCACAATTCATCATTCATCACAACTTCTGGCCATATCACATCACATGATCAATCGCTGCAAAAACAAGTTAGACGTCCTCTAATTGTTGTTGCATCTTTTATGTGGCTGCGATTGGGTTCTAGCAAGAACGTTTTCTTACCTATGAAAACACCACAACGTGATTTTGTCAACTTCTATTTACCCTTCATAAGGGCCCTGTTCATCGAATCCGCTCCAACTAAAGTGGGAGAGACAGACACCCGCGAGCCACCTTATGCAACTAGTGCATGTCAATCGGTGGAACCGGTCTCACGTAAGCGTACGTGTAAGGTTGGTCAGGGCCGCTTCATCCCACAATACCGTTGAAGCAAGAAAAGACTAGTAGAGGCAAGTAAGTTGACAAGATCAACGCCCACAACAAATTGTGTTCTACTCGTGCATTAGAGAACTACGCATAGACCTAGCTCATGATACCACTGTTGCGGAACGTTGCAGAAAATTAAAAATTTTCCTACGACTTCACCAAGATCCATCTATGAGTTCATCTAAGCAACGAGTCTAGGGAGAGAGTTTGCATCTACATACCACTTGTAGATCGCGTGTGGAAGCTTGCAAGGTGATGATGGAGTCGTACTCGAACGTGATTCAGATCATCGATGTCCAAGTGCTGAACGGACAGCACCTCCGCGTTCAACACACGTACGGAACGAGCGACGTCTCCTCCGTCTTGATCCAGCAAGGAGGAAGGCGAGGTTGAGGAAGACAGCTCCACCGGCAGCACGACGGCGTGGTGATGGTGGAGAAGCAGTACTCCGACAGGGCTTCGCCGAGCGCACAACGGAGGAGGAGAGGTGTTGGGGAGGGGAGGGCTGCGCCTTGGCTTGGGTGTGGCTGCCCTCCCCTCACCCTCTATTTATAGGGGGACGGTAGAAGGGGGCCGGCCCCTCTAGATCCCATCTAGAGGGGGGCGACGGCCAAGGGGAGGGGGGACTTGCCCCCCAAGCAAGGGGGGGCGCCCCCTCTAGGGTTCCCCCCTCAACCCTAGGCGCAAGGGCCCAGGGGAGGGGGTGCGCCAAGCCCACCAGGGGCTGGTCACCTCCCCACGCAGCCCAAGTGGCCCCCCGGGAGGGGTGGCCCCTCCCGGTGGACCCCCGGAACCCTTCCGGTGGCCCCGGCACAGTACCGGTATGCCCCCGAAACTTTCCGGTGTCCCTTTCACAACTTCCCATATATAAATCTTTACCTCCGGACCCTTCCGGAACTCCTCGTGACGTCCGGGATCTCATCCGGGACTCCGAACAACATTCGGTAGTCACATACTAGTCTTCCTAATAACCCTAGCGTCACCGAACCTTAAGTGTGTAGACCCTACGGGTTCGGGAGACACGCAGACATGACCGAGACGACTCTCGGGCAATAACCAACAGCGGGGTCTGGATACCCATGTTGGCTCCCACATGCTCCTCGATGATTTCATCGGTTGAACCACGATGTCGAGGATTCGATCAAAACCCTGTATGCAATTCCCTTTGTCAATCGGTACGTTACTTGCCCGAGACTCGATCGTCGGTATCCCAATACCTTGTTCAGTCTCGTTACCGGCAAGTCACTTTACTTGTACCGTAATGCATGATCCCATGGCCAACACCTTGGTCACCTTGAGCTCATTATGATGATGCATTACCGAGTGGGCCCAGAGATACCTCTCCGTCATACGGAGTGACAAATCCCAGTCTCGATCCGTGTCAACCCAACAGATACTTTCGGAGATACCTGTAATGCACCTTTATAGTCACCCAGTTACGTTGTGACGTTTGATACACCCAAGGTACTCCTACGGTAACCGGGAGTTACACGATCTCATGGTCGAAGGAAGAGATACTTGACATTGGCAAAGCTTCTAGCAAACGAACTATACGATCTTTTATGCTATGCTTAGGATTGGGTCTTGTCCATCACATCATTCTCCTAATGATGTGATCCCGTTATCAACGACATCCAATGTCCATAGTCAGGAAACCATGACTATCTGTTGATCACAACGAGCTAGTCTACTAGAGGCTCACCAGGGACATTTGTGGTCTAAGTGTTCACACGTGTATTACGATTTCCGGATAATACAGTTATAGCATGAACAAAAGACAATTATCATGAACATTGAAATATAATAATACTTTTATTATTGCCTCTAGGGCATATTTCCAACAGCAAGTACGTCCTCCGTCTTCCTCACGCCAAAGTGTCCCATTAATCCTCCTCCATGCGCCTCCTGCAACAACAAAAGACGAACAAAGCTAGCTAGAATGCATAGCTTGTTAGCACGGAACACAAATCCATCATTAACGACGAACTTGTTCCAAGTTGTTCCTTCTTTACAATTCTGCAATACATCTTTAAAATCAGCATCATGCACATATTGATCTTTGATGGTCTCCAAACCAAATATTTTGAAGTCAAGTTGTGAAAGCATAGTATAGCGACGAGACAATGCATCAGCAATAACATTTTCTTTACCCTTCTTGTGTTTAATGACATAAGGGAAAGTCTCAATGAATTCAACCCATTTAGCATGTCTACGATTCAGTTTAGCTTGACTTTTAATATGTTTCAAAGATTCATGATCAGAATGTATAACAAATTCTTTGGGCCATAAATAATGTTGCCATGTTTCTAAAGTCCGAACAAGAGCATATAATTCTTTATCATAAGTAGAATAATTCAGACTAGGCCCACTCAATTTTTCAGAAAAATATGCAACAGGTTTGCCATCTTGTAATAACACACCTCCTAATCCAATTCTGCTAGCATCACTTTCAAGCTCAAAAGTCTTATTAAAATCAGGAAGTTGGAGTAAAGGAGCATGTCTCAACTTATCTTTCAACACCGTGAAGGCTTCTTCCTATGTGGTACCCCAAACAAAAGGCACATCATTCTTTGTAAGCCCATTGAGAGGTGCAGCAATGGTGCTGAAATCTCTCACAAAACGCTTATAGAATCCAGCGAGGCCAAGAAAACTCCTCACTTGTGTGACCATTTTGGGCTGCGGCCAACTCTCAATAGCTTCAATCTTGGCTTTATCAACTTCAATTCCCTGTGGAGTAACAACATAGCCAAGAAAAGACACTCGGTCGGTGCAAAAGGTGCACTTCCCAAGGTTACCAAACAAACGTGCATCACGTAGAGCAATAAAAACAGCACATAAATGTTCCAAATGTTCCTCCAAAGATCTGCTATAAATCAATATGTCATCAAAGTAAACTACCACAAATCATCCAATGAAAGCACGTAAAACTTTGTTCATTAATCTCATGAAAGTACTAGGTGCATTAGTTAACCCAAAAGGCATGACTAACCACTCATATAATCCAAACTTAGTTTTAAATGATGGTTTCCATTCATCCCCCAATTTCATACGAATTTGACGGTATCCACTACGCAAATCAACTTTGGAGAATATTGTAGAGCCACTCAATTCATCAAGCATATCATCTAGCCTAGGAATAGGATGACGATAACGAATAGTAATATTATTAATGCCTCTACAATCAACACACATACGCGATGTGCCATCCTTTTTCGGCACAAGAATAATAGGAACAACACAAGGACTAAGGGATTCGCGTATATAACCTTTGTCGAGAAGCTCTTGTACTTGACGCATAATCTCCTTCGTCTCCTCTGGATTGGTACGATATGGCGCACGGTTTGGCAGTGAAGCACCGGGAATTAAGTCAATCTAATGCTCAATCCCTCGAATAGGCGGTAATCCCGGTGGCACATCTGGTGGAAAGACGTCAGCGAACTCTTGCAAAATGTTAGTGACAGCAGGAGGCAAAGAGGAAGGCACGTCCTCGAATGAAAATAATGCCTCTTTGCACACAAAAGCATAGCAAACAGATTTGCTAAAATCTAGCTCATCAATATCAGATTTAGTGGCAAGTAAACATGCACTTTTCAATTTAATTTCAGAAGCAACACTAGATGGTTTACTATTAGGCTTCATTTGTTGCTCAAATTCTTTTGCCACAATCTGATTTTCACTCTTATTTTTCTCCTGTTTTGCTTTATTAGCTCTATTAATATCATCTTTCAAAATGGACTCAGGAGTCATAGGAAGCAAAGTAATATTTTTATCCTTATGAACAAGAGTATACTGATTGTTTCTACCATGGTGTACAGAATTTTTATCAAATTGCCATGGTCGACCAAGTAATAAGGAACATGCAGGCATAGGTACCACATCACAATCAACATAATCAGCATATGTAGAGATACTAAAATGCACACGAACAGTACATGTTACCTTAACCTTGCCGCTTTTGTTGAACCATTGGATGTAGTAAGGATGTGGATGTGCTCTTGTGGTGAGAGATAGCTTCTCCACCATCTGCATGCTAGCCAAGTTGTTGCAGCTCCCTCCATCTATGATGACGCGCATAGAACGTTCCTTCACAACTCCCTTTGTATGGAACAAATTGTGCCTCTGATTTTCCTCAGCTTGCGTGACCTGCACACTCAAAACACGTTGAGCAACTAAACATTCATACATGTCAGCGTCTTCAGGAGCCATGTATTGTGTGTCATGATCAGAATCATCTCCACCATGTTCTTCATGTGTAATAAGAGCCAAAGTCTCCTCATTGTAGTCACTAGCGGACTCATACCCACCATCCTCAGTAGCAATCATCACACGTTGAGATTTGCATTCTCTCGCATAATGACCTCTTCCCTTACAACGACGACAAATAATATCACTTGTGTGCCCTATTGATGCCATGGAAGAAGAAGAGCTTTGTATAGGCTCGGCAGGTGCGCTCTTGGCAGATAGTGGTGGTTGTGCATGCTTTCTTGTATCACGGCTGGAGGTAGCTGCTGATGGAGGTGCTGGTGTAGCGGAAGTAGAGGATGCACGCGGTGTCCATGATGAAAGTCGACCTGCAGAAAAGTTAGTTCGCGCCAATGCTTGTCAATCCTGCACTTCACATTCATCTTTACAAGCAAGATGGAATAAACGAGTGATATTAGTATACTCCTTATACTCTAGAATGGTCAGAATCTCTCTATTTAATCCACCTATAAAACGTGCAAGCATAGCTTCATTCTCCTCAACAATACCACATCTAATCATGCCAGTTTGTAATTCCTGATAATATTCTTCTATAGAATTTTTCCCTTGTCTTAAATGCTGCAATTTTTGAAGCAATTCACGTTGATAATATGGTGGAACCCAATGAGTATGCATAGCAGTTTTCAAAGCAGCCCAAGTAGTTGGAATAGGATATAATCTACAATGTTCAGACCACCATACACATGCAAAACTAGTGAAAGCACAAACAGTAGCAGCAACCCTTCTCTCCTCGTGATATTGTAAACATGTAAAACGTTGTTCAGTTTCTAACTCCCAAGTAAGATATATATCAGGAACATATCTACCCTCAGATGGTGGAATATTCAATTTCAGTTTGGGAATATGGTCATTATCTCGTACCTGAGGTGGTGGTGCAGGCCTACCGTTGCGAACATATACCTGAGGTCGACCTGCTGGTGGTGGTGCTGGTGGCTGCAGGTAGTTCTTATTTTGATCAACCTCATCCTTGTAATAGTCCTCCACCTCTGAAGTAACAGCAGGAGCTACAGAAGCACCAACAGTAGTAGCAGCGGCACCAGAATTTGTCCTGGTTCAATAGGAACATGTTGTGCTCGCCCTACTGTATCGCGGCGTAGAACTGGTTGTGGGAGACGTTTGAGTAATTCATCAAACTTGGTGTCCAACTTGGTGTCAATTGTCTTCTCAATGTCATCCATCCTCTCCAATGCCTTTCCAAAACTGGCCATCATGTCTTCCACCTGTTGACCCAACATTTGATGAAACTTATCATGAAGATTCTTGTTCGTCATGTTCTCCCAGTCAATCTCATCAGCTTGTGATCCTGGCATGGTTAGCAGCAATAGAAAACACACAAGAATATTATCCTACAGACTACTAACAGGAGGTGGTGGTGGGTGTCACAAATCCGTCAAGCAAATCTCAAATTCTTACCAGTTCTTACCCAGCAGCAGGTGGTGATCGGCAACCGTTGTAGTCAAAACTCTCAAAGCTTGGATAGAGCAATTGAAGGAAATATGCCCTAGAGGCAATAATAAAGTTATTATTTATTTCCTCATATCATGATAAATGTTTATTATTCATGCTAGAATTGTATTAACCGGAAACATGATACATGTGTGAATACATAGACAAACATATAGTCGCTAGTATGCCTCTACTTGACTAGCTCATTAATCAAAGATGGTTACGTTTCCTAACCATAGTCATGTGTTGTCATTTGATTAATGGGGTCACATCATTAGGATAATGATGTGATTGACATGACCCATTCCGTTAGCTTAGCACTTGATCGTTTAGTATACTGCTGTTGCTTCTTCATGACTTATACAAGTTCCTGTAACTATGAGAATTATGCAACTCCCGTTTACCGAAGGAACACTTTGGGTACTGCCAAACGTCACAACGTAACTGGGTGATTATAAAGGAGTACTACAGGTGTCTCCGAAGGTACATGTTGAGTTGGCGTATTTCGAGATTAGGTTTTGTCACTCCGATCGTTGGAGAGGTATCTCTGGGCCCTCTCGGTAATGCACACCACTATAAGCCTTGCAAGCAATGTAACCAATGAGTTGGTTACGGGATGATGCATTACGTAATGAGTAAAGAGACTTGCCGGTAACAAGATTGAACTAGGTATTGGATACCGACGATCAGATCTCGGGCAAGTAACATACCGATGACAAAGGGAACAATGTATGTTGTTATGCGGTTTGACCGATAAAGATCTTCGTGGAATATGTAGGAACCAATATGGGCATCCAGGTCCCGCTATTGGTTATTGACCGAGAATGGTTCTAGGTCATGTCTACATAGTTCTCGAACCCGTAGGGTCCGCACGCTTAACGTTATGATGACAGTTTTATTATGAGTTTATAAGTTTTGATGTACCAAAGTTTGTTCGGAGTCCGGATATGATCACGGACATGACGAGGAGTCTCGAAATGGTCGAGACATAAAGATTGATATATTGGACGACTATATTCGGACACCGGAAGTGTTCCGGGTGATTTCGGAGAAAACCGGAGTGCTGGAGGGGTTACCGGAACCCCCCGGGGAAGTATTGGGCGTTAGTGGGCCTGAGGGAAGAGAGAGGGTAGCAGCCCAGGAGGTGGCGTGCCCCCTCCCAAGGGGAGTCCGAATTGGACTAGGGGAGGGGGGCGCGGCCCCTCTTTCCCTCTCCCTCTCCCCCTGTTTCCTTCCTCCTTCCTCCTTCCTAGTTGGACTAGGAAAGGGGAGTCCTACTCCCACTAGGAGGAGGACTCCCCCCTCCTTGGCGCGCCCCAAGGGACGGCCGGCCTCCCCCCTTGCTCCTTTAATATACGGGCGCGGGGGGGCACCCCATAGACACACAAGTTGATCTACGGATCGTTCCTTAGCTGTGTGCGGTGCCCCCCTCCACAATATTCCACCTCGGTCATATCGTCGTGGAGTTTAGGCGAAGCCCTGCGCCGGTAGAACATCATCATCGTCACCACGCCGTCGTGCTGACGGAACTCATCTCCGGAGCTCTGCTGGATCGGAGGCCGGAGATCGTCATCGAGCTGAACGTGTGCTGAACTCGGAGGCTCCGTACGTTCGGTGCTTGGATCGGTCGGATCGTGAAGACGTACGACTACATCAATCGCGTTGTGCTAACGCTTCCACTTACGGTCTATGAGGGTACGTGGACGAACACTCTCCCCTCTCGTTGCTATATCATCATCATGATCTTGCGTGTGCGTAGGAAAATTTTGAAATTACTACGTTCCCCAACAGTGGCATCCGAGCCTAGGTTTTATGCGTTGATGTTATATGCACGAGTAGAACACAAGTGAGTTGTGGGCGATACAAGTCATACAGCTTACCAGCATGTCATACTTTGGTTCGGCGGTATTGTGAGATGAAGCGGCCCGGACCGACATTACGCGTATGCTTACGCGAGACTGGTTTCACCGTTACGAGCACTCGTGCTTAAAGGTGGCTGGCGGGTGTCTGTCTCTCTCACTTTAGCTGAATCGAGTGTGGCTACGCCTGGTCCTTGTGAAGGTTAAAACAGCACCAACTTGACAAACTATCGTTGTGGGTTTTGATGCGTAGGTAAGGACGATTCTTGCTAAGCCCGTAGCAGCCACGTAAAATTTGCAACAACAAAGTAGAGGACGTGTAACTTGTTTTTGCAGGGCATGTTGTGATGTGATATGGTCAAGATGTGATGCTATATTTTATTGTATGAGATGATCATGTTTTGTAACCGAAGTTATCGGCAACTGGCAGGAGCCATATGGTTGTCGCTTTATTGTATGAAATGCAAAGTCCCTGTAATTGCTTTACTTTATCACTAAGCGGTAGCAATAGTCGTAGAAGCAATAGATGGCGTAATGACAACGATGCTATGATGGAGATCAAGGTGTCACGCCGGTGACGATGGTGATCATGACGGTGCTTCGAAGATGGAGATCACAAGCACAAGATGATGATGGCCATATCATATCACTTATATTGATTGCATGTGATGTTTATCCTTTATGCATCTTATCTTGCTTTGATTGACGGTAGCATTTTAAGATGATCTCTCACTAATTATCAAGAAGTGTTCTCCCTGAGTATGCACCGTTGCGAAAGTTCTTCGTGCTGAGACACCACGTGATGATCGGGTGTGATAGGCTCTACGTTCAAATACAACGGGTGCAAAACAGTTGCACACGCGGAATACTCAGGTTATACTTGACGAGCCTAGCATATACAGATATGGCCTCGGAACACGGAGACCGAAAGGTCGAGCGTGAATCATATAGTAGATATGATCAACATAGCAATGTTCACCATTGAAACTACTCCATCTCACGTGATGATCGGACATGGTTTAGTTGATTTGGATCACGTGATCACTTAGATGACTAGAGAGATGTTCTTCTAAGTGGGAGTTCTTAAGTAATATGATTAATTGAACTTAAATTTATCATGAACTTAGTACCTGATAGTATTTTGCTTGTCTATGTTTGTTTGTAGATAGATGGCTCGTGTTGTTGTTCCGTTGAATTTTAATGCGTTCCTTGAGAAAGCAAAGTTGAAAGATGATGGTAGCAATTACACGGACTGGGTCCGTAACCTAAGAATTATCGCCATTGCGGCACAGAAAGGTTACGTCCTGGAAGCACCGCTGGGTGCCAGGCCTGCTGCTGATGCAACTGACGACGTTAAGAACGTCTGGCAGAGCAAAGCTGATGACTACTCGATAGTTCAGTGTGCCGTGCTTTACGGCTTAGAACCGGGTCTTCAACGACGTTTTGAACGTCATGGAGCATATGAGATGTTCCAGGAGTTGAAGTTAATATTTCAAGCAAATGCCCGGATTGAGAGATATGAAGTCTCCAATAAGTTCTATAGCTGCAAGATGGAGGAGAATAGTTCTGTCAGTGAACACATACTCAAAATGTCTGGGTATAATAATCACTTGATTCAACTGGGAGTTAATCTTCCTGATGATAGTGTCATTGACAGAATTCTCCAATCACTGCCACCAAGCTACAAGAGCTTCGTGATGAACTATAATATGCAAGGGATGAACAAGACTATTCCCGAGCTCTTCGCGATGCTAAAAGCCGTGGAGGTAGAAATCAAGAAGGAGCATCAAGTGTTGATGGTTAACAAGACCACCAGTTTCAAGAAAAAGGGCAAAGGAAAGAAGAAGGGGAACTTCAAAAAGAATGGCAAGCAAGTTGCTGCTCAAGAGAAGAAACCCAAGTCTGGACCTAAGCTTGAAACCGAGTGCTTCTACTACAAGCAAACTGGACACTGGAAGCGGAACTGCCCCAAGTATTTGGCGGATAAGAAGGATGGCAAAGTAAACAAAGGTATATGTGATATACATGTTATTGATGTGTACCTTACTAATGCTCGCAGTAGCACCTGGGTATTTGATACTGGTTCTGTTGCTAATATTTGCAACTCGAAACAGGGACTACGGATTAAGCGAAGATTAGCTAAGGACGAGGTGACGATGCGCGTGGGAAATGGTTCCAAAGTTGATGTAATCGCGGTCGGCACGCTACCTCTACATCTACCATCGGGATTAGTTTTAGACCTAAATAATTGTTATTTGGTGCCAGCGTTGAGCATGAACATTATATCTGGATCTTGTTTGATGCGAGATGGTTATTCATTTAAATTAGAGAATAATGGTTGTTCTATTTATATGAGTAATATCTTTTATGGTCATGCACCCTTGAAGAGTGGTCTATTTTTATTCAATCTCGATAGTAGTGATACACATATTCATAGTGTTGAAACCAAAAGATGCAGAGTTGATAATGATAGTGCAACTTATTTGTGGCACTGCCGTTTGGGTCATATCGTTGTAAAGCGCATGAAGAAACTCCATACTGATGGGCTGTTGGAATCACTTGATTATGAATCACTTGGTACTTGCGAACCGTGCCTTATGGGCAAGATGACTAAAACGCCGTTCTCCGGTACTATGGAGAGAGCAACAGATTTATTGGAAATCATACATACAGATGTATGTGGTCCAATGAATGTTGAGGCTCGTTGTGGATATCGTTATTTTCTCACCCTCACAGATGATTTGAGCAGATATGGGTATATCTACTTAATGAAACACAAGTCTGAAACATTTGAAAAGTTCAAAGAATTTCAGAGTGAAGTGGAAAATCATCGTAACAAGAAAATAAAGTTTCTACGATTTGATCGTGGAGGAGAATATTTGAGTTATGAGTTTGGTCTACACTTGAAACAATGCGGAATAGTTTCGCAACTCATGCCACCCGGAACACCACAACGAAATGGTGTGTCTGAACGTCGTAATCGTACTTTACTTGATATGGTGCGATCTATGATGTCTCTTACTGATTTACCGCTATTGTTTTTGGGTTATGCTTTAGAGATGGCCGCATTCACGTTAAATAGGGCACCATCAAAATCCGTTGAGACGACGCCTTATGAACTGTGGTTTGGCAAGAAACCAAAGTTGTCGTTTCTTAAAGTTTGGGGTTGCGATGCTTATGTGAAGAAACTTCAACCAGATAAGCTCAAACCCAAATCGGAGAAATGTGTCTTCATAGGATACCCAAAGGAGACTATTGGGTACACCTTCTATCACAGATCTGAGGGCAAGATTTTTGTTGCTAAAATCGGATCCTTTCTAGAGAAGGAGTTTCTCTCGAAAGAAGTGAGTGGGAGGAAAGTAGAACTTGATGAGATAACTGTATCTACTCCCTTATTGGAAAGTAGTTCATCACAAGAACCGGTTCCTGTGACAACTACACCAATCAGTGAGGAAGCTAATGATATTGATCATGAAACTTTAGATCAAGTTTCTACTGAACCTTGTAGGTCTACCAGAGTAAGATCCGCACCAGAGTGGTACGGTAATCCTATTCTGGAAGTCATGTTACTTGACCATGATGAACCTACGAACTATGAGGAAGCGATGATGATCCCAGATTCCGCAAAATGGCTAGAAGCCATGAAATCTGAGATGGGATCCATGTATGAAAACAAAGTATGGACTTTGGTTGACTTGCCCGATGATCGGCAAGCCATTGAGAATAAATGGATCTTTAAGAAGAAGACTGACGCTGATGGTAATGTGACTGTCTATAAAGCTTGACTTGTTGCGAAAGGTCTTCGACAAGTTCAAGGGGTTGACTACGATGAGACTTTCTCACCTGTAGCGATGCTTAAGTTTGTCCAAATCATGTTAGCTATTGCTGCATTTCATGATTATGAAATTTGGCAAATGGATGTCAAAACTGCATTCTTGAATGGATTTCTAGAAGAAGAGTTGTATATGATGCATCCAGAAGGTTTTGTTGATCCAAAAGGTGCTAACAAAGTGTGCAAGCTCCAGCGATCCATTTATGGACTGGTGCAAGCATCTCGGAGTTGGAATAAACATTTTGATAGTGTGATCAAAGCATATGGTTTTATACAGACTTTTGGAGAAGCCTGTATTTACAAGAAAGTGAGTGGGAGCTCTGTAGCATTTCTGATTTTATATGTAGATGACATATTATTAATTGGAAATGATATAGAATTTCTGGATAGCATAAAGGGATACTTGAATAAAAGTTTTTCAATGAAAGACCTCGGTGAAGCTGCTTACATATTGGGCATCAAGATCTATAGAGATAGATCAAGACGCTTAATAGGACTTTCACAAAGCACATACCTTGACAAAATTTTGAAAAAGTTCAAAATGGATCTGGCAAAGAAAGGTTTCTTGCCTGTGCTACAAGGTGTGAAGTTGAGTCAAACTCAATGCCCGACCACAGCAGAAGATAGAGAGAAAATGAAAGATGTTCCCTATGCTTCAGCCATAGGCTCTATCATGTATGCAATGTTGTGTACCAGACCTGACGTATGCTTAGCAATAAGCTTGGCAGGAAGGTACCAAAGTAATCCAGGAGTGGATCACTGGACAGCGGTCAAGAACATCCTGAAATACCTGAAAAGGACTAAGGATATGTTTCTCATATATGGAAGTGACAAAGAGCTAGTCGTAAATGGTTACGTCGATGCAAGCTTTGACACTGATCCGGACAATTCTAAATCGCAAACCGGATACGTGTTTTTATTAAACGGTGGAGCTGTAAGTTGGTGCAGTTCTAAACAAAGCATTGTGGCAGGATCTACATGTGAAGCGGAGTACATAGCTGCTTCTGAAGCAGCAAATGAAGGAGTCTGGATGAAGGAGTTCATTTCCGATCTAGGTGTCATACCTAGTGCATCGGGACCAATGAAGATCTTCTGTGATAATACTGGTGCAATTGCCTTGGCAAAGGAATCCAGATTTCACAAGAGGACCAAGCACATCAAGCGACGCTTCAATTCCATTCGGGACCAAGTCCAAGTGGGGGACATAGAGATTTGCAAGATACATACGGATCTGAATGTTGCAGACCCGTTGACTAAGCCTCTCTCACGAGCAAAACATGATCAGCACCAAGACTCCATGGGTGTTAGAATCATTACTATGTAATCTAGATTATTGACTCTAGTGCAAGTGGGAGACTGAAGGAAATATGCCCTAGAGGCAATAATAAAGTTATTATTTATTTCCTCGTATCATGATAAATGTTTATTATTCATGCTAGAATTGTATTAACCGGAAACATGATACATGTGTGAATACATAGACAAACATATAGTCACTAGTATGCCTCTACTTGACTAGCTCATTAATCAAAGATGGTTACGTTTCCTAACCATAGACATGTGTTGTCATTTGATTAATGGGGTCACATCATTAGGAGAATGATGTGATTGACATGACCCATTCCGTTAGCTTAGCACTTGATCGTTTAGTATACTGTTGTTGCTTTCTTCATGACTTATACAAGTTCCTGTAACTATGAGAATTATGCAACTCCCGTTTATCGGAGGAACACTTTGGGTACTACCAAACGTCACAACGTAACTGGGTGATTATAAAGGAGTACTACAGGTGTCTCCGAAGGCACATGTTGAGTTGGCGTATTTCGAGATTAGGTTTTGTCACTCCGATCGTCGGAGAGGTATCTCTGGGCCCTCTTGGTAATACACACCACTATAAGCCTTGCAAGCAATGTAACCAATGAGTTGGTTACGGGATGATGCATTACGTAACAAGTAAAGAGACTTGCCGGTAATGAGATTGAACTAGGTATTGGATACCAACGATCAGATCTCGGGCAAGTAACATACCAATGACAAAGGGAACAACGTATGTTGTTATGCGGTTTGACCGATAAAGATCTTCGTAGAATATGTAGGAACCAATATGGGCATCCAGGTCCCGCTATTGGTTATTGACCGAGAATGGTTCTAGGTCATGTCTACATAGTTCTCGAACCCGTAGGGTCCGCACGCTTAACGTTACAATGACAGTTTTATTATGAGTTTATAAGTTTTGATGTACCGAAGTTTGTTCGGAGTCCCGGATGTGATCACGGACATGACGAGGAGTCCCGAAATGGTCGATACATAAAGATTGATATATTGGACGACTATATTCGGACACCGGAAGTGTTCCGGGTGATTTCGGAGAAAACCGGAGTGCCGGAGGGGTTACCAGAACCCCCCGGGGAAGTATTGGGCCTTAGTGGGCCTGAGGGGAGAGAGAGGGCAGCAGCCCAGGAGGTGGCGTGCCCCCTCCCAAGGGGAGTCTGAATTGGACTAGGGGAGGGGGGCGCGGCCCCTCTTTCCCTCTCCCTCTCCCCCTCTTTCCTTCCCCCTTCCTCCTTCCTAGTTGGACTAGGAAAGGGGAGTCCTACTCCCACTAGGAGGAGGACTCCCCCCCCCTCCTTGGCGCGCCCCAAGGGCCGGCCGGCCTCCCCCTTGCTCCTTTATATACGGGGGCGGGGGCACCCCATAGACACACAAGTTGATCTACGGATCGTTCCTTAGCCGTGTGCGGTGCCCCCCTCCACCATATTCCACCTCGGTCATATCACCACGTCGTCATGCTGACGGAACTCATCTCCGGAGCTTTGCTGGATCGGAGGCCGGAGATCGTCATCGAGCTGAACGTGTGCTGAACTCGGAGGCTCCGTACGTTCGGTGCTTGGATCGGTCGGATCGTGAAGACGTACGACTACATCAACCATGTTGTGCTAATGCTTCCGCTTACGGTCTACGAGGGTACGTGGACGAACACTCTACCCTCTCGTTGCTATATCATCATCATGATCTTGCGTGTGTGTAGGAAAATTTTGAAATTACTATGTTCCCCAACAGCGATTACCAGGGAGAATCAAACACACGACGTAGATGTATGTGGAGTTGGGAAGGCTTATAATATGGTAGCAAAAAGGGTCAGCAATAATCAATTCAGAGATGCAAAGTTGAATAAACGCTCAACGACGGTACTGTGCTGGTCCTAGGCTAGACCGTGCTAGAGACGCGAGCCTAGAACACTAACAAAATCACAGCGCTGCACGTAAACAAGGGAGGAGCACACTCTGAATTTTTTTCTCTTTTTTCACTTTTTTTTCACTTCTTTTTCCTCTTTTTTTTGCTCCGCAACAAATTTTTTTCGAAAAAGTCTACAAATGGTCTAGAAACTGCCTAGCCAGAATTTTCCAAACTTAGTTTTTGTTTTTGAAACTGGAGCTATTTTTCTACTGCGGGTAACCCGAAAGTTCGGGAGTCCTTCTCTATTACGACTCGGAGTATGGCGTGATCTGGAAATTGAAAACAAAGCAACAAATACTGGACTCGGACTAGGACTAGTGGCGGAGATGAATCTGGTGGAACTTGGACAGGTGGCGGAGATGAATCGGGTGGAACTCGGACTGGTGGCGGATATATGTTGCAGGTGGACTCGGATTGGCGTGATGGAGGTGGACATGTGGTATATGGCTGCGGTGATGTCGATGATGGTAGATGGCAGCGTTGATGAGGATGGTGGTATATGGCAGCGGTGATGACAATGGTGGTATATGGCAGCAGTGATGATGATGATGCGGCGGCGGCGTGCAACTTGTCAACAGAACTCGAAACTCTAAAGGACTAGACACTAAGACCAGCAACTAGACACGACGATGCAACCGCAAATTCAACAACGCAAATACAGAAAAGATTATGCAATGGCTCAGACTAGTTCGGATATGATGAACTAACCCTAATTTTTTTGTGTGTGGCTTTTTCGTGGACTATAGGTATGAAGAACAGACTCGATCTAAACTATGAAAAACAGTAAAATCTCACCGAACAACCTAGAAATCTGATACCACTTGATAGAGGCAAAGGTGTCCCGTCTTTCGATGAGATGGTGGCTATCGTTTCGGAGGAAGTCGACTTTAACGATCCGACTACGAACGTGCGAGGACGTCGCGCCTTAGCAATCGCTAAACCAACTCCAAGAGGTTATTGACCACACCGGAGCACGATCAACCTGACCACGAAGGTCTGTTTCCTGCAGGCAAACGAAGAACAGGCAAGAAACTAAGATTGCAATCTGGATATTGCGAATATAAGAGGAAAGCTTTATTGGTCAAGGTGGGGTTCTGAGACGCCTTTGTCTGGTCGTTGAACACAAACGAAGTACGCGAAGTTGCAGCTATGGCGAACTTTAATCTAAACAAAACCCAAAGTCTAAACGGTGCCCTAAGGGCTGTATATATGGAGGAAGAGGGGGGAATTTCGTGGCCCTTGGTGGAGGGGTCCGAAATCAACCCTATCTCTTGTTTCCCCACACATACGGACTCTAAAAATAGCCTATACTTATGTATTTTGAAATTACATGGGCCTGGCCCAATAATAAGGTGACGCAACACCTAGAATAGCCTCGGGACGAAATTTATGAAGTGGCATCTTGTATATTTCGTCCAAGGCTTCATGCACCCATTATGGTGGCTTCAAAGTCCTGAAATCATCACTTGTAACTCCGTTCTTGTTCCCCTTGCGCATGCCATCATCTCCATGCTTGTTCGTGCTCCAATGTCCATCCTTCTCCAAGCTAGGCCCTTCATTTGTAAGCAAAACAAATGTATCCAATTTAGGCAGCATCATATTCTCATGAACATTAGAATCATTACCAAGAAACGAAAGTACCTGATAATTTAATTGGCGGGCGCGTGCTCTAGTAATTGGTCCAGTATATGTAGCAGTAGGGGTTGTGGGTGTAACAATGGTATTGATGTCCTCATCATGATGATGGCCATATCATGTCACATATTTTGATTGCATGTGATGTTTATCTTTATGCATCTTATTTTGCTTAGTACGGCGGTAGCATTATAAGATGATCCCTTAACTAAATTTCAAGGTATAAGTGTTCTCCCCGAGTATGCACCATTGCGAAAGTTCTTCGTGCTGAGTGATACGTCCATTTTGCATCATGCTTTTATATCGATATTTATTGCATTATGGGCTGTTATTACATGTTATGTCACAATACTTATGGCTATTCTCTCTTATTTTACAAGGTTTAACATGAAGAGGGAGAATGCCGGCAGCTGGATTCTGGGTTGGAAAAGGAGCAAATATTGGAAACCTATTCTACACAGCTCCAAAAGTCCTGAAACTCCACGAAAGTCATTTTTGGAATTAATAAGAATTATTGAGCGAAGAAAGTACCAAAGGGGGCCCACACCCTGGCCACGGGGGTGGGGGCGCTCCCACCCCTACTGGGCATGCTCCTGCCTCGTGGGCCCCTTGGTGGCCCTCTGGTGCCCATCTTCTGCTATATGAAGTCTCTTACCCTGGAAAAAAATCATAAGCAAGCTTACGGGACGAAACTCCACCGCCACGAGGCGGAACCTTGGCGGAACCAATCTAGGGCTCCGGCGGAGCTGTTCTGCCGGGGAAACTTCCCTCCGGGAGGGGGAAATCATCACCATCTTCATCACCAACGATCCTCTCATCGGGAGGGGGTCAATCTCCATCAACATCTTCACCAGCACTATCTCCTCTCAAACCCTAGTTCATCTCTTGTATCCAATCTTTGTAACCAAACCTCAGATTGGTACCTGTGGGTTGCTAGTAGTGTTGATTACTCCTTGTAGTTGATGCTAATTGGTTTATTTGGTGGAAGATCATATGTTCAGATCCTTAATGCATATTAATACCCCTCTGATCATGAACATTAATATGCTTTGTGAGTAGTTACGTTTGTTCCTAAGGACATGCGTGAAGTCTTGCTATTAGTAGTCATGTGAATTTGGTATTCGTTCGATATTTTGATGAGACGTATGTTGGCTCTCCTCTAGTGGTGTTATGTGAACGTCGACTACATGACACTTCACCATTATTTGGGCCTAGAGGAAGGCATTGGGAACTAATAAGTAGATGATGGGTTGCTTGAGTGAAAGAAGCTTAAACCCTAGTTTATGCGTTGCTTCGTAAGGGGCTGATTTGGATCCACTAGTTTCATGCTATGGTTAGGTTTACCTTAATACTCCTTTTGTAGTTGCGGATGCTTGCAATAGGGGTTAATCATAAGTGGGATGCTTGTCCAAGAGAGGACAACATCCAAGCACCGGTCCACCCACATATCAAATTATCAAAGTAACGAACGCGAATCATATGAGCGTGATGAAAACTAGCTTGACGATAATTCACATGTGTCCTCGGGAGCGCTTTTCTCATTATAAGAAATTGTCCAGGCTTGTCCTTTGCTACAAAAAGGATTGGGCCACCTTGCTGCACCTTATTTACTTTCATTGCTTGTTACCCGTTACAAATCATCCTATCATGAAACTATCTGTTACCTACAATTTTAGTGCTTGCAGAGAATACCTTACTGAAAACCGCTTGTCATTTCCTTCTGCTCCTCGTTGGGTTCGACACTCTTACTTATAGAAAGGACTACGATAGATCCCCTATACTTGTGGGTCATCAAGACTCTTTTCTGGCACCGTTGCCGGGGAGTGAAGCGCCTTTGGTGAGTGGAACTTGGTAAGGAAACATTTATATAGTGTGCTGAAATTTACTATCACTTGTTACTATGGAAACTAATCTTTTGAGGGGCTTGTTCGGGGCATCTTCGCCCCGACCAGTAGAGAAAAGAGTTGCTCCTCAACCTACTGAACCTACTAAATAGTTTACTTTGAAATTCCTTCGGGTATGATAGAGAAACTGCTAGCTAAACCCTTTGAAGGAGATGGAACATTGCATCCCAATTTACACCTTATCTATGTGGATGAAGTTTGTGGATTATTTAAGCTTGCAGGTCTGCCCGATGATTTTGTTAAGAGGAAGGTCTTCCCTTGATCTTTGAAGGGAGATGCATTGACATGGTATAGGCTATGTGATGATACGGGATCTTGGGACTATAAACGATTGAAATTGGAATTTCACCAGAAGTTCTATCCTATGCATCTTGTTCATCGTGATCGTAATTACATATATAATTTCTGGCCTTGCGAAGGAGAAATCATCGCTCAAGCTTGGGGGAGGCTTAAGTCAATGTTATATTCATGCCCCAATCATGAGCTCTCAAGAGAAATGATTATTCAAAAAAATTATGCTCGACTTTATCTCAATGATCGCATCATGCTCGATACTTCCTGTGCTGGTTCTTATATGCTGAAGACTATTGAATGTGACGCCCCCGATTCAATCGTACACTAATCATGCATGCAAACATGTACAATCAAGATCAGGGACTCACGGAAAGATATCACAACACAACTCTAAAAACATAAATAAGTCATACAAGCATCATAATACAAGCCAGGGGCCTCGAGGGCTCGAATACAAGTGCTCGATCATAGACGAGTCAGCGGAAGCAACAATATCTGAGTACAGACATAAGTTAAACAAGTTTGCCTTAAGAAGGCTAGCACAAACTGGGATACAGACCGAAAGAGGCGCAGGCCTCCTGCCTGGGATCCTCCTAAACTACTCCTGGTCGTCGTCAGCGGGCTGCACGTAGTAGTAGGCACCTCCAGTGTAATAGTTGTCGTCAACGGTGGCGTCTGGCTCCTGGACTCCAGCATCTGGTTGCGACAACTAGAAAGAAAGGAAAGGGGGGGAAAGGGGGAAGAAATCAACCGTGGGTACTCATCCAAAGTACTCGCAAGCAAGGAACTACACTACATATGCATGGGTATATGTGTAAGGAGGCCATATCAGTGGACTGAACTGCAGAATGCCAGAATAAGAGGGGGATAGCTAGTCCTATCAAAGACTACGCTTCTGGCAGCCTCCATTTTGCAGCATGTAGAAGAGAGTAGATTGAAGTCCTCCAAGTAGCATCTCCAAGTAGCATCTCCAGTAGCATCGCATAGCATAATCCTACCCGGCGATCCTCTCCTCGTTGCCCTGTGGAAAAGCGATCACCGGGTTGTCTGTGGAACTTGTCTGGGTGTGTTTTATTAAGTATCCGGTTCTAGTTGTCATAAGGTCAAGGTACAACTCCGGGTCATCCTTTTACCGAGGGACACGGCTATTCGAATAGATAAACTGCCCTACAGGGGTGCACCACATAACCCAACACGCTCGATCCCATTTGGCCGGACACACTTTCCTGGGTCATGCCCGGCCTCGGAAGATCAACACGTCGCAGCCCCACCTAGGCACAACAGAGAGGTCAGCCCGCCGGTCTAAATCCTATGCGCGCAGGGGTCTGGGCCCATCGCCCATTGCACACCTGCACGTTGCGTGGGCGGCCGGAAGCAGACCTAGCAACCTCCATGACAAAGGAAGTTGCGTTAACGCAGTCCAATCCGGCGCGCGCCGCTCCGTCGCTGACGTCAAGAAGTCTTCGGCTGATACCATGACGCCGGGATACCCATAACTACTCCCGCGTAGATGGTTAGTGCGTATAGACCAAATGGCCAGACTCAGATCAAATACCAAGATCTCGTTAAGCGTGTTAAGTATCCGTGAACGCCGAACAGGGCCAGGCCCACCTGTCTCCTAGGTGGTCTCAACCTTCCTTGTCGCTCCGCCACAAAGTAACAGTTGGGGGCCGTCGGGAACCCAGGCCCACCTCTACAGGGATGGAGCCACCTGCCCTTTCAGCCCCCACATCGGAATCACTTGCGGGTACTCAACGAGCTGACCCGACTTTAGTCACCATCTGTATAGTATGTATGAATGTATAGTATATACCCGTGATCACCTCCCAAGTGATCACGGCCCGATAGTATAGCAAGGCAGACTGACAAGAGTGTAGGGCCAATGATGATAAACTAGCATCCTATACTAAGCATTTAGGATTGCGGGTAAGGTATCAATGACTGTAGCAACAATGGCAGGCTATGCAACAGAATAGGAGTAACCGAACAGTAACATGCTACACTACTCTAATTCAAGTAGTATAGAGAAGAATAGGTGATATCTGGTGATCAAGGGGGGGAGGGCTTGCCTGGTTGCTCTGGCAAGGAGGGGTCGTCAACACCGTAGTCGATCGGGGTACCAGCAGCAGCGCCAGTCTTGTAGTCTACCGGAGAGAAGAGGGGGAAGAAACAATGAATATAATGCAAACAGATGCATAATGATGCATGACATAACTAGTAACGGTGCCAGGTGTGCCCTAACGCAGTAGGAGGTGATACCGGTGAATGGGGGAAACATCCGGGAAAGTATTCCCGCTGTTTCGCGTTTTCGGACAGAGGAACTGGAGGGGGAAAGTTGCGAGTTCGATAGTTTAGGGATGTGTGGCGGATGAACGGGCTGCGTATCCGGATTCGTCTCGTCGTTCTGAGCAACTTTCATGTAGAAAGTATTTTCATCTGAGCTACGGTTTATTTTATATGATTTTCTAAATTTTTAAATCATTTTTAGAATTTATTTAATTAATTTAATTCAACATTATCCGAAACAGTGTTTGATGACGTCATCATGATGTCAACATAACGTCAGCAGTCAACAGAGGTGTTGACTGGTCAAACTGACGTGTGGGTCCAGTGGGACCCAGCTGTCATACACTATTAGGTTAATTAGGGTTTAGGTTAAACTAATTACTATTTAAATAAACTAAAAGGTTAATTAGATTAATTAAATAGGATTAATTAACTTAATTAATTTAGTTAATTAATTATTTAAATTTATTTTTATTACTATTTTTCTTAAAAACGTTCTGGGCGCTGGGGCCCGTTTGTCATAGGCCAGAGGCCTTAGCGGGCGGGCGAAACGGGCACAGGGGCGCGTGCGGTTGCGGGTGCCCGCACTAGACGCAGCTAGTCGGGGCCACGGCGAGGGGGGTTCGCATGGCAGCGGCGAAGGCCATGGCAGGGAAAAAAGGGGAGGAGCAGGGCGCGGGCACGGTCGTCGCCGAGCTGGCGCGGGCGCGTGGGGAACCATGACGGGGCGCGGCCACGCAGAGGCGGCGAGGTGAGGTGCGCGGCTGGAGTAGGGCCCCGACCGTGGCTACGGCGAGCACACGAGCAGCCGGCGCGGATGAGGTCGGATGTGCAGCAGTGGAAGGCAGCGGAGTGAGGGCTCGGGGGACCACAGCGAGGCGTTGGGTCGAACACGGTCGGCACGCGGCGGACGACAAAGAACGAGGGGAGAGGAGGCCACGGCTGTGAGCGCGTGCGCGTGTGGAGAACGGCGACCGCGACGACGGGGACAGAGGGAGAGGCTAGGGACCTCACCGCGGGTCCGTAGGGCAAAGGCAGTGGACTGGGGGAGGTCCGGCGAGGTAGATCGACGACGGGGGCGAGGTGGCGGCGACGGCGATCCGGGGAACGGAACAGCTCGATCCGCACGAGGTAGGGGGTCCCGAGCTCCGATGCGTCTACGTAATCGAAGAAGATGGCGAAGGCGGTGCTCCCGGCGCAGTCTGAGGCGGCGGGGAGGACGTTGGGCGCGAGGACGGCGAGGTCGGGGTGCCGTTGCCCCGATCCAGAAAGGTGGGGGGAGCGGCGAACGAGAGGAGTGGGGTGAGAGTGAGGGGATTTGCCTCGATCCAGATTGGATCGGGAGGGGGGAAGGTGGCGACGTGGGGGGAGTGGGGGCGAGTGGGTTAGGGTTTCGGTCGGGGTTGACCAGGTATAGGCCAGGGAGGGGGCCGGTTGGGCCAAGTAGGCCGATTGGATGGGATGGGCCGAGGCCCATGGGGAGGGGGGTTCATTTGTTTTGTTTTGTTTTCGCTTTTGTTTTTCTTATTTATTTTACCTTTTCTGTTTTAGTTTTGTTTTCAATAATTTTACTTTTGGTAAAATATACACTTAGTATCTAAATTAGTATTTCAACTCAGTCCATAGCAACAAAAGGTCTAGTCCTCAGATAAATTAGTTTGAAATTTTATTAATTACAAAAGTCATTTAAATAATTGTTTTTGCTACTGTTTTATTCATCTTGTAGTATTTAAACATTTTATATAGGTGTGGTTTCTCCACCATAATCATCTATGTTTTATTTGCTACAATTTGAACATTTTAGATTTGATAATTAAAAACTTTTATTGTTTGACTTCAATTCAAATTTGAATTTGGATCGGTTATGAACTAACACGAGATTAGCAACGGTAATCGTGGTGACGTGGCATCATTACCAGAGGGTTACTGTAGCTTGATTACCCGGATGTCACAATTCTCCTCCACTACACGAAATCTCGTCCCGAGATTTAGGAGGGGAGTAAGGGGGAAGGGATTGGGTTACGAAAAATCTAATGGATCTTCTCGGTCTTGGTTGCTCTTCTCGAAGAGGTCGATCCATTACATTGTTGTCTTCATTCCGCTGTTTCAGGTCATCATGATGAAATCGTCATCCTTTCTTCGGGGGTTCCATCGTACTTACGAAAGAATAAGGGGGTATTCCGGGAGAACGAACATCTACAAGGTTGACTATCTGGTCGATAACATCGGGAAAGGTGTCAGAACGTAACTCTCGAATTTAAACTTAAGAAAATATCAAGAGCAAGGTAAGGAGGTATCATGTGAAGTTTCAAGCGGGCAGACAATCGTTTGATGCCTGAAACAGGGCGTGAAAGGGGTTCAAAGCAATGGGGATAAGTATTGTGTCTGATAGCAGAACTGGTGATCACTCGGAAGGTGGCTCGTAAATTACTTACGAGGCCACGCGCGAGGAATAACCTTGGCAACAGGGGGTTACCGGAGAGTCAGGTTTCGATCCTGTGGAACTGTGGGTTATGGGCCCACCATGTGGGTTGAAAGTAGGAAGGGTGGCGACATCTTGCACAGCCGCGACAGGGAGGCATGTCAGTGAATAGCTTGCTAGCTATGCCGGCAACAATGCCGGTACCAAGCACGGGGAACAAGGAGAGCAATTTTCCTGCTTGTTGAACGAGGCGAACCAATTGGCAAAGTTATCATCCATCGGTGGTTACCGGAATGTCATCAACAATAGTAACAGGATCTTACAGACAGAGTGGTACAACAAGGTGTTTACATAAGCAGAAAAAACATTACTGCTTAGATCAGATAGATCACGAGAAGGGTTAAACAAAACAATGGAAAGGAAAAGGTGATCTTCATATTAAACAGAACAATGGAAAGGAAAATGTGTTTAAACACAAATTTCAGGGGGTATATCCTTCTGAAGGACAAACAGAGCATGATATCCATGACAGGATATAACGTAGAAAACCCTTTAGGAATGGGGAGAGAAATCTCATGACATTACCCATACAACGGTGTTTGGATAATGGATAAAGAAAAATTAGCATGGTGCTTCAAATATTCTTATTGAAGATCGGAGTACCACAGACATGCTTCGAGATAACATTGACATGGTCTTCAAGTAAGGTTCAGATATTAGATACACAAGGATCCATCAGGAACAACTTATAGAACAAGTCTTACAATTTCCTCATGGAAGAATGGATAACCTTGCTAATAAGGAATCTATAACAGCAGGTCATCCGGCCAGGTGTGTTGGGCATGCCATCACCTTACCGGGTCATAAAAGACCAGTGTTATAACTCTTGGAAAAATGTTCCAACCATCATATCTGACCGAGATTCAGATCTGATCGGTGTTAGGATACCTCAAACTGAGGATGCCTGAGAAGAAAAGGTGCAAAACGAATTGACGAGATGACATTGCAAGATTCTCGGGAAATGAACGATGGGAGAGGGTTCCTGAAACAATAGTTCATTATTAAACCAAGGAGAGGATGAGGAGGTCGCTGATGGACTCAGCGACATAGCATCGAGATTTCCCAAAAGATGGATTTCCACAATTATGTGAACAAGGAGATAACATTTGTCATACCAAATGATATAATGATGTATGCTCGAGGAAAAACATATACACTTAAACATTGGTTGAAAGGTGCGCCCGAAATATGGGTTGGGCTGCACGACCAATGTCAGAATGGTGATTCAATAATCAATAGTCTAAGAATGAATGGCCGACCATTTACTTCAAAGCAATAGGGTTGCTAGATAGGCAGAATCCAAACAGCACCGTTCACTTGTTGGTACCCCGGTTGGGATCAACGCGAGGACCAAGAAAGAATGGTGATTATGAGAAGTATCACTATAGCAAGAATTCTTAAGAGGTGGAGCAATCCTCACAACATTCTTGACATCAAATATGGTAATACTCCGCGGTAGAATCCTAACATAAGTTGGATAACAAGGAACTCAAGGTATAACACAAAACAAGAACAAGTTTGTGTTAGAGGAAAGGTAGTAGAGTGGTCGATGATAACACTAATCATCGAGGGCAAGGATTGTTTTTCTCATCATGAATTCCATTGATATCCTGGAAGAGCTCATAAGGTTGATGATGATCACGACACATTTGTCGAGAGATTTCATGAAGATGTAATCAATCAGCGACGACATCAAGTCAAAGGAATGAGGTAGCGGAAGGTTATTGGAACCATGGGTAGGACACAAACTTGTAATCAAGATTGTTGTTCAAGGCGAACTGATATGACGAGGAAGATCGACGTAAGCTTAGCTCATCGTCGAAAAATTTTGTGCTCCGGGAAGAAGGACCAGGTAGCACAGTTAAAATTTAGCACGGTAATGATATAGCCGATCAAGCTAGGGAAGACGTGATCGCGTACAAACTCATAAGTAAAGAAGATTACTAAAAGTTGTTGAACCGTAGTGCGGACTCGATTCAGTTATCGGTGTCTTTGAGTGTTTAATAACTCAAAGCCCGTGAAAAATTGGAATCAGTGAGGATGTAGTACTTGATGGAGAATTCATAAGAAGTTATGCAGTCCCGTGATGATCTCGAGATACCAGGGTGTAATACTCGACGAAAGATCAAAGTAAAGGTTGGACGGGTGTATTGATCCACAGAAGACAAGTGCTTAAACTTGCCCAAGAAATGGGATCAAAGAACATATGGTCGGAACCACGATTGCAAAGGATCAATTCACCGATACCAAGGATATTATATCAAGGAAATAGTTATTATTACAAGAAGATTCCATGATAGGATCTACTTCGTGTCCATGGGCATGAACACAAAGGTTCAAGGTCGACTCCCACTTCTCCAAAGCATAACCTTACAGTCATTTCTCGTTTCGATAATGGCATTAGTGTTGAAAGTTTTACTTGGTGAAATACCAGATGAGTATGACCCGTGAAAACTTTCGAGTTCACACATATTAAGGAAGGCATAGGTTCAACCCATCAGGGCATCTTAGGAACATATACCACAAACTTTGGGGTAAATAATACAAGCTCAAAAGTAGAGCATTGTTCAAAAGCAGATGATACAATTTACCAAAAGCATTATATACCCATGGAAAGGCTCTCAAGGTTATTCAATATGAAGGACACTGTCGGATAAAATCCAACAAAGGAACTAATGGTCCACAAGGGATCTGATGTGAGCATCGGTACTCAACCAGAGGAAGAAGGCATGTGCATCATATTATAGAACATCTAAATAATTTGAGGCTTAGATAACAAAGGACTTACGATTTCCAAAACAAAGGATCAAAGGCAGTCGCTCTGATCAAGGATGGATAATTTGGATAGACTAGAGGCACAATTGGCGACATATAGTTTGGTCGAGAACCAGCTCATGTTCAAAAATGATGGCTGAGCCGGAAAGATAATTTAGAAGGGTTAATAGATGACTGTGTGCATTCGCACACATGTTGAATTAATAGGATCAAAATGACGGTGTCAAAAGATACTAGTGAATATTGCTAGATATATGGGAAGCATCCATAATGTAAGCATACAAGTATTTGCAGAGCAATAGTTTGAAGAGGATTCACGGAAGATCGAATAGTATTTCAAAGTATCTTATGGAGCATACGAACAACTGGGGATGAACAAATACTCGATAAGTGCAAGGAATTATCCGTAGGGGGTATTCAGGTGGTAAAGAACTGCAAGGCAATAAACTCAAAGGATTCTCGGGACAACGGAGAGTATTTCGGGGCATCTTGTAATAACAAGAGAAACGGAAAATGATTGTATGAATGGCAAGTGTATGCAGCTTTCCATATGGGTTGACGGTGGAGGAAATCGCAAATGCGAAGGCACAAGGTCTCGAGAGAACATCGTAGAGTGACTTCAAAATCTTCTGGTGCAGCCGGCGATCATCGGAAGTGAGGGGCTCTCCGGGAGAAAGTATTTACGAGAACCTATAGTCAGATTTAGTAAAATCATTTAACCCGAATAGAGGAGAGATTAGAGTCCCAGAGTATAGGTCGAGGAATAAAAGATCCTAATACCACCGAATTGGCGACGTGGGCCCATGGGCCGCACAGCCAAGTTAGTAAAAGTTTTTGCAATGTCTAGACTCAACTTCGGCCAAGGAGTTGGGAAGGGGATTCCTACAGGCAGTCGGCTCTGATACCAACTTGTGACGCCCCCGATTCAATCGTACACTAATCATGCACGCAAACGTGTACGATCAAGATCAGGGACTCACGGAAAGATATCACAACACAACTCTAAAAACATAAATAAGTCATACAAGCATCATAATACAAGCCAGGGGCCTCGAGGGCTCGAATACAAGTGCTCGATCATAGATGAGTCAGCGGAAGCAACAATATCTGAGTACAGACATAAGTTAAACAAGTTTGCCTTAAGAAGGCTAGCACAAACTGGGATACAGATCGAAAGAGGCGCAGGCCTCCTGCCTGGGATCCTCCTAAACTACTCCTGGTCGTCGTCAGCGGGCTGCACGTAGTAGTAGGCACCTCCAGCGTAATAGTTGTCGTCAACGGTGGCGTCTGGCTCCTGGACTCCAGCATCTGGTTGCGACAACCAGAAAGAAAGGAAAGGGGGGAAAAGGGGGGAGAAAGCAACCGTGAGTACTCATCCAAAGTACTCGCAAGCAAGGAACTACACTACATATGCATGGGTATATGTGTAAGGAGGCCATATCAGTGGACTGAACTGCAGAATGCCAGAATAAGAGGGGCATAGCTAGTCCTATTGTAGACTACGCTTCTGGCAGCCTCCGTTTTGCAGCATGTAGAAGAGAGTAGGTTGAAGTCCTCCAAGTAGCATCTCCAAGTAGCATCTCCAGTAGCATCGCATAGCATAATCCTACCCGGCGATCCTCTCCTCGTTGCCCTGTGGAAAAGCGATCACCGGGTTGTCTGTGGAACTTGTCTGGGTGTGTTTTATTAAGTATCCGGTTCTAGTTGTCATAAGGTCAAGGTACAACTCCGGGTTGTCCTTTTACCGAGGGACACGGCTATTCGAATAGATAAACTTCCCTGCAGGGGTGCACCACATAACCCAACACGCTCGATCCCATTTGGCCGGACACACTTTCCTGGGTCATGCTCGGCCTCGGAAGATTAACACGCCGCAGCCCCACCTAGGCACAACAGAGAGGTCAGCCCACCGGTCTAAATCCTATGCGCGCAGGGGTCTGGGCCCATCGCCCATTGCACACCTGCATGTTGCATGGGCGGCCGGAAGCAGACCTAGCAACCTCCATTACAAAGGAAGTTGCGTTAACGCAGTCCAATCCGGCGCGCGCCGCTCCGTCGCTGATGTCAAGAAGGCTTCGGCTGATACCACGACGCCGGGATACCCATAACTACTCGCGCGTAGATGGTTAGTGCGTATAGACCAAATGGCCAGACACAGCTCAAATACCAAGATCTCGTTAAGCGTGTTAAGTATCCGCGAACGCCGAACAGGGCCAGGCCCACCTGTCTCCTAGGTGGTCTCAACCTGCCCTGTCGCTCCGCCACAAAGTAACAGTCGGGGGCCGTCGGGAACCCAGGCCCACCTCTACCGGGATGGAGCCACCTGTCCTTTCAGCCCCCACATCAGAATCACTTGCGGGTACTCAACGAGCTGACCCGACTTTAGTCACCATCTGTATAGTATGTATGAATGTATAGTATATACCCGTGATCACCTCCCAAGTGATCATGACCCGATAGTATAGCAAGGCAGACTGACAAGAGTGTAGGGCCAATGATGATAAACTAGCATCCTATACTAAGCATTTAGGATTGCGAGTAAGGTATCAATGACTGTAGCAACAATGGCAGGCTATGCAACAGAATAGGAGTAACCGAACAGTAACATGCTACACTACTCTAATGCAAGCAGTATAGAGAAGAATAGGCGATATCTGGTGATCAAGGGGGGGCTTGCCTGGTTGCTCTGGCAAGGAGGGGTCCTCAACACCGTAGTCGATCGGGGTACCAGCAGCAGCGCCAGTCTTGTAGTCTACCAGAGAGAAGAGGGGGAAGAAACAATAAATATAATGCAAACAGATGCATAATGATGCATGACATAACAAGTAACGGTGCCAGGTGTGCCCTAACGCAGTAGGAGGTGATACCGGTGAATGGGGGAAACATCCGGGAAAGTATTCCCGCTGTTTCGCGTTTTCGGACAGAGGAACCGGAGGGGGAAAGTTGCGAGTTCGATAGGTTAGGGATGTGTGGCGGACGAACAGGCAGCGTATCCGGATTCGTCTCGTCGTTCTGAGCAACTTTCATGTAGAAAGTATTTTCATCTGAGCTACGGTTTATTTTATATGATTCTCTAAATCTTTAAATCATTTTTAGAATTTATTTAATTAATTTAATTCAACATTATCCGAGACAGTGTTTGATGATGTCATCATGATGTCAACATGACGTCAGCAGTCAACAGAGGTGTTGACTGGTCAAACTGACGTGTGGGTCCAGTGGGACCCACCTGTCATACACTATTAGGTTAATTAGGGTTTAGGTTAAACTAATTACTGTTTAAATAAACTAAAAGGTTAATTAGATTAATTAAATAGGATTAATTAACCTAATTAATTTAGTTAATTAATTAATTAAATTTATTTTTATTACTATTTTTTTAAAATGTTCTAGGCGCTGGGGCCCGTTTGTCATAGGCCAGAGGCCTTAGCGGGCGGGCGAAACGGGCACAGGGGCGCGTGCGGTTGCGGGCGTCCGCACTGGACGCAGCCAGTCGGGGCCACGGCGAGGGGGGTTCGCATGGCAGCGGCGAAGGCCATGGCAGGGAAAAAAGGGGAGGAGCAAGGCGCGGGCACGGTCGTCGCCGAGCTGGCGCGGGTGTCAGGACCCCGACTCGATGTCACATCGATCTAGCTGGTAACACCTCATATCACTTTGCGGCCTCACGCACGGTATCCCCACGGGTGTCGTCTTACCTTTTCCCGGGACCGTTTGCGCCTTTTGGCTCACGTATATGATAGCGTCGCTAGCATCCATATGATAAAGAGCCCGGGCTGACATGACTAGTCATAAACCCAAAGTGGCACAGACTTACAGGGACAGGCATCCATGACCCAGCTTCGAACGTGTCGGTCATCAGCAAGTGGGTCCGGGCTGTAGCACTGGGCTAGCAGGACTCCGGTAAACCGGGCTGTAGCGGGCTAACAGGACTCCGGTACTCAAAGCGTGACATTTCCCCGAAGGGACAGACATAGGACCGAAGAAGGACACATGCCGGCCAGCCTAAGTGTTCCAGAGCAGTAGCAAGCTACCATGGCTCAGCGGTAACACTAGGAGACATTTCCCGGTAAGAGAGGCTACTAAAGATAAACAACTAGATAGTCAGATCCCACACATACCAAGCATTTCAATCATACACACAATATGCTCGATATGTGCAAATACAACGAAGCATCACAACATGACTCTACGACACAAGTACTTTATTTAAGGCTCAGGGAGCCGTACATATCATACACAAAGGTACGGGTCTCACGACCCAACATACAAGTCATACAGTCATACAAGCCAACAGCGGAAGTACTTTGTCTGGGTACAGACAACTAGTAAAATAAAAGAGGCTTGGAAGCCTAACTATACTACGTGGTCCATCACAAGCTCAGGGTCACCACCTGGGTCTTTAGCCTACTCGTTGATGTCAACGTCTACATAGAACCCATCAGAAGGGGTTGCAGCGTCTTCTGTAATAATGTAGATTATAGCAACATGAGTACAAAGGTACTCAGCAAGACTTACATCAGATCCTACATACATGCATAGTATCAAGAAGGGTTGGTGGAGTTATTGCAGCAAGCCAGCTTTGACTCTTGGCTAGACTATCCTACGATACTCCAACTTAAAATGTTTTGCGCACACGAGTCCACTACTCACCACTTCAATACACTACCGAGGATCCACCTCCGTCTTCCTACGGAAGAGCCATCCTCGGTACTCACACTTATCTTGAGGCTTTTAATAGTTTCCATTTACTTGTCTATGAACTGTATAGGCAACCAAGTAGTCCTTTACCGCGGACGCGGCTATTCGAATAGATCATGTTAACCCTGCAGGGGTGTACTTCGTCATACATGTTTCCACCACTTAGCGTCTGCACACGACATGTGCTCGGCAGACTTCAAGCGAAAGCCGACGTGGGTGTAGACCACGACCTACCTAAACACTTAAGCCTCTAGTCCAGGTTTATCGCCTATTCAGGTTCCATCCGCAGGGAGTCCGGCCGAGGTTTCCCATACGGCCCCGAACGATGTGAACAGGGTTCCCGAGATACCTAACGGGTATTCGGTACACCCGGCCACGTACCTACCGCATCACAGCCCACCCCTACGGTCAGCGTTGTCCACGGCCTCCAGTAGGCTACAAACACCAGAAACTACTTGCAACTCCTGGACAGAGAGCTAGGGTGAATAAGAAGTCGAGCGGGGTCATATTTCAGGGCCCAATGTATGGTAGTAGCTGATTCTTAAATCACACATACAGATCTCAGTGCTTAAGGTCGGCTTCAATGAAACAACCCACCATGTACTCCTACATGGCCTCTCATCGATACCTTTACCAAATCGTGTTCACCACACTACTCTCATTACCGACATAATCATTTCACTCTAGTCCATCACCCAGATGAACCAGACCTGACACGACTCTAAGCATAGCAGGCATAGCAAGGTAGGAACAACACATACATAGGCTCAATCAACTCCTACACATGCTAGTGGGTTTCATCTAGTTACTGTGGCAATGACAGGTCATGCAGAGGAAATGGGTTCAACTACCGTAGCACACAGCAGTTTGAATCGCGTTGTCTTAATGCAGTAAAAGAGAGCAGGAGCGAGAACATGGGATTGTATCGATATGATCAAATGGTTGGTTGCTTGCCTGATGGTTCGTTGCACGGATACGGTTCTTCGCTAGGGTAATCAGGGTACTCTTCGGGGACGGAACCTGCCGCAGAGAGCACCGATACACAACATTACCAAACAATATGCAACAATATGATGCATGCATGAAACATGGCAATATGAGTGTGTTGGGCTAATGCAACTAAACCAGAAGGGTTTGAGCAAATTTGAATCAAAGATTCAAATTTCAAATTCAAATATGGCCTTTTAAAGTGCTTTTCCTTGTTCTGATTAAAACATCAATTTAACTTGTTTGATCATGCATGAAAATAGTACAGATGGATAGATTGGATTTTTCTGATCATTTTTCATATATAATTTGTCCAATTTGGAGTTACAGAATAAAAGTTATGAATTTTTGAAGTTTAATTAATATTCTGGAATTTCCTGATTTAATTTAAATCCAGAAATATAATTATTGCGCCAGCATGACGTCAGCATGACGTCAGTGGTCAACTGTGGCTGGTTGAAGTCAAACCTGACGTGTGGGGGCCACACGTCAGTGACAGGGGGGGTTAAACAGATTTAAATTAATCCTAATTACTAATTAGTGGCGCTGGGGCCCACTGTCAGTGTCAGGGGGGTTGACTAACAGTAGTTAGCGCTAACCTAACCACCTGGCCAACAGGGCCCACGCGTCAGTGACCCTGGGGGGTCAAACCCCAGGTCGGTCAAGTCAAACCCCACCGGCGACATGACGCCGGCGAGATCCGAGACGGCGGCGAGAGTGCTTTTTGCCATTCCGGCGACCAAATGGACGGCGGAAGGCATCTACGTGTTGCTGAGGCTGAGCCGCATCTATTGGTGGTGGTGGTTGGGCTCGGGGTGGCCGGAGTTGACGGCGGCGAGCTCGGCTGCGGCGGCCGGAGTTCGGGTGCGGTCGGGATCAGTGTTGCAGGGGGTTTGGGGAGGCGTTGGTGCGTTCTACGTGCTCCTGGTGATGTGTGGAGCACGATGGTGAGCTCGGTTGGGCGCTACGGCGACCGTGGCCACGACGGCGACATCGCCGGCGGCGTGGAGCTCTCGGTCGAGGTGGAGCTAGGGCCTAGAGGTCGGGAGAGACCAGGGAAGAAGAGGGAAACGCTCCGGGGGCTCACCGCGGTTGCAATGGGCGTCGAAGCGGGCTCGAGGACGCGCCGGAGACGACGAATTTGACGGCGACGGTGGTCGGAGTCCGAAGAGGGTAACGGCGACGTGGCGGCGATGCAGGGCTTCCGGGGACCCGTGGAGCGGTGGGGAGGAAGAGGGAGTTGTGGCGGAGCTTCTGAGCTAATCGGGGGAGCGAGGGGTGGCCGGGGACGATGGCTATGGCGAACGGCGGCGACGGTCGTGTTCGGCCGAGCGAGAGAGAGAGCGAGAGAGAGGAAGGAGAGAGCCAGGGAGAGTGAGAGAGAGCAGGGGGGATCGGACGGGCTGCGGGCGTCGTCCACGCGGCCAGGAGGGCGTCGGCAAGCAGGAGGTGGCCGCGCGGCCGCGCGCGCGCGAGCACGCAGCAGCTTCGGGGCGTGGGGAGGAAGACGACGGGGAGCTACAGTGCTGGGCTGGGTCGGTTGCTGGCTGGGCCGGCCGGCTGGCTGGGCCGCACAGGTAAGTCTTCCCCTTTCTTTTCTGTTTTCTGTTTTTATTGAATATATCTGCAACTTTGTTGAATTAAATAAAATACCTAGGCAACTTCAAAAATCACCAAACTACTCCTGGCTCATAGTTGGATTATTTCCAACATGAAACATTTTAGTTTGGAGATATTTGAGCATTTAAATATTTTATATTATTTTAAATGCCCAAATTCAAATAGTTATGATTTAATTCAAAACCCTAGGATGGCCTAGGAAAATGTGCACCACTTTTGGCAGAGGTTCTGAACCAAGACAAAAATGATGGGCATTTTAGAAGGGCATTTCAGGTTCATTGAAAATTATTTTAGTAAACCCTAGTTGGTTTCAGAGGGGACTGGGGGTTCTGTCATCCCCATTTCAAGTTTCTGATGAAAGAGTAAACATGATGCAACACTCTAATGCATGACTAGCTAGGGTGTGACAGCGGGCGCGTGGGGAACCACGACGGGGCGCGGCCACGCAGAGGCGGCGAGGTGAGGTGCGCGGCTGGAGCAGGGCCCCGACCGTGGCTACGGCGAGCACACGAGCAGCCGGCGCGGATGAGGTCGGATGTGCAGCAGTGGAAGGCAGCGGAGTGAGGGCTCGGGGGACCACAGCGAGGCGTTGGGTCGAACACGGTCGGCACACGACGGACGACAAAGAACGAGGGAAGAGGAGGCCACGGCTGTGAGCGCGTGCGCGTGCGGAGAACGGCGACCGCAACGACGGGGAGAGAGGGAGAGGCCAGGGACCTCACCGCGGGTCCATAGGGCAAAGACAGTGGGCTCGGGGAGGTCTGGCGAGGCAGATCGACGACGGGGGCGAGGTGGCGGCGACGGCTATCCGGGGAATGGAACAGCTCGATCCGCGCGAGGCAGGGGGTCCCGAGCTCCGATGCGTCTACGTAGTCGAAGAAGATGGCGAAGGCGGTGCTCCCGGCGCAGTCTGAGGCGGCAGGGAGGACGTTGGGCGCGAGGACGGCGGGGTCGGGGCGCTGTTGCCCCGATCCAGAAAGGTGGGGGGGGAGCGGCGAACTAGAGGAGTGGGGTGCGAGTGAGGGGATTTGCCTCGATCCAGATTGGATCGGGAGGGGGGAAGGTGGCGACGTGGGGGGGAGTGGGGGCGAGTGGGTTAGGGTTTCGGTCGGGGTTGACCAGGTATAGGCCAGGGAGGGGGCCGGTTGGGCCAAGTAGGCCGATTGGATGGGATGGGCCGAGGCCCATGGGAAGGGGGGTTCATTTGTTTTGTTTTGTTTTCACTTTTGTTTTTCTTATTTATTTTACCTTTTCTGTTTCAGTTTTGTTTTCAATAATTTTACTTTTGGTAAAATATACACTTAGTATCTAAATTAGTATTTCAGCTCAGTCCATAACCACAAAAGGTCTAGTTCTCAGATAAATTAGTTTGAAATTTTATTAATTACAAAAGTCACTTAAATAATTGTTTTTGCTACTGTTTTATTCATCTTGTAGTATTTAAACATTTTATATAGGTGTGGTTTCTCCACCATAATCATCTATGTTTTATTTGCTACAATTTGAACATTTTAGATTTGATAATTAAAAACTTTTATTGTTTGACTTCAATTCAAATTTGAATTTGGATCGGTTCTGAACTAACACGAGATTAGCAACGGTAATCGTGGTGACGTGGCATCATTACCAGAGGGTTACTGTAGCTTGATTACCCGGACGTCACATTGAATTCAAGTGGGACTTATTGGAAAGAATTAAACGCAACTCTGAAGATTGGGGTTCCGACGATGGTAAGGAGTTAGGTATGACACCTAAGTTTGATTGTGTTAAATCTTTTATGGATACCGATGCTTTTCGTGGATTTAGCGCTAAATATGGACTTGACTCTGAGATAGTAGCTTCTTTTTGTGAATCTTTTGCTACTCACGTTGATCTCCCTAAGGAGAAGTGGTTTAAATATAATCCTCCCATTGAAGTAAAAGTAGTTGCACCTATTACAGCTGAAGAAAAGATTATCACTTATAATGATCCTATCGTTCCTACTTCTTATGTTGAGAAACCACCTTTCCCTGTTAGGATAAAGGATCATGCTAAAGCTTCAACTGTGGTTCGTAAGAGTAATACTAGAACATATACACCTCCTGAGCAAATTAAAGTTGAACCTAGTATTGCTATGGTTAATGATCTCTTGCCTGATAATATAGATGGGCATGTTATTTACTTCTGTGAGGAAGCTGCTAATATTGCTAAACCCGATGCTAAGATACATAGACCTGTTGTAGGCATGCATGTCATCTCTGTTAAAATAGGAGATCATTGTTATCATGGCTTATGTGATATGGGTGCCAGTGCTAGTGCAATACCTATTTCCTTATATCAAGAAATTATGCATGATATTGCACCCGCTGAGTTAGAAGATATTGATGTTACTATTAAGCTTGCCAATAGAGATACTATTTCACCAGTTGGGATTGTTAGAGATGTTGAAGTATTGTGTGGGAAAGTTAAATACCCTACTGATTTTCTTGTTCTTGGTTCCCCACAAGATAGCTTTTGTCCCATTATATCTGGTAGACCCTTCTTGAATACTATTAATGCTAGGATTGACTGTAAAAAGGATGTTGTTACAATTGGCTTAGGGGATGTGTCTCATGAGTTTAATTTTGCTAAATTTCGTAGACAACCCCATAATAAAGAATTGCCTAGTAAGGATGAAATTATTGGTCTTGCTTCTATTGTCGTGCCTCCTACTGATCCGTTAGAACAACATTTGCTAGACCATGAAAATGATATGTTTATGAATGAAAGAAGGGAGATAGATGAAGTATTCCTTAAACAGGGTCCTATTCTGAAACACAACTTGCCTGTTAAATCCTAGGGGATCCTCCTCCACCCAAGGGTGATCCCGTGTTTGAGCTCAAACCTTTACCTGATACTCTTAAATATGCTTATCTTGATGAAAAGAAGATATATCCTGTTATTATTAGTGCTAACCTTTCAGAGCAGGAAGAGGAAAGATTATTGAAAACTCTGAAGAAGCACCGTGCTGCTATTGGATATACTCTTGATGATCTTAAGGGCATTAGTCCCACTCTATGCCAACACAAAATAAAATTGGAATAAGGCGCCAAACCAGTTAGAGACCATCAACGGCGTTTAAATCCTAAGATGAAAGAAGTGGTAAGAAAGGAGATACTAAAGCTCCTTGAGGCAAGTATAATTTATCCTGTTGCTGATAGTGATTGGGTAAGTCATGTCCATTGCGTCCCTAAAAAGGGAGGTATTACTGTTGTTCCTAATGATAAAGATGAATTGATTACTCAAAGAATTATTATAGGTTATAGGATGGTAATTGATTTCCGTAAATTAAATGAAGCTACTAAGAAAGATCATTACCCTTTACCTTTTATTGATCAAATGCTAGAAAGACTATCCAAACATACACATTTCTACTTTCTAGATGGTTATTCTGGTTTCTCTCAAATACCTGTGTCAGCGGACGATCAATCAAAAACTACTTTTACTTGCCCTTTTGGTACTTTTTCTTATAGACGTGGTTTATGTAATGCACCTGCTACCTTTCAAAGATGTATGATGGCTATATTCTCTAACTTTTGTGAAAAGATTTGTGAGGTATTCATGGATGACTTCTCCGTTTATCGATCCTCTTTTGATGATTGTTTGAGCAACCTTGATCGAGTTTTGTAGAGATGTGAAGACACTAGTCTCGTCTTGAATTGGGAGAAGTGCCACTTTATGGTTAATGAAGGCATTGTTTTGGGGCATAAATTTTTTGAAAGAGGTATTGAAGTTGATAAAGCTAAAGTTGATGCTATTGAAAAGATGCCATGTCCCAAGGACATTAAAGGTATAAGAAGTTTCCTTGGTCATGCGGTTTTCATAGGAGGTTCATTAAGGACTTTCAAAAATCTCTAGGCCTCTAACTAATTTATTGCAAAAAGATATTCCTTTTGTCTTCGATGATGATTGTGTAGAAGCATTTGAAATACTTAAGAAAGCATTGATCACTGCACCTATTGTTTAGCCACCTGATTGGAATTTACCCTTTGAAATTATGTGTGATGCTAGCGATTATGCTGTAGGTGATGTTCTGGGGCAAAGAGTTGATAGGAAATTAAATGTTATTCAATATGCTAGTAAAACTCTTGACACCGCCTAGAGAAATTATGCTACTACTGAAAAAGAATTCTTAGCAGTTGTATTTGCATGTGATAAGTTCAGACCTTATATTGTTGATTCTAAAGTAACTATTCACACTGATCATGCTGCTATTAAATATCTTATGGAAAAGAAAGATGCTAAACCTAGACTTATTAGATGGGTTCTCTTGCTACAAGAATTTGATTTGCATATTATTGATAGAAAGGGAGCTGAGAACCCCGTTGCAGACAACTTGTCTAGGTTAGAGAATGTTCTTGATGACCCACTACCAATAGATGATAGCTTTCCTGATGAACAATTAGCTATCATAAATGCTTCTCATACTGCTCCATGGTATGCTGATTATGCTAATTACATTTTCGCTAAATTTATACCACCTAGTTTCACATACCAGCAAAAGAAAAAGTTCTTTTTTGATTTAAGACATTACTTCTGGGATGACCCACACCTTTATAAAGAAGGAGTAGATGGTGTTATTAGACGTTGTGTACCTGAGCATGAACAGGAACAGATCCTACGCAAGTGTCACTCCGAACCATATGGAGGACACCACGCTGGAGATAGAACTGCACATAAGGTATTGCAATCCGGTTTTTATTGGCCTACTCTCTTCAAAGATTCCCCGTAAGTTTGTCCTGTCTTGTGATGAATGTCAAAGAATTGGTAATATTAGTAGACGTCAAGAAATGCCTATGAAGTATTCTCTCGTTATTGAACCATTTGATGTTTGGGGCTTTGATTATATGGGACCTTTTCCTGCCTCTAATGGATACACACATATTTTAGTTGCTGTTGATTACGTTACTAAGTGGGTAGAAGCTATTCCAACTAGTAGTGCTGATCATAACACCTCTATTAAGATGCTTAAAGAAGTTATTTTTCCGAGGTTTGGAGTCCCTGGATATCTCATGACTGATGGTGGTTCACATTTTATTCATGGTGCTTTCCGTAAAATGCTTGCTAAGTATGATGTTAATCATAGAATTGCATCTCCTTATCACCCACAGTCTAGTGGTCAAGTAGAGTTGAGTAATAGAGAGCTCAAATTAATTTTGCAAAAGACTGTTAATAGACCTAGAAAGAATTGGTCCAAGAAACTTGATGATGCATTATGGGCCTATAGAACTGCATATAAAAATCCTATGGGTATGTCTCCATATAAAATGGTTTATGGAAAAGCATGTCACTTACCTCTCGAACTTGAACATAAGGCATATTGGGCTATTAAAGAGCTCAATTATGACTTCAAACTTGCCGGTGAGAAGAGGTTAGTTGACATTAGCTCGTTTGATGAATGGAGAACCCAGGCTTATGAGAATGCCAAGTTGTTCAAAGAAAAAGTTAAAAAATGGCATGATAAAAGGATACAAAAGCGAGAGTTTAACGTAGGTGATTATGTGTTGCTATTCAACTCTCGTTTAAGATTTTTTGAGAGAAAACTTCTCTCTAAATGGGAAGGTCCTTACGTTATCGAGGAGGTCTATCGTTCCGGTGCCATAAAAATCAACAACTTCGAAGGCACAAGTCCGAGGGTGGTGAACGGTCAAAGAATCAAACATTATATCTCAAGTAACCCTATAAATGTTAAAATTAATATTATTGAAACTGTAACCCCGGAGGAATACATAAGGGACACTTTCCAGAATGTTTCAGACTCCGAAAAGGAATAGGTATGTGGTACGGTAAGTAAACCGACTCCAAAACAGTTCTAATAGCAATTTTTCTCCGTTTTGGAATATTTAAGAAAATAGGAAAATAAGAAGTAGTCCAGGAAGGACACGAGGCGTCCACGAGGGTGGAGGGCGCGCCCACCTTAACTGGGCGCGCCCCCCTGCCTCGTGGGCACCTCATGTGCTCTCAGGACTCCGTTTTCTTGCACGTTACTTCTTTTAGTCGGTAAAAAATCATTGTATAATCTCCCGAAGGTTTTGACCACCGTATCACGCAAAAATCCTTTGTTTTCATTTCGAGTTGTTTTTCTGATGATAGCTTGTTGTTCTTCAAGGCAAGTTTGGAAAGGGCCGAGGAGGTGTCAAACCTATTGAATCGGTATTGCCAAGCTTCAGGTCAAAGAGTTAATAGAGACAAATCCTCTATCTTTTTCAGCAAAGGATGCCCTAATACTGTCTGCCAAGTGGTCAAGCTATCACTGCATGTACCTAATGAATCTCTCAACGAGAGATATCTGGGAATGCCCACAAATGCAAGGCTTTCAAAAAATGGCACTTTTAAATATCTGAAAGACAGAGTTTGGAAGAAGATTAAAGTCTGGTTCGAGAAGCTTTTATCTGCAGGAGGGAAGGAGGTGCTTATCAAATCAGTTGCACGGGTTATACCGTTCTATTCCATGGCATGTTTCAGATTACCCCGGGGCCTTTGCGAGCATATGAATTCTCTCATTCGTGGCTTTTGGTGGGGGAGCAAACATGGTAAAAGGAAACTTCACTGGATATCATGGCAAATCATGACAAGCCCCAAATATATGGGGGGCTTAATTTTCCGAGACCTAGAGATTTTTAACCTGGCGTTCCTGGCCAGACAAGCATGACACCTGATCCAGGATGCATCATCATTGAGTGCTCGTTTACTCAAGGCTGCCTATTTCCCAAATAGCACTGTCCTTGAAGCAGAACTTGGCGCCAATCCTTCCCAGGTATGATGTGCACTCCTAGATGGTTTAGATGTGCTTAAGCAGGGCCTGATTCATCGCATTGGAGATGGACATACTACTAAGATTTGGGACTGTAGTTGGATCCCGAGGGAACCACTGTTGCGGCCACTATTACCCCTTATTCAAGACCCTCCACAAATGGTGCATGAACTGATAAATCACACTGAAGGTACATGGGACGTCAACCTGGTTCGCCAAGTATTTTTGCCGATGGATGTTGATGCGATCCTGAGCATTCATATATGCACAACTAGAGTTGCTGATTTTTGGGCATGGCATTTCGATCACCGAGGGTTATTCACCATTAGGTCTGCATACAGAATGTTGGTACACACCAAAATCAGAAGAGAAAACTGGCTTGAAGGTGTAGCGGGATCATCTTCCAATGAGAAAACAGAAAATGTTTGGACAAAGCTTTGGAAACTTTCCATACCATCAAAACTGAAGGTTTTTGTATGGCGTCTTGCACATCAGTCCATCCCCTCAGCGGACATTTTACATCATAGAAACATGGCAACGTCGAGCAGTTGTGCACTGTGTGGCTGTGAGGACTCTTGGCGGCACTCCTTGATCGAATGTAGAATGTCTCGGTGTACCTGGGCACTGTCGGATGAGAACCTTATAGAGCATATGATTGGATACACCGAACCAAATGCGAAGAACTGGCTATTCTTCATGCACGATATAGTACCTCATTTTGAGTTCACCAGGATGATCATCGCACTTTGGGCAATTTGGTCTGCTCGTCGGAAGGCCATCCATGAGAATATCTTCCAGAGCCCGGAACATATCCACCGTTTTGTTAATTCTTATATAGCTGAGCTGAACATGATGGATAATGCCAGGAGCCACAAATTGATGTTGAATCCTAAACCTGATGCAAGCAAATGATGGTTGGTGCCACAACTGGGTTACTCAAAGATAAACATCGATGGAGCTTTTTCCCATGTGGGCGAAACAACAGCAGCAGTGGCTTTCTGCCAAGATGCATCAGGCAGATAAGTTGGAGCTTCAGTCCTTGTTCTGGGGTGTCACGGCCAAGATGCGACCCTATCCTAAAGGAACTTGAAGGTCCCACCAAGGATAGAAGCGCATCTTGAAGACGCTTTTGCAAGGTGGATATCATTACATCAACATTACATAATAGTGGGGATACATCCAATACATACAATGCCACAAGAATACAACAATACAACATACAAGAACAACATCCAACTACGGATGAATCACAAATAGAAGCTCAAACGACATCCACCCTGCTAGCCCAGGCTGCCGACCTGGAACCTATCCCCTGATCGAAGAAGAAGCAGAAGAAGAACTCCAAAACAAGTAAACATCGCTCTCGCGTCATGATCATCGCATAACCTATACCTGCAACTGTTGTTGTAGTAATCTGTGAGCCACGAGGAGTCAGCAATCCCATTACCATGGGTATCAAAACTAGCAAAGCTTAATGGGAAAGGAAGGGGTAAAGTGGTGAGGTTGCAGCAGCGACTAAGCATATATGGTGGCTAACATACGCAAATAAGAGCGAGAAGAGGAGCAAAGGAATGGTCGTGAAACTAGCAATGATCAAGAGGTGATCCTGAACACCTACTTACGTCAAACATAACCCTGAAACCGTGTTCACTTCCCGGACTCCGCCGAGAAGAGACCATCACGGCTACACACGCGGTTGATAACAACAAGCTACAGCAAGCTATAATTGCAACTAAGCTACAGCAAGCTACATAATTTAGCAACTTTGAGGGCAAGATAACAACAAGCTACAGCAAGCTATAATTGCAACTAAGGACATGAATGGATAGAGCAAGACATGTAGACCAAAACATGTTTATAGAACATCTCCAGATTATGCACGAAATGACTAGTAGCAGCAGGTTTACATAGCAACAAAATATAACAGAATCCGTCAGGAAAACAGCAACAGCAACTACCCTACTTAACAAGATCGATGCACTCAACACACAACTCACAAAAATACATGGTTGGCACCACTGGAAAGATGGCATGGCATAGATCAAAACACATGTAGACATCAACCTCATAGGATGCACACATCAAACATAGCAAAAATGACAAATGAGCAAGTTATAATAGTTTCAGCAGATTAACATCAACATGCACTCTTCCAACAGCATTTTGGGCATCAAGAAGAGCTCAAATGAAAATGATGCAATGAGATGAAATGAAGTACTTGTCGAGGCGAACAATTTGACATATTACACACACGAAACGGAGCTACGGATGCAGAGATGTGACATGTCAAACATAGCATGATTATATGCAGAATCGGGGACTTAGGCGTTTCGGGGTCGACCTCGGGATTGCGCGGATTTCGAGGACCGCCGGGGAGATCGCCGGAGTTGGTGGGGATGGCCGGAGAAAGGTGGATCCGGGCCGGATCTTGCTGGATCTGGCCGGATCCCGGCGTGGGACAGTGCAGGGAGGCGGCGGCCGGCGAGCAGGGCGAGCGGCGGCGCGGGCGACCCGGCCGGAGCGGAGGGCGAGCGCGGGCGGCGGGCGGCGGCGGAGCGGGCGCGGGCCGCGGGGGCCGGCTGCGGGCTCGGCGGGCCGGCGGCGCGCGCGGTGGCCTGGTGCCACGTGGCGGCCTCTGGTTCGCTGAGGGAGGCAGCGCGATTTCGTCCGGTCCGGGACGGACACGTCCTGCGGCGGAGAGAGAGCGGGGCTAGGGTTTCGGGGGGAATGATCCGCGAATTTCGGGGAAGGGGTGTTTATATAGGTAGAGGGAGCTAGGAGAGTCCAAATGAGGTGCGGTTTTCGGCCACGCGATCATGATCGAATGACCGAGAGCATGGAAGAGACTTAGATGGGTTTTGTGCCACTTTGGAGGGGTGTTGGGCTGCAAAGAGAAAGGGGAATTTACGGTTACCCGGTTAACCGTTGGAGTATCAAACGAACTCCAAATGGCACGAAACTTGACAGGCGGTCTACCGGTGCTATACCAAGGCCGCTTGGCAAACCTCGGGCCATTCCGAGAACGTTTAGCACGCGCTCACAACAAGAGACGGAAGGGGAACGCCGGAGGACATAGGAGTGCCGGATTGCAAAACGGACAACGGGGAAAAAGCTCGGATGCATGAGACGAACATGTATGCAAAATGAAATGCACAAGATGACATGGCAAAATGCAACACGCAAGCAAATGACATGGCAACGACGGCGAATAACTGGCAGACACCTGGCGCATCGAATCCGGGGCGTTACAACACTCCTCCACTAACAAGAGATCTCGTCCCGAGATCTTAGGACCGAGACGGAAGGGAAAAGGATGAGGTGAAACAAGAACTCAAGAGAAGAAGCAAAGAATCGGGGGCACTCGAGAAAAGAGAGGAACGGCGAGGATGACGAGAATTGAAAGCTCACGGAATGTGATAGACTATGAAACCCACTCGTTCTAACCGGAGTGGTTAGAATGAGAAAAGAAATGAATAAGACTGAAAGGATTTAGGAAGCACTCCGGCTGAAAATGGAAGGAATAGAACAAGAACTTAAGAAGGTGGAATGAAACTTGATGAACTCTTGAAGAATGAAATAAATCATGAATAACCACCATGAAGAACTCCGGTAACAAAAGATGATGAGATGGAGTGAAGGATGAAAAAGAAATAAGATAAAAGCTTTGCGATGATTTAGATGGAGGTTCCGGCGAAATAGCCGAGGAAATTCGAACTCCGGAAAAGAAAAGATGAAAACACTTGGAAGTAGAATTTATTCCTCAAGAACAAACTCCGAAGAAAAGGATTACCCACTTGGATGAAATAAGAATAAGATTTATTGTAAGCTTATCCTTCATAAAATTAAATTGATGACAAGCAATGGATTTTGCATACTACTTATTCTTCTTGCAAAAGAATTGAGAAGTGACATATCGCAAACTTGAGAAGGTATTGATGGAACCACCGGTAGGATTGAAAAGAACGAATGGATTAAAAAGGTAATCAAGGAAAAAGAATCTTGAACGAACCATCGGAAAAATTCGGAAAAGACTGACGAAAGAGAAAGAATCACCGGGAAGAATTAGAATTACAAATATGATTGAGGGGATTTAGATGCAAAAGAAATGGAAGAACTCGAGCTGATTAAAGAACACTTGAACGAAGCACCGGGATAATATAGAGACGACCAAAGCTGAAAACTTAGAACGAAGAAATCTTCCGAAAAGATGATCTCCGGATGATCGAGAGGGAAAGCAACTCCTGAAATACTCCGGATGGATGAAAAGAATAACTGACAAATGGAATAATTCGAGAGGCTAACAAGAAGCTAGAACCACGAATCTTCGAAGAACGGGTAAGATTTAGAGGAAAACTCTTCTTCAATCTTCAAATGATGACGAGAAACACCACCAAAATTACTGAGATACTCCGGGAGAATGAAAAAGCGAAGAGGTTAAGCCAACAATGAAAAGAATTTGAAATCAATCTTGGAGAAGGCATGTGACTGATGGGATCCATTCTTACGTCACACTTGAAAAGAATTTGAGAATAACTCCGGGAAAATTAGAAGAGTCAGGTAAGATCCTGGGAAAAGACCTGTGGGTTAGGGCCCACTGAAGAGATAACACCGTTGGAAAGGATTGTTGAAGAGATAGATGATGCACCAGACCAATTGAAATATTTGAATGAGGTGACAACCTCGAATTAATTGGAACACAGACGAATCTCCTGACATGTCTTGAACAACTCCGGAAGGATAAACTGGCGAGAGGCGAACGAGCAGGGAAAACACTTGAGCTACGGGAAAAGAATATGAACAACCCGAAAAACTTGAATTGAGTACACCGGAAAAAGAAAAGGGATGAAGAATGATGAACAAGACGAAAATTCACCAGTTGAAATGATTGACGAAAGACTGAAGAGGCTCCACACGAATGGAATTGATGGTCGAGAGAGAGTCAGACTCCGGGAAGAAAAAGGGGTGGGAGGGCGGGAAAACAAAGGCAACTGGAAGGGGGAATCGACAAATATCTCGAAGAGAAAACACCGGTTAAAATAATTGAGGAAATAAAGCAAAGACTTCGCACGAGTAGGATGGATACTCGATAACGGACTCCGGTTCCGAGATGAAAAAGGGTGGGTGGGTGGGAAAGCAAAGACAACTTCGGACAGAGAAACAACATCGATCGAAAGGAGCTAAGGATTGAACCCGCAAAGACAAAGAGGTTCGAGTCATCTTGACGAGAAATGCACCGGATGCAAAGAGCTGAGGAACAACGATCGGAAAACCAACTGCGTGATCCTAAAGGAAAATTTGAAGGGGAAGAGGAGTAGTTCAAAACACCTACGTCAAGATTCCTCACCAGAGCGACGAAGGGGCTGAGGAGTAAAAAGAATTCCTATTCTCCGATATAACTAGACTCCGAAAACAGTTTTTTTTCTAGACTCAACAACGGCCAAACTACACGATCAATCAAGGGGGCTCCTAAGGTCAGTCGAGGCTCTGATACCAACTTGTCACGCCCAAGATGCGACCCTATCCTAAAGGAACTCGAAGGTCCCACCAAGGATAGAAGCGCATCTTGAAGACGCTTTTGCAAGGTGGATATCATTACATCAATAATAGTGGGGATACATCCAATACATACAATGCCACAAGAATACAACAATACAACATACAAGAACAACATCCGACTACGGATGAATCACAAATAGAAGCTCAAACGACATCCACCCTGCTAGCCCAGGCTGCCGGCCTGGAACCTATCCCCTGATCGAAGAAGAAGCAGAAGAAGAACTCCAAAGCAAGTAAACATCGCTCTCGCGTCATGATCATCGCATAACCTGTACCTGCAACTGTTGTTGTAGTAATCTGTGAGCCACGAGGACTCAGCAATCCCATTACCATGGGTATCAAAACTAGCAAAGCTTAATGGGAAAGGAAGGGGTAAAGTGGCGAGGTTGCAGCAGCGACTAAGCATATATGGTGGCTAACATACGCAAATAAGAGCGAGAAAAGGAGCAAAGGAACGGTCGTGAAACTAGCAATGATCAAGAGGTGATCCTGAACACCTACTTACGTCAAACACAACCCCGAAACCGTGTTCACTTCCCGGACTCCGCCGAGAAGAGACCATCACGGCTACACACGCGGTTGATGCGTTTTAATTTGGATCAGGTGTCAAGTTATCTACAGCCGGACATTAACAAATTCCCATCTGCCACATAACCGCGGGCACGGCTCTCGAAAGTTTATACCCTGCAGGGGTGTCCCAACTTAGCCCATGACAAGCTCTCGCGATCAACGAACGAATGGACCTTCTCCCAGGAAGACCCGATCAGTCTCGGAATCCCAGTTTACAAGACATTTCGACAATGGTAAAACAAGACCATCAAAGCCTCCCGCTGTGCCGACAAATCCCGATAGGAGCTGCACATATCTCGTTCTCAGGGCACACCGGATGATCCAGACGTCGGGTTGGCATAGACCCTGGTTGCCCAGGGGGCGCCGGACATCGCTCGGTTTGGACCAACACTTAGACAAGCATTGGCCCGGGGGGGCCAAAATAAAGATGACCCTCGGGTTGGCCGACCCAAGGGAAAGGTATAGGTGGTGGTGAGGCAAATGGTAAAACCAAGGTTGGGCCTTGCTGGACAAGTTTTATTCAAAGCGAACTGTCAGGGGGGTCCCATAAATCACCCGACCGCATTAGGAACGCAAAATCCGGGAACATAACACCGGTATGACGGAAACTAGGGCGGCAAGAGTGGAACAAAACACCAGGCATAAGGCCGAGCCTTCGACCCTTTACCAAGTATATAGATGCATTAATAATATAAGAGATATTGTGATATCCCAACATAACCCTGTCCACCATGGAGCAATCTTCAACTTCACCTGCAACTAGCAACGCTATAAGAGGGGCTGAGCAGAAGCGGTAACATAGCCAAACAACGGTTTGCTAGGAAGGGTGTCAAAGGTTAGAGGTTCATGGCAAATTGGGAGGCTTGAAGAGCAAATAATAGGTAACGCAGCATAGCGATAGAACGAAGCAACTAGCATAGCAATGATAGTAGTGAGATCCAGGGTAGCGGTCATCTTGCCTGAAATCCCGCAAGGAAGAAGAATGAGTCCATGAAGAAGATGAAGCCACGAAGATGAACCACACGTAGACGAACGCATCCTCACGATCGCAACGAAACGGGAACTATCGAGAAGAAGCACACAACATAGTAAACACACCACACATGAACAAGGCATGATGCACAACAAGCATGATGCATGACCAAACTACATGAAGCTACTCATTGCAAGAGATGATGCAAACAAGAACAACACATCAAGGCAAGTTTAAATGAGGCCGGAAACAACATTCCGGTAAGTCCTCATATGCATATTTCGAAATTGGTCCAGAACTGAATAAACCTTATGTTCAAGTTGTTAAACAGCAAGTTAAGATGCACCACAATGAACTACACGAAATTCTAGTCAAGTACATATCAAGTTCATTAGATTCGGAGCTACGGCCTAGAAGATATGAGCAAAACAAGTTAAGCATGGCATTGATGCAAAATGCACCCAAACATCAAGCAAACACCTCAAAACAAGGATGCAACATGATAATATGAAACTACATGCAAAACCGAGCAAGTTTCATATAGAGCACACTCAAAACGGAGCAACGGTTCAGCACACACACTCTATACAAGTCATAGCAACAATCTGTCCATAACAGCAACTAGGCATCTTGCAAGACTCAAAACAACATGCTACAGCACCCCAACATAATAACGAAAGGCATGGGCATGAAGTACAGGTAAAGCATAACGAAACATGAACACTGAGCTATCTCCAGAAATCACTAGATCATGCTCAAAAACACATGGTAAGATTGCAAATAATAACAGTTTCAGACTTTGCAGAAATAACATCAGGTTGCAATGTTTAGAGCTATCAAACGACATGTTACAGGAACATAACATGGCAAACAAAGGCATGGCATGATACTACTAAATGCATAGATCAAAAGTTCCTTACTGACCATGAGCCAAAAAGGCACAGAAAATATGATGGCACCCATGTAAACATGGCAAGTTATATTACAGATTCATACATGGCAGGAACAATAATAAGTAGGCATGTTGGTGAGCTTTAACCACTCACCACAGAGCAATACATGGCATGGCAAGGCAACCAACAGTAAGAAGACATGTTTATGAAGCTAAACATGGCAAGAACAAGTTCATAGGATGCATGGATCACTAGAAAAGTACATGGCCAAAACTGAACTTCATGTTAACAGGTTGACAGCAACATAATTTAGCAACTTTGAGGGCAAGATAACAACAAGCTATAGCAAGCTATAATTGCAACCAAGGACATGAATGGATAGAGCAAGACATGTAGACCAAAACATGTTTATAGAACATCTCCAGATTATGCACGAAATGACTAGTAGCAGCAGGTTTACATAGCAACAAAATATAACAGAATCCGTCAGGAAAACAGCAACAACAACTACCCTACTTAACAAGCTCGATGCACTCAACACACAACTCACAAAAATACATGGTTGGCACCACTGGAAAGATGGCATGGCATAGATCAAAACACATGTAGACATCAACCTCATAGGATGCACACATCAAACATAGCAAAAATGACAAATGAGCAAGTTATAACAGTTTCAGCAGATTAACATCAACATGCACTCTTCGAACAGCATTTTGGGCATCAAGAAGAGCTCAAATAAAAATGATGCAATGAGATGAAATGAAGTACTCGTCGAGGCGAAAAATTTGACATATTACACGCACGAAACGGAGCTACGGATGCAGAGATGTGACATGTCAAACATAGCATGATTATATGCAGAATCGGGGACTTGGGCGTTTCGGGGTCGACCTCGGGATTGCGCGGATTTCGAGGACCGCCGGGGAGATCGCCGGAGTTGGTGGGGATGGCCGGAGAAAGGTGGATCCGGGCCGGATCTCGCCGGATCCGGCCGGATCCCGGCATGGGACAGTGCGGGGAGGCGGCGGTCGGCGAGCAGGGCGAGGGGCGGACCGGTCGGAGGCAGGGCAGGCGCGGCCGGAGCGGAAAACGGGCGGCGGCGCGGCGCGCTGCTCCGGCGACCTCGCGCGCGGGCAGGCGCGGGCGGGGCGGAGGAGCCGGGACGGCGAGGCGGAAAGGGCGCGGCGGCGCCGAGGCGCTCGGCCGGGCGGCGCGGAGTTCCCGGACGGCGGCGGCGTCCTGCTCCGGCGGGGGACGCCAGCGAGCGGCGGCGCGGGCGACCCGGCCGGAGCGGAGGGCGAGCGCGGGCCGCGGGGGCCGGCTGCGGGCTCGGCGGGCCGGCGGCGCGCGCGGTGGCCTTGTGCCACGTGGCAGCCTCTGGTTCGCTGAGGGCGGCGGCGCGATTTCGTCCGGTCCGGGACGGACACGTCCGGCGGCGGAGAGGAAGCGGGGCTAGGGTTTCGGGGGGAATGATCCGCGAATTTCGGGGGAGGGGTGTTTATATAGGTAGAGGGAGCTAGGAGAGTCCAAATGAGGTGCGGTTTTCGGCCACGCGATCATGATCGAACGACCGAGAGCATGGAAGAGACTTAGATGGGTTTTGGGCCACTTTGGAGGGGTGTTGGGCTGCAAAGAGAAAGGGGCCTTTACGGTTACCCGGTTAACCGTTGGAGTACCAAACGAACTCCAAATGGCACGAAACTTGACAGGCCGTCTACCGGTGCTATACCAAGGCCGCTTGGCAAACCTCGGGCCATTCCGAGAACGTTTAACACCCGCTCACAACAAGAGACGGAAGCGGAACGCCGGAGGACATAGGAGTGCCGGATTGCAAAACGGACAACGGGGAAAAAGCTCGGATGCATGAGACGAACATGTATGCAAAATGAAATGCACAAGATGACATAGCAAAATGCAACACGCAAGCAAATAACATGGCAACGACGGCGAATAACTGTCAGACACCTGGCGCATCGAATCCGGGGCGTTACATGGGGAACATTAATGATCCAACCGTCATTGAAGCACTTGCTTGTAGGGAGGGCTTAGCCCTTGCTGCTGATCTGAACCTTGCAAGTATTACTATTGCATCAGGTTGCCAAACGTTAGTGACTGACATTGATCAAGGTTCGAGTGCTGCAAACAATGCAATTGTGTACAAAGAAGGATGGACCATTTTACCAGTTGTCTTATCATTCACGAATGGAGAAACTTCAATTTTGAAGCCCACAATTTAGCAAAACACGCTTCTTCTTTAGGTTTTGGTCGTCATGTTTGGCTGTGTCTCCCTTATGATCCTCTGAATGTACCTGTAAACATTGTTGTTACTATTTAATAAATCGCGTGTTTTGCCTAAAAATGACTCGCTAAAGGTGAGATATTAGGGGCGCGACTTGCTGCATAGAGTGAGAAGCGACTCAAAATGAAGATTTTAAATTTTCCCCGTGGGGGCGGATATCCGTGGGGATTTACCCGTTAAGAAGCGGTGATGGGGTCAAAATCCCCCCATGGAGATAACGGGGCGGGTACCCGAGAAGCAACCGGGGCGGGGATGGGGAGAACTGGCTCCATGGAGCCTCCATGAATAGCCGGGACCCCACCTGTCAGTGAAATAGACCACCAAATATATACAGAAGCAAACCCTAAACCCGCTTGGTCGCTCCACCTCTCCACTCGCAGACGCCTCCTCTCCCAAGTCGCAGCCGCCTGCCTGCCTCCTCTCCGGCCACCAGTTTGCCCCTCTCCCAAGTCCCAACTCGCAGCCGCCTGCCCACCTCCTTTGGCCTATCCCCACTTACCTGATCCATCCCTAGATCGACCACCACCACCATAGGTGGCAGGCGGCACCGGCAGGCGCGGCGCCTCTCCGGCCACCCGTTCGCCCATTCCCGTCTAGTCTCGTCGCCCTCCCCGCGACCTTGCCTCCTCAGCCTCGCGACCTCCTCTCCTGCTCCTTCACCTCAAGGCCAGGCAAGGTGACTGGCTAGGCAAGAAGCTGACCTCAATGGCGATAGTGGCGACGACGACGATCGACAACTCTCCTCCTCTTCCTTCACCTCAAGCAAATATGCATCGACCCGAGACCATCAAGGTAAGCAGCTGACCGGCGACATCCGCATCGACCTGACCTTGTAGTGCACTCTGCATCTGCAATCTAAATGCTACTCGATGAATTGTTCCATCTTGAAGATTACCAGGAGCGGCTCCATATTGTATTGGTGTTATCTCTGAACTAGGGTGCAGAGGCACCTAGCAGCGGCCACAATGTTTAGATGTCTGCCCCCACAAAACAGATCCACACTAGAAGAATGCGTATTAATGTCATTCCGCATATTTTCTAAAATGGGGTGAATTAGTTGATTCTGTCGACAAAACCAAAGAAGTTTTTTAGTTTAATTTCTAGTCCTAAAAATGGTAGAAAATGTTTGATACCCAAATCCAACTGGTAGATGTTCTTATCTGGGCCTACAACATGCTAATCGAACAGATGCCACGTTAGTGAATCCATCATGGCATCTACTGAGTAATAATGTATGTTTGTACCCAGCCTACCAACCAAAGAACACTCTACATCTTCTAGACAGTGGCAAAGGCAGCTATTTGGATAGATTGTAAATCACTAAATTGTTTTCTGTTTATCATTTCCAGGGATAAATTGTTCACCAGTCAAACTGACCACCCTTATAATTGATGTTGCAATGTGGTAGTGTGGTAGGATTTGCAATGGCATCAGGTTCAGGTGAATATGTTGAGCAAGATACACCGCCTCGTGTGAAGAGAAAGACCACATCTATGGTTTGGAATGAGTTCAATAGGGTTTTTGCTGAGGAAAAATGGAAGGATGGATGTGTATGGTGTCACGGGCTATTTTGTGGAGATCCAAAGTATGGAACCTCACATCTGCATGCTCATTTAGCAAGATGTGCTTCTAGGCAGGCCAATGGTAACTTGCCATACTCAACCATCATCTTGTTCTTTAATCTTAAGTAATGTTTCCACTTGCAAATGGTAATTTACTAATGTTTCCACTTGTCTAATGTTCAGGTTGAGGAACTGTCGACTTACTACATGCCTGCACGGAGCAGTGAAGAATGAAGAATAGAAGTCTTAGATATTTGGTGTTGTGGGATGTGTGTGCTTTGTTATGTTTGCCATGCTTGCTTTTGTGAAGTGTTAAGGATAGGAACTTTCAGTCCTGTGATCCATTTGCTGAAACTTGATATTTATCAATTATATGACAAACTTATCTAAATATTTGGCCAGTCATAATTGAATATGTATGTATCAATTATATGTCAAAATTATCTAAATATCCAGCAGTCCACGTATCCTTTTTATTTAAATATATTGCAATGTGATATTCCTCTTGAATGTGTATGCTTCCTGATTATTGTGGCTATTATGATCCTTTTATATTTATTCCAGCAGTCCACATATCCTTTTTATTCTTGATTATTGTGTTGCTTATCTATGTCAAACTTCTCTAAATATTTTGTTGTGTGCCTTTGTTTTAGGACTGCTTGTTTGGATCAACAATGGCATCAAGTCCAACACAATCAGATGCAAGTGCATCGGCTGCGAATGGAGATACACCAGCCTCTAGTGCAGCTCCCACTCCAACGCCAAGCTCTAGTGCCAATACAACACCAGTTGAATCTGTTGACTTGGAGGTGCCGTCTCAAACAACAAGAGCAACTAAACCGCAGGATGGACACAAGTTGGCTGGTGTGAAGAGAAAGCTCAATTCTAAGGTGTGGGATGAATTTGAGAGGGTTCTTGTGGGTGGAAAATGGAAGGCTGAATGTGAGTGGTGCCATAGTAAGCTTGGAGGAGAAACAAAGGATGGAACATCACATCTTCACGCGCATTTGGCAACATGTGCTGCTAGGCAGACCACAACAGCCTGGAAGCAAGCAAAGCTGGAACTGACCAAGGCAGAAGATGGAAAAGTGAATGTGGAGAATTACATATTTGATCAAGAACTATGTAGGAAATAACTTGCTTTGATGCTATGTTGTCATGAGTACCCACTTGCTATGGTAGATCATGTAGGTTTTAGAAAGTTTTGTGCTATGTTACAGCCTATGTTCAAGGTTGTGTGTAGGAATACCATTCGGAAAGATATTCTAGAAATGCATGAAGGACAAAGAGATAAGTTGATCAAGTACTTTGCAAACTTCAAGAATAGAGTTGTTGTGACTTTGAATATGTGGACTGTTGGACATCAAAAGAGAGGATACATGGCTGTAACAGCTCACTACATTGATGGTTCTTGGAATCTAAAGTCATTCCTTGTAAGGTACAATACCATTGCTTCGATCTTACTCCATGTATGAATACATTTGCTCTTATTCATGCTTTCTAACCCAATAATTTATAATTTTGCAGGTTTGTATATGTACCAGCACCACATACATCTGAAGTGATTTGTGATGTTCTACATGAATTTATGGTAGAGTATCATCTTGAGAGAAAGATATCAACCAATACTCTTGATAACTGCACAACCAAGGACAAGGCAGTGGAAGATCTCCTAGATAAGTTAGACTCCTCTCTCATGCTAGGTGGTAAACTATTGCATATGCCGTGTTGTGCTCACATATTAAATCTGATTGTGAAAGATGGGCTTGCTGTTTTGGGGGATGGTATTGAGAGGGTGCGGGATAGTGTGGGGTTTTGGTCTGCAACTCCAAAAAGACATGAGAAGTTCGAAAAAACTTGTCGCTTGATGACCATTGAGTACTCTAGGAGGTTGAACCTTGATTGTAAAACTAGGTGGAACTCCCCATACATAATGCTTAGTATTGTTGTGCTGTATAGGGATGTTTTTGATCGTCTTAGCCTGTGTGGAAGGCGTTTTAATTGCTGTCCAACAACTGCTGATTGGGACTTTGCCAAAGAGATGATTGTTAGGCTCAAATTATTCTACGATGTCACTACCTTATGGTCAGGAACTAATTATGTTACAGCAAATATGTTCTTCCCTAAGGTTTGTGGTATTAAGTTGGTAATTCGCAAATGGACTACAACTGATTATGAGTTGTTGCAAGATATACCCGATGAGATGAAAAAAAAAGTATGAATTGATGGAAAAAAATGTCCGACAAGATGAAAAAAGAAGTTTCAGAAGTATTGGACAGATATCCATGGTCTGATGGCTATTGTCACTGTTCTTGACCCAACGTACAAACTCCATATGGTGCAGGCTTTGTACGGTCCTCTCTATGGACCTGAGGCTGCAATTCAAGAGGTTGCACGCGTGAAGCAATTGCTCCGAGAACTGTTGGTTCAATACCAAGATGCCTCTTCTGCGGGAACATCAAATGTTGCTAGTGCTACACAGCCCACTTTTTAGCTTCACAGGAAGAAGTTTTTGACATATTTGAACAGTACATGTCTTCACAACCTACTGCTTCATCTTTGTTGGTTCATACAGAGCTAGACATGTATTTAGAAGAGCCAACTTTGCCAAGAACACCAGATTTTGATATCATCAATTGGTGGAAGTTTGGGCGGATAAAATATCCAACTCTACATCTTATTGCTCATGACATCTTGCCTATTCCGGTCACAATGGTAGCATCGGAATCTGCATTCTCTACAAGTGGTGGAATCCTTACTAGCGACGCTAGGAAGCTGATAGAATCTATGGAGTTTGGAGAGAGAGGTTCAGAACAAGTCATGCCACCCTACTCCGACCTGCCGCCCCTCCCCGCGGGCCGCCGCCACCGCCTCCCCCCGCACTCCCTCTCCCCTCCCTCCTGGCTCCTCCCCGCTCCACCGACGGTTGCCTCCCTGCGACCGGCTGCTCCGGTCGCTCGTTCCCAGCCCGATCCACCTGCGGTGAGGCCCCTCCCCCCGTTCCTTTCCATTTCACCATTTCCTTCTGTCATGTAGTTGATGTATCCCCCCCCTCATCCTGTTAGTTTCCTTGCAAGTCGCAATGCGTGCTCGTGGAATCGTGTTGTACACTGCGACTGGGCTCTGGATCTGCATCTTGCCGCTCGATCTTGCTGAATTCCCTAGAATTTGCTGGGTTCGCAGCTTCCCTCGTAGCTGCTGTGACCGTGTTGGGATGTTCCCCGCTTTAGATGTAGCTTCCGCTGGTGCCTGTGGTGGCTTAGACCTACGGGCCTTTAGGGGAAGGGTACCTGGTATCCTGCGGCTCGCCGATCTGCTGTGTGTATGTCTGCGTGTCTTGCTGGGTTTAGTTTCTGTCTCTAATGCAGGGCGACCTATGATCTCCGGTGGGTTCATTTGCATTAGGTTCTGGAGTGATTGATCCGTTTGCGTTTGCTCGTGAGAAATGCTGCTTTGTAAGGGATTGCATGTCGGCTTTCGCCATGGCGAGTTATTCTTCTTGTTTTTCGTTTTATGAGCCGTGAGGGATATGGGGATGGAACATTGGGTCTAGGGATGGAAGAGGCAAGAGGAAGCAGTGAAAGAGAGGGAAGTTAGATGTAGAAGGCAGCCAGTGGAAGGGAGGGGAGAATTGGTGGCTTTGGAGAAGGCGAGAGCTATAGGGTTGTGGTCTAGGCTGAGGAGGGGAAAGGTCAGGATGAAGGTGGCGGGGCGGCAAGCTATTGGTTTGTACGTGAAACCCTGTCAGGACCGTTATTTGCCTATCGACACGAGTGAAGAGTTAGGTGTCCCATCAAGGCTGGTTGCAGTTTTTTTGCGCGTGACACGTGGGCCATGTTCGTTTGTCCGTCTATCTGGCGGCAGGAAAGGACTGTGGAAACTGTTCATTGATTATGGTACTTTTGTTTGTTCTACTCAAGATTTGGCGCGAAAAGGGTGATATGGTACACGGCGCCAAAAACACAATTGTGGCATTTTTTTTAGCATAAATGATACTAAATTACTATTTCTGGCAATTTGGCATACTAACCTCACCCACCCTCAGAAATGCTTGAGTAGGCTAGAGCTTTACATAGTACTACTCCAAACGTCATTTTTTTGTGTGCACAGTGAATATTTTTTGCCAATTAGGGGAAGGAAGCGTGTGCAACATATGAAAGAAATTCAGACCTTTTTGTTTGTTTGTAGTTCTCCAGATCTGTTCTTTTTTAGAAGGTGTGGGAGCTAGAGTGGTACAACAGCATGTCTAGGGATAGAAGTGGCAAGAGAGAAGGGAAGGAGTCACGGGGAGGGGATTAGGGGAACAAGATGGAGAAGGTGTTGTTAGAAATAGAGGAGGACGGGAAGGTTGGTGCATTTGGAGAAGGCAAGGGTAAGTTGGTCAGGTCCAGGGTGGGATGGCAGGGGGTAAGCGGTTGGTTTGTACTTCTATCAACAGGAGTACAAACAGGATGGAAGGTTGGTTGGTTGGTGCATTTGGAGAAGGCAAGGGTAAGTTGATCTAATAAGCCGCCATAACTGTTATTTGCGACCCAACAGGCGGACAGGAGTGATAGCCTATGAAGGTAGAAAGTTGTTTATTTGTGCTCAACATGAGGTCATATTCATTTATTCGTCTACCAGACGGCATGAAAAGATTCGAGGGACCATTTATCAATTAATGGTTACATTTGTTTGTTCTGTTCAAAAGATTTGGCGCGAAAGTGGGATCATGTCTGGCACATGGTGTGAAAAGCATGATTGTGTCATTTTTCATAAAATGAATTTATTTACTATATTTGAAAATGTCGAAACAAAAGCATGATACTTCAGCATGGAAACTCTCACTGTCGCAGTCACGGGTATGCTTTGGTAGGTGACTCGCAGTCACAGGTATGGTTGAGCAGGTGGCTTGCAGTCACAGGTGGCTTGAGTAGGTGACAGTTTTCCATACTCCATATATAGTACCCCTATACATATTTTCTACAAACAGTGAAGTCTGCGAAGGCAGTGAGGGATTGAGGGCAAGGGTTTTGCGGGGTGTAATTAACTTATTGTATGACGTATACAAAAATCAAATGTTTATTATGTTTTTAGCTTTTGATATCTGTTGGTACTTTTGATGATTTTGCAGCCAATAGATGCTCCTCGATCTGGTATGGATTACCCTTCTGGAGTTGGACCTAGCAGGCAAATGAAAGCTGATGACAACCCAGGACACAGTTTGACATCACTTTCTTGTTCAAGGCTGAAGAATGAATTATATGTCTCTGCAAAGGAAGAATTGCTTGATCATTTCAAAGAAGTGATTGCAGAGGGAATAACAAAAGTATTGTGCCCTCAGTATGATGGTATTATTAGTCAGGTGAGAGACATGACCACTGGTTTTATGCAAATGAGCTAGTAGCTAACTAGTATTACAAGATTTTACATTATTTATTTGTACACATGTTTGCAGGAACCAGCAGATACATGTGAATCTATGGATAGGAGTAGGACGCCGCCACATATTTCTCAAATGACTACATGTGAAGCATCTAGTTTAGCCGCAGTACAGAATAATTCACCTTATTCTCTCCTAATATTAAAGGAAGGATTGTTTCTCTAATTTTTTGGTTTACGTTGGGACCCAGATTAGCTTTCGTCCGTCGGACCAGTCGTTCGTTCATCCCGATTTGTTTCGGCCAACAAAATTGCATGACGGACAGAGACGAGCGGCGACGGGCCAGCCCACTAGCGGATGCTGTACCAACAGCTCGCCCCAGGGAAAAAAGTCCAAGAAAAAAAATAAGGTCAACCTAGGCGCTCGCGCTCGACGCATCAGAATGCAAGCGACTGGACTTAAACGTAACACCATGATTAACTTGCAGCGCGACGTCCTAAATTACCAAACAGCCGCGCCAGACACTACGAGCAAAAGAAAAACATTTTTTTTTGGAAAAAGTAGATATATTTTAGAACGCGAATATTTTAGGAAATTTCTAAACAAACATTTTAAACTTGTACATATTTTTTACAAAGAAACAATATTTCTCTTTTTATTTTTTTGAAACCTGAACGTTTTTTAAAACACAAACATTTTTGGAAAACTAGGGGTTACTATAGCAAATGTTCTCCTGAATTTGAGAACATTTTCTAAAAAGACAAATATTTTTTAAATATGAATTTGAAAACTGGGCAGTATTGTATCTAACACTTTTTAATTTGTACTTGCTAATAAAACAAGGTGCGGTTCTCTGAATTTTCGGTCCATCGCATAGGATTTTTCATCCGTCTCGCACAAGGGCCACACACAAGTGAAAGAAAAAACGCCTTTTGTTCCCAGGTGAAAGAAAAACACTTAGCCTTTTTTATTCCTCAGTGTGTTTGTTTTTATGAATGTCTTAGGTGTCTCGCTTGGCCTCAGTCTGCGTTGTGGCCCAGCGAAGCGGGCCCAAGGCAGGCAAGGCAAAAATATTAGTTCCCCTTTGGAATCAAACCGGCGACCTCCTTCCCCATCGAGGTAAATTCCTCGCAACCGATTGAGCTAGATCAATGTTTGTGTTTAGGTGAAGGTTGCTTTGTCTATTCAATAGTCTCACCTTGGTTTCTTATAGATAATCCCTTGAGTTGATATACCTTTTTGAGTTTTTAGGTATCAAGGAGCTGACTTAGGGAATCAATAAGCCAATGGTAAGGAACGACGTAACAAAAGATAAAGGAGAGAAATTTAGTTGGGACATATATTAGGTGTAGTGCTTTTCCCTTTTATATTAGTTATTAGTTGGATGTAAAAAAAATTGTGTTCGGCGCTCTTCATCTCATTGGACACGAAGGAGGCTTAACGATCCAGCTATTGGACCTGTCTAACATTGGTTAGTGACAACTGGTACCGCGACCACCGGCGAAGAGGACCACAAAGAGGACAAGCAAAAACATGGGTCTAATGTCAGATTCAAATGAAGGATGTGGATCCGAGGAAGAGGTATTAGTCATATTTGTTATGTACTGGGCATAAGGGTGAGGCCTTTAGGCATGTTCAGTGAGTAAGGGCGTCTGGGGGCTGTTTTTTCCGTTGCAACGCACGGACATGTTTGCTAGTTGACACTTATATGGCAAAGCGCGAGCCATATCACCATGGTACGGCTTGCTGACGATCCTTCCGAACAAGTGGAAGATTTCCTGTCAGGTAATCACACTAGTGAGCGTTTTGGCGCCTGTTATGTTGCTCCTGTAAAGAGCATTCAGGAGACGAGGAAGAAGGACATGATAGTGGATCTCAACGACAATTTCCATTTCAATACTCAACAATGCGTGGAACATTTTTCCTCCAGTGGGATAAGGGGTGAGATTCAATTTTCTTTGTTTCTTTACCCCCTGCAATAGTTGCTTACGTCCATTATTTATCTTCCTTTTGCTGAAAGTAGACAATATAATATGAAACGGAAGCCTCTTATTGGTCCAAATGGGAAGCGTCCAAGTGATTATGCATCAAAAACCAATTTTGATACTTTTCCCACAAGTCCGCTGAAGAAAAAAGGACGTACGAAGCTGATCGTGGACCTTCTCAATACAGCCGAGGCTCCCTGTAGAGCTACTACTTCAAAGAGTCGAAGAGATTTCAAGGAAAAGTGTGTGACTTGTTAGAGTTATATTTATGGTGGGCTTTGGCCTTTTGCATTCTAGCCTTTGGCCTTCCATTTGTCATGTATATATAATGGCTTTAACCTCCTGATAATATTAGAGCAACTTTAATGGGGCGATCCAAACGAAGGACGCATTTGTCTGCTTTTTGTCCGTTTGGGTCGGCCGCCCGCCCGCCGTCCGCCCAGTTTTGCATTTGGGTCGGCAAAGCGTCCAACGCGCCGACCCATGTCATGTCCGCATTCAACTTTTAAATAAAAAAGGCCCGAGGCCGATCATGACATCGTTCATGTCTCATGCCGGCATCATGTCAGCGCCGGCATACAATGCCGGCCTCAGAAAGCACCACAGTTCATGCTGGCGCACTCGCCAGGCGGCCGGCACACATGCCAGCACACAGAAAATGGTGGGACTTGAGTTCGACCACGCCATCGCGGCTCCCGTGGTCATGCCGGCACACCTGCCGGCATACAAAAAAGATGGCCCCTCGACGCCATAGATCACTCGTCGTTGAACTTGAGCATGTCGGTCTGCATCTTCTCGAACCACGGCCTCTTCCTTGACGACAAGGTGTTGAGATCCACCTTCATGATCTTCACCCCGGTCATCATGCTTGCAAGAGCCACTTCTTTCGCCTTTGTCTTGGCGTTGGCGGCCTTGATCTCTAGCATCTTGGCTTGCTTCTCCGCCTCGAGCTCGAACATCTTGGCTTGCTTCTCGGCGTCAAGATCAAGCCTCCTCCTTTGGATCTCCATGAAAGCATCCATTTGCTCCGCCTTGAAACGCCGGCGCTCCTCCTCTCTTGAGTCCTTCTTATTCATCATGCCATCCACGCTTGCGATCAAGGCGTTGGTGGCCGCATCTCGCTTGTCCTCCTTCTTGGAGTTGATCTTCCCCCGCGGCCGTGCCGGCTCACCCTCCCCAACATCCTCCATGGCGCCCTTCCCCCCACGTGCCTTGAGCGCGGCATATTGTGCCTTGAACTTCTCTTCGTCCTTGATGACCCGATAGCAATGGGAGAGGTTGAAGCACTTGCCATTGTGTTGAACCTTGAATGCCTCCAAATCTTGAAATGCCTACAAAATGTTTCCATGTAAAATGAAGACGTAAAAGGATGATCTTGATGGCACAAAAGAGGGCGGCTTGCTTGCTATCATACCATGTCTTGCACGTCGATGCCACTCACGGGGCGGGCCTTGACACTCTCAAGGGTGGCGCAAAACTTGTTGCACTCTTGTTGGATCACCCTCCACCGCTTGGAAATGGAGACCCACCCGTGCGTGCGCACAAATTGGTAAGGTGGAAACTTCTTGCGCTCATGAAACTCGCGGTGCACACGAGTCCAAAAGGTTGAATGATTTTGCTCGGCGCCCATCTTTGGGTCTTGTCCAATGTCTCGCCAACACTCGCAAAGAAGCTTGTCCTCGACAGCTATGTACGCCTTCGTGCGCTTGCTCTTGCGCTTCGGCTTAGGACCGGCGGATTGGTTGGCGAGCTCGTCCTCGAACAAAGACTCCACTTCAATGTCGCACTCGTCATCTTCCTCTAGCCCATAGTCGTCCGGGAACTCGTGGTCGAGGGCGAAGCCGTCCAGGTCGAAGCCGACCTGATCATGCATGAAGGCCGCCTGATCGGGATCATAGCCAGCGGCCGGCGTGAACGCCCCGCGGCCGTCCTGGCTTTGCGTCTCCTCGGGATCGTAGCCAGTGCCCGGCGCACCACCCTCGAAGATGAGGTGTTGCATGTAGTCCTCGTCGACGGCGGACGACATTTCCTCGAACAGGTTACAGGCGTCCTGGAGACCGCCAGCCGGCGCCTGTCGCGCGCATTTCCTCGTGCCACCGGACGACGAGCCACCAACCACCGGGGTGGCGTTGAGGTCGATGGGCGCTGGCGCAGGCGTGGAAGGCGCGACCACGCGCACGTCGGGTGAGCACTCCCCGGAGAGGCGGGAGGCCTGTTGGTAGACGTGGAAGCCGGGGACCGGGTTGCAAGCCGATGCGCGGGGTGAGTCGGGCATCACCATCCGAGGAAACGCCGACAAGCCGATGCTGGCCGCGGCCACGGCGGCTTGGACGAGGCCGTGCTGGCTAGGGTTTACCCCAAGCATGTAGAGCGCCTCCTAAGGATGGCAATGGGTAGGGTATGGGCAGGGTAGAGCAATACCAAACCCATACCCGTCTAGTCAGTGGGTACAAAATTCTACCCATACCCGTACCCACGGGTATAATACTTTACCCATACCCATACCCGACGGGTACCCATACCCATTGGGTACCCAACGAATAGAACAAATAGTACACAAGTTGTTCATAATTTAACACTCATTCATAGGAAATTTGACAAAAAATCAAATATCTTAGCTCAATAACAAGTAGATGGGTACAAGACTACTATCAAAATTTAGAAATCACAATATACTCATAAGTCAATAGGAGTAGACGAGTCACATGACAAATTAATAATTAATTGACAACAACTTAACATTATTTTTACAAGCGGGCAGGGTATGGGTATACCCGCGGGTACAAGGCTATACCTGTAACCTACCCATGACTTAACGGGTAGGGTATGGTTACTACCCATGGGTATAAAAGTGTGCCCATACCCTACCCATGCGGGTACGGTACCCGCGGGTACCCGTATCCATGGGTAAAATTGCCATCCTTAGCGCCTCCCTCGTTGCCGCGGCGACGCGGGCGTTCGTGAACTCCTGCTGCGCGGCGGCGACAGCAGCGGCCTGCGCAGCGGCCTCATCCCTCGCGTCCGCGGCGTGCCTTCGGCCCTTCCTCTTGGCCGACTCCCTTGCCCGTTGTTCGGGCGTCAGCGCCTTCTTTGGCTTGGCCGCCGCGACGGTCTTGCGCGGGGAATGAGGCTTGCCTTTCCCGGAGGGGGCGACGGCGCCGGACGAGGCGAGGGAGGCGAGGCCGACGGCGACGTCGAGGTCGAGGTCGATGGTGTTCTCCATGGCTGGTTGGGGGGCGGGGCGCGCGCGGGCGGGAGCGTTTTTGGGGAAAATGGGGGGAAATGGTGGTGGCTGCCACCGACAGGCGGGCCCGGGGAGAGGAGTAGGCGCGCGCGCGCGTCCGTCTCGTGTCCGCGCCGACGCAAATCCGGCTCAAAATTGGGCCTGGAATGGGTCGCCCGCGGACGAAAAACGAACGCGCGTCGGTTTGGGTCGGCGCGTTGGGCCGCCACTTTTGTCCGCGCCGACACAAACGGACGCGGGTGGACGAAATGGGTCCCCCATTGGAGTTACTCTTATGTTGCATATTTCCCTAACATGGCATTAGAGCTATAGATTTTTTTTCTCCTCCCGCACGCGCATCCAGTGCTGGATCAATTTCCATCGATGAGCACTCATACTTGTGCTTCCGTCCAGCTGATCTGCTTGCGCGACTAGCTGCTGCTCCTGGACGCTTCTCCGCATCTTCCTCCTGGGCAACTCGCCGCTGCCGTATTTTCCTCCTGGTCAACCCGTCCAGCTCCAGATCCTGGTTCGCGGCTGCTCCGCTGCAACTCGTCCTGCCTCTTCACCATCCGCGCAGGGACGCAGCTCCACTCCCTGCCGCAGGTCTTCCCTGTTGGTCGTGGATCGGGCTGTGACCGGCGCCCTGTTGGATCCTCTGCCGCTGGTCTTTCCGCCCGTCGCCGGTAAACTCCGGTCGCTGCCGACGCTCATCAGACCGCCGCATCTTGTCCATCCGGCGGCTCACCGCCCGCTACCTCCATCGAGGCGCTCGGCTGGGGTGGCCTGGATCTTTTCCATCGAGGCGCTCGGCTGGGGCGGCCTCAATCTTTTCCATCGAGGCGCTCGGGGTGGCCCCGATCTGTTCCATCGAGGCGGGGCGGCCTCGGTCTGTTGAGCCGCTGAGTGTTGTTTCGGTTGACACACTTGAAAAAAATGTCGTCGTCATCCGGTGTTTCCTATGTTGATCCCGTCTCGCACACGCATTGTCTCTTTGTGCTTGGCGCTCGCGCGCAGCAGTGATCGCCCTACGCTGACTCCTCCAGTGGCTTTCGCGCACGGCGTTGACCGCTCTACGCCGACTCCTCCCGCGGCTTCCACGCGCGGCATTGACCTTTCTACGCCAACTCCTCCCTCGGCTTCCGCGCGGCGGTGGCCGCTGTACGCCGACTCCTGTGGTTTTCGCGCGCGGTGGTGACCGCTCTACGTCGACTCCCCCCACGGCTTCCACACGCGGCGGTGATCGCTCTACATCGACTCCTCCAGTGGCTTTCACATGTGGTTCTACATTAGCTTGCTACTCTCGGTCGACTCTACACACCGCTTTCACAGGTGGTGGCGACTGCTCATCATCAACACGTATTTCCCTATCAGCGTGTGAGATTGCGTAGTTGTGATGCCTGCTTGTTGCTTGGGATTCTTCACCGACAGGTTCTGCAGTTTCCGTGACAGACTCTTCTGGCACTGAGAAACCACCTTCTAGTCATTCAGGTACATCTCCGTGGATTCTTGACACCGGAGCATCTTTTCATATGACTTATGATTCTTCCACTTTAACCTCCGTTCGACCTGTTGATTCTCTTATTCGTGTTCTTACGGCTGATGGCACTCCCCTCCATGTAGCTAGTCGAGGCACTCTTAGCACTTCTTCATTTCATGTTTCCTCTGTCGCTCATGTTCCTCGACTTACCATGCAGCTCATATATGAAGGTCAGATTGTTGACTCTAGTTGTAGGGTCATTCTCGACTTTGATTCGTGTTCTGTTCAGGATCGTCGCACAGGCGCTCTACTTGGTGCTGGCCCTCGACGCCCTGATGGTCTCTGGGAGCTTGACTGGCTTCGTCTTCCCTTCGCTACCACCGGCGCCAGTCTCGCAGCCCCTGTTGCTACATCTACCAGCTCTTTTCAACAGTGGCATCACCGTCTTGGCCATTTATGTGGTTCTCGTCTCTCGTCTTTGGTTCATCGCGGTGTTCTGGGGTTTGTCTCCGGTAACGCTTCGTTGGATTGTCTAGGTTGTAGGCTTGGTAAGCAGATCTAGCTACCCTATCCTCACAGTGAGTCGGTGTCCAAGCGCCCTTTTGACCTCATTCACTCTGATGTTTGGGGTCCGGCTCCCTTCGCTTCGAAAGGGGGTCATCGCTACTATATTATCTTTATAGACGATTTTTCTCGGTACACTTGGATCTATTTCATGTCGTTTCGTAGCGAGGTCTTATCTATATACAAAAAATTTGCTGCCATGGTACATACACAATTTTCCACTCCTATTCGCGTTTTTCGCGCAGATTCAGCTGGTGAGTATATCTCCCATGCGCTATGAGGTTTCCTTGCTGAACAGGGTACTCTTACTCAGTTCTCTTGCCCTGGTGCTCATGCCCAGAATGGTGTGGCTGAGCGCAAGCATCGTCACCTTCTTGAGACGACGCGTGCAATGATGATTGCCGCCTCTCTTCCGCCTCACTTCTGGGCTGAGGCTGTTACCACTTCCACCTATCTCATAAATATTCAGGCATCTACTGCTCTACAGGGTGGTATTCCTCTTGAGCGTCTTTCTGGTCGTTCTCCTAATTATTCGGTGCTTTGTTTGTTTGGTTGCGTTTGCTATGTTTTGCTTGCCCCTCGTGAACATACCAAACTAACTGCTCAGTCTGTTGAGTGTGTCTTTCTTGGATATAGTGATGAGCATAAGGGCTGTCGTTGTTGGGATCCTATCGATCGTCGGATGCGTATTTCCCGGGATATGACCTTTGATGAATCTCGTCCCTTCTTCCCGCGTCCATCCTCTCCTGCCTTTTCCACGGAGGACATCTCTTTTCTTACGTTTCTGGATACACCTCCCTCTATGCCCACTATTCCTACTCCTCGTCCTGCTGTTGCAGATCGGACGCCGTCCACTTCTATGAGTTCTTCCCCCTCCTCGCACGACTCTCCACCCTCATCACCGACACCTTCCACTTCGCCACCTTCATCACCGATACCTTCCACTTCTCCGCCTTCATCATCGATACATTCCCCGTCTCCACCTCCTGTGGTTCCACCTCTTCCCTCCTTTCCTTTTCATTATACTCGTCGTCCACGTGTTGTGAATGAGTCTACTGATGTTCCCTCTTGAAAGTGCAACTATCCCTAGGTGGTTTTGGTAATTAATAACAACATATAGCTCATTGAGCTAATACTATTCCAAGACTATCATTTCAGGAAAGCTCAATGAATGGCATGGCATGGATGATGAAAGTGGATCCCTCAAAATTCTAAGGACAAAGGATTGGCTCAAGCTCAAAAGCTCAAGACTCTTCATTTTATATTTTAGTTGTCCAAGATCACATTGAGTCTATAGGAAAAGCCAATACTATCAAGGAGGGATGAGGTGTTGCTTAATGAGCCTCTTGCTTCAATGTGCTTAGTGATATGCTCCAAAACCCTCAACTACTTTCCCACATCCACAAATGACCTAAACCCAAAGCCAAAATCGGTCACACCGAAACTTCCTATCCGGCGCCACCGATTCCAAAAGTCATAGCCACTGCCACAAACCCTAAGCAAATCGGTCTTACCGATAGGGATCTCGGTCTCACCGAGATGGGGTTGCAATCTCTCTGTTTCCCTTCGTAAAGTTTCGGTCTAACCGAAGTGAGCGATCGGTCCCACCGAGATTGCAATGTAAACTCTCTGTTTCCTTTTTGTAACATTTCGGTCTCACCGAAAAGAGCAAATCGGTCCCAACGAGTTTACCTGACCAACTCTCTGGAAAGCTTATTACCAAATCGGTCTCACCGAGTTTGTGTAATCAGTCCTACCGAGATTACGTTATGCCCTAACCCTAACCGAATCGGTCTCACCGAGATGCATGTCGGTCCCACCGAAAATCACTAACGATCACTAGGTTTACTAAATCGGTCTGACCGAGTTTAACAATTCGGTCCAACCGAGTTTGGTAAATTGTGTGTAACAGTTAGATTTTGTGTGGAGGCTATATATACCCCTCCACCTCCTCTTCATTCGTGGAGAGAGCCATCAGAACGAACCTATACTTCCAACTTACCATTTCTGAGAGAGAACCACCTACTCATGTGTTGAGGCCAAGATATTCCATTCCTACCATATGAATCTTGATCTCTAGCCTTCCCAAGTTGCTTTCCACTCAAATCCTCTTTCCACCAGATCCAAACCCATTGAGAGAGAGTTGAGTGTTGGGGAGACTATCATTTGAATCACAAGAGCAAGGAGTTCATCATCAACGCACCATTTGTTACTTCTTGGAGAGTGGTGTCTCCTAGATTGGCTAGGTGTCACTTGAGAGCCTCCGACAAGATTATGGAGTTGAACCAAGGAGTTTGTAAGGGCAAGGAGATCGCCTACTTCGTGAAGATCTACCGCTAGTGAGGCAAGTCCATCGTGGGCGACGGCCATGGTGGGATAGACAAGGTTGCTTCTTCGTGGACCCTTCTTGGGTGGAGCCCTCTGTGGACTCGTGCAGCCGTTACCCTTCATGGGTTGAAGTCTCCATCAACGTGGATGTACGATAGCACCACCTATCAGAACCACGCCAAAAACATCGGTGTCTCCAATTGCGTTTGAATCCTCCAAACCCTTCCCTTTACTTTATTGCAAGTTGCATGCTTTAATTTCCGCTGCCTATATACTCTTTGCATGCTTACTTGAATTGTGTGATGATTGCTTGACTTGTCCTAAAGTAGCTAAAATCTGCCAAACTCTAAAATTGGGAAAGGTTAAGTTTTTATTGGTCAAGTAGTCTAATCACCCCCCTCTAGACATACTTCAAGGTCCTACAAGTGGTATCAGAGCTTTGGTCTGCATTTGCTTTGATTTCCATAGCTTTTGGTGGTCATAGCCTTGGTTCTACAACCTAGAAGAGTATGGCGTCTAGCGAGGGAAATTATCACCGTAGAGGTCCTTACTTTGATGGTACTAATTTTGCTAGTTGGAAGCATAAGATGAAAATGCATATTCTTGGACATAACCCCGCCGTTTGGGCAATTATTTGTATTGGCTTGCAAGGTGAATTCTTTGATGGGAGAGAACCAAACCGTGAAGCTAATGCGGAAGAATTGAAGATGCTGCAATACAACGCTCAAGCTTGTGATATCATCTTCAACGGATTGTGCCCCGAAGAATTCAACAAAATCAGCCGTCTTGAGAATGCAAAGGAAATTTGGGATACTTTGATTGATATGCATGAAGGTACCGAGTCCGTCAAGGAATCCAAGTTGGATGTGCTCCAAAGTCAGCTTGACAAGTTCAAAATGAAGGATGGTGAAGGTGTCGCTGAAATGTACTCTAGGCTTGCTCTTATCACAAATGAGATTGCCGTCTTAGGGAGTGAAGAGATGACCGACAAATTCATCATCAAGAAGATCTTAAGAGCATTGGATGGAAAGTATGATACCGTGTGCACATTGATTCAAATGATGCCAAACTACAAAGATCTCAAGCCAACGGAAGTCATTGGAAGGATTGTTGCTCATGAGATGTCACTCAAGGATAAGGAGGAACTTCACAACAAGTCAAGTGGTGCTTACAAAGCCTCAAGTGAAGCCCCCACATCATCAAGTGAGAAACCAACCTTCAATGAAGAATTGAGCTTAATGGTGAAGAACTTCAACAAATTCTACAAGAGTAGAAGCAAAGAAAGAAGCTCCAAATCAAGGTCTTACAAAGACAAGAGATCTTCTAGCCGTGAGCGAAATTGCTACAATTGTGGGAGACCCGGACACTACTCCAATGAGTGTACGGCACCCTACAAAAGAAGAGAAGATTCTCCAAGAAGAAGGAGCAAAAGAGAAGAATCACCACCAAGAGAGAGGAGGAGTAGAGATGATCGTTATGAACGAAGACCCTCACGGAGAAGCAAGGATTCGGAAAGGAAGGACAAGTCATCAAGGAGCTACACAAAACGAAGACATCAAGCTCATGCTGGTGAATGGGTATCCGGTTCCGACTCCGACAATCACTCCGAGAGAAGCTATCACTCCGACTCCGAATATACTCAAGATGAAGGTGTTGCCAGTCTAGCACTTGTGTCAACCAACTCCTACGACATATTTGATTCACCAAATGAAGGTGTTGGAAGATGCTTCATGGCCAAAGGTCCAAAGGTAACACATCCCGAGTATGTTGATTTCAATAGTGATGAAGATGACTTGCTTGTGGATGATGATTTACTTGTTGACAACTCTAGTGATGAATACTATGATGAAACGTCAATTAATCATGCTAATCATGCTAAAACGAATGACAATGATAAGGAGAAGATTGAGCTTCTAACTAAAGAATTAAACTCTCTTAAGTTAGCTCATGAAACTATCTACGAAGATCATCGAGAATTTTAAGGGCTCATGAGAAGTTACGCTTTGAAAAGCTCAATCTTGAGCAAGAGCATGAGTTCTTAAAAGCAATCAATGATGATCTTCGCAAGAAAAGTTCTTCTTACATTGCCAAGCGTTTACTCTTATCTACTTACATGCCTCAAGTCAAGTCTAGTAACAAGTACAAGAAAGATACTTCCTCTAGTAGTAACAATAATAATGTCAAATCCAATATTGTTGCTTCTAGTAGTTCTCTTGATTCCACTAATGATTCTCTTAGCCAAGTTACACTTGAGCAAGAAAATAGCTTATTGAAGGGAATTATAGAGAAAGGTGTTTACAAGAGCCTTGCCGGGAGTAAGCAATTCGAGGAAATTGTACGCAAGCAAGGAAGGCACCGGAAGAATCAAGGTGTTGGTTTTGAACGAAAGTTCAATGCCAATGGAGTTGAGTGGGAAGAAGATCAATACCCCAAGACGAAGTTTGTTCCTCAACAAGAGAAGTATGATCCTACTTCCTTCAAGGGAACACAAGCTCAAGATGATCTTCCACCACAAGACCACAAGAACAAAGGCAAGGACAAGCTTCAAGAAGAGATTGATGCATTTGAAGAAGCACCCAAAGCCTCGTTCAAGTGGGTCCCCAAGACTACGTCAAGTTCTACTTCATCAAGTACAACTACAACTCCAAGGATTCCCATCAAGATGATGTGGATCCCGAAGAAGAAGAACTAGAGAGTTCTTGAGGGTGACTCCGCCAACATTTCTTCACTCATATCATTTTGGCAAGAACAAGTGCAATCAACTTCCACATCTTGCACTAGTTCAAGGAGTCACAAACCCTCATGTTGGTAAGACAAGGGACAAGGTAACCTAATGATTTCATGGACATCATCTTGTGTGTGCATCACTCTATGTCTATGGATATTCTTGTTTGTTCCTTGTGGGACTAACCCATGTAGGTAAGTTGAAAGTGCAACTCACTCCAAAGGATTGCTCCAAATGATCTACATCAACATTGAGCATCTACATCTTCAACACCTACATGAAGTCATCATCGACAAAACCCAAGGTTAGTTCATCCCTCTAAGGGGGGATCTCACATCTAGGGGGAGCTTAACTCTAAGAATTGAGTCAAAGCAACTCTAATGGTGTGAACACATTAATGCATTATGTAAAAGTGGTAACCCCACTTGAGCTTAAACGATGAGTATGACCTATGATCGAATGTTCTCATTTGACTCCTAAGTCAATATACTCACATATAGATGACCTAGTCATCGCCATATTGTTTGATAGATGCTAGAATTGTTTGTGCATGCTTTGCCACATATTTCATTTGCTATCTTATTGTGTGAGCATGTTGGTGCATATTTTTCTCATTCAAGGACATCCACTTGTTGTTTTGATTGTTTGGTTTCTTTTCTTTTTGCCAAGTGGATGGACAAGAATGCCTAAGAACCTTCTTTAGTTGTCTATGCTTTTCTCATCTCAAACTCTATTCATGCTACATCACAAAATTTGATCAAGTCAGATTCGAACCACTCTGTGTGAGGAGCACTCGGAGTCCCCGATTTCGTCATAGACTTAAACTTCCAAAACCTCTTTGTGACTCTCGGTCTGAACGATTCTTCCATTTCGGTCCTACCGAGATCACCAAGTTGATCTGAGTTTTCAATCTCGGTGCAACCGATTTGAACTTTTCGGTCTCACCGATTTGCTATAACTGAACACAGTTATGCATCTCGGTGCCACCGAGTTGTTCCACTCGGTCACACCGACAGGGTCGGGCTATATATAGCCACAAGCAAAAGTTTGGAAATTTCTCCGAAACCCTTCGCCCGTGCAATAGCTTGCTCTGCCATCGTGATCTCCGGATCGTCTCCTCGCCGCTAGCAGCCTCCCGTCGCTGGTCTTCATCGCCGTCAATGGAAATGGTCCCCGCCATTGCCGCCGTAGCAAGTCCACCGCCAAGTTAGGTTATGGACTTGATCTTTGTGCTATCCACGTCCGATTCCTAGCACATTGCTTACATATTGATTCTTGCCACGATTGAGATTCTTCTATCCAACCAGAATAGTCCGTAGATTAGATGCGATTCAAATTTTTAGGGTTAGGTTTCCGCCGAAACCATCTCGGACCCACCGAGTTGAAAAACTCGGTCTCACCGATTTGGCGTATGCCATTGCACTAGTGACTCTCGGTCTGACCGAGAATTACTAATCGGTGCGACCAATTTGAAGATTCTGTGAAACCCTAGCAGTCTCGGTGCCACCGAACTGAAACTCGGTCCAGCCGAGATCATCAGTTTAGGTTCCAAAACTGCTTCGGTATCACCGAGTTTGAAAATCGGTTGATCCAAAATGCTTTCTGTGGAAAACTAAAACTGAACTTTTGGATCATTCTTTTGCAAAAATCTCTGCATTTTGTGATGCTCATCTATTCTATCTCATCTATAACTCTTCACAGGGTCAGCAGTCAGCTTTTGCAGTATGTCTGATCAGAGTGACAGCCAGAACAGGTCTGAAGAGCACATGGACTTGAGTGAGGGCACTAGTCCCTCAACTTCAGATGAAGGGAGCAGAAGCACTCCCAGTAACTTACCTAAGGCTGCAACTAGGCAAAGGAGGAAGAGAACCTCAGACTCAGAAGATGAGGATTACAAAGTTGAGGAGGATGAGGCCACTTCCAAGAAGGTGGTGCTCACGAAAGAGTATGGCTCTGCACAAAGCACAAAGCCAGGGCTGCAGAAGAAAGTTCCTGCCAAGAGAACTCCAATGCCAAAGGCCAGAAAGTCCACTCAAGTGCCAGCTCAAGCTCAACCCAAAGTGGCACCTGCAAGGAAAGAACCACCATCAAAACCTCAGAAAGTCCCCACTGGTGCAACCATGAAGTTCACAATTGAATCAGAGGATGATGGTGACCAGGACAAGAAAAAGAAGAGAGCTAGAACCACAACTGCCAAGGTCCTTGGAAAGCCCTCAATGAGAAGGGATTCTGATGAAGAGGAAGAGGATGCTGCACCAGCTCCTAAGGCAGCTAAGCTCATGGGAGATGCAATCAGGTCAGGGGCTGCAACATCCAAGCCCAAAGATGCACCCAAAGCTGCCTCCAAGGCCAAGCAAGCTCCAAGGAGGAATACCAGGAGTATTCCAGCTGCTGAAAAGAACAAGGCCCCAGTGCCCAATGTTGCTGAAGAAGAGGATGAGGAAGGACAAGTCCTTAGAAAGCTCAAGCCCAAGATACCAGACCATAATGATGCCCATCCTGTGGCTGAGGACATGAGAATCAAGAAGGATTCAGGGCTGAGGCTGTGGAGGATGGAAGACCCATATGCTTCAAGGAGAAAAACTGCTATTGACTACAGGTTCCACACAAAGGAACAACAGGATTTTTATGAGACCATTATGTTGGACAAGAAGCCCATTGTCTGTGATATGAGGTGGGTTGACTGGAAATTCATCAGGGAGAACGAGCAGCACTACCCTGGAGTGGAGGAGAGCTTCATTGCTTGTGGAGTAGCAGATTTTGTTGGACAGAAGTTCACCAACTGGAATGATGAGCTTATCATGCAGTTCTACTCCACAGCACACTTTTATCCAGATGGTAGAATTGTGTGGATGTCTGAGGGTACTAGGTACCAATCCACTGTTGATGAATGGGAAAGTTTGATCAATGCCCCCAAGGAAGAAGAAGATGACTTGGACATATATGCCAAGAAGAAGTTGGGTCACAATTCAATGGCTCACATGTACAAGGAGATTCCTGACAAGGCTGTAGAGACTCACAAGTTTGGATCAGTCCACTTTCTGCTGTCAGGCTTGGCAACCATCAACTGGATTCTGAGGCACACCTTGTTGCCCAAGTCAGGTGACCATAATATGATCAGAGGGCATGCCATCAACATGCTGCATGTGTTTGATGTGCCCCAGAAGTTCAAAGTCATGAGCCTGATCATTGAAACTATCAAGAGGACTGCAGCAGATCAGAAGAGGAGCTGTGGATATGCACCTCAAATTCAAGAATTGATCAACTCCAAGATGGGCATAGGGAAATACCAGTTGGATAAGGAACACTTTCCAATTTATCCAGACTTTGAGGACAATGAGGTTGTCATGAATGAAGATGATCCACAATCTGTCCAAGCTCAGGAGAAGAAGGAGAAGGCAAAACAGGAGAAGGCTGCCAAGATGCCAACTCAAGAGGAGGCATCTGAGTATTTCCTGAAGACCAAACAAGAGCAACTTGGTTACCTGATAGCATCAACTCTGAGGATTGAGAAAGGGTTGGCCACCCTGACTCAAAACCAGGAGAGCCTGGAGAGAATCATGGAACAAAAGTTCTATGATCTAGATGTCAAGGGAACTGAGATTCTGTCAGTTGTAGAGCAGCTGCAGGATGACATGCAGGAGAGGAAGGGCAAGACAACCACCAATGTGTTTGCCAGAGTGCCCAGAGCCCAGAGGTCAGTTGCAGTGCCAGTGACAGACACTAGAGCTACAACTTCAGCACCAGCTACTGCCCCAACAGTTCCAGTGCAACCAGCTCCAGCACCAACTCCTCCAGCACCCTCTACTTCAACTGAAGCCTTCGTCCAAGGAGCCATCTCTACACCACCACCAGAAGATCAAGCCTGAGAGACGATCTAGCACTATGCATTTTCTATGAACTTTTTGGTAACTTGTTGCCAAAGGGGGAGAAAAATGTATAGATCATAGGCTTCGAGAGAGAGTGTTGCTTTTATTCTCTCTTGCTTTATTTGGTGGTTTTTCAAACTTTGTTTGCTTTTGGTTGAGATACTATGCATGTGAGACATTGATGATCATGTGTTTGATCATAAGCTACACTTATGCATGCTTGATATTATCCTATCTATCCTATGTGATCATTCACTATGCTTGGTGATGAGTGCATGTATTCATTGTTTATTATTTTGAGCGCTCCACCAAGATGTATGTGACATGGAAGAGTAACCCATGAGCCTAATTCATTGTGCATTTGCAGTCCAAAGCAAATCTTAAACTATGCACAAATTTAGGGGCAGCTCTTGCTTATCACATACTTCTCAAAGCGACGATGTTATTCAATCTTATTATCATTTGTCGAAGCTTTGATCTATATGTTGTCATCAATTACCAAAAAGGGGGAGATTGAAAGTGCAACTATCCCTAGGTGGTTTTGGTAATTAATAACAACATATAGCTCATTGAGCTAATACTATTCCAAGACTATTATTTCAGGAAAGCTCAATGAATGGCATGGCATGGATGATGAAAGTGGATCCCTCAAAATACTAAGGACAAAGGATTGGCTCAAGCTCAAAAGCTCAAGACTCTTCATTTTACATTTTAGTGATCCAAGATCACATTGAGTCTATAGGAAAAGCCAATACTATCAAGGAGGGATGAGGTGTTGCTTAATGAGCCTCTTGCTTCAATGTGCTTAGTGATATGCTCCAAAACCCTCAACTACTTTCCCACATCCACAAATGACCTAAACCCAAAGCCAAAATCGGTCACACCGAAACTTCCTATCCGGCGCCACCGATTCCAAAAGTCATAGCCACTGCCACAAACCCTAAGCAAATCGGTCTTACCGATAGGGATCTCGGTCTCACCGAGATGGGGTTGCAATCTCTCTGTTTCCCTTCGTAACGTTTCGGTCTAACCGAAGTGAGCGATCGGTCCCACCGAGATTGCAATGTAAACTCTCTGTTTCCTTTTTGTAACATTTCGGTCTCACCGAAAAGAGCAAATCGGTCCCACCGAGTTTACCTGACCAACTCTCTGGAAAGCTTATTACCAAATCGGTCTCACCGAGTTTGTGTAATCGGTCTTACCGAGATTACGTTATGCCCTAACCCTAACCGAATCGGTCTCACCGAGATGCATGTCGGTCCCACCGAAAATCACTAACGGTCACTAGGTTTACTAAATCGGTCCGACCGAGTTTAACAATTCGGTCCCACCGAGTTTGGTAAATTGTGTGTAACGGTTAGATTTTGTGTGGAGGCTATATATACCCCTCCACCTCCTCTTCATTCGTGGAGAGAGCCATCAGAACGAACCTACACTTCCAACTTACCATTTCTGAGAGAGAACCACCTACTCATGTGTTGAGGCCAAGATATTCCATTCCTACCATATGAATCTTGATCTCTAGCCTTCCCCAAGTTGCTTTCCACTCAAATCTTCTTTCCACCAGATCCAAACCCATTGAGAGAGAGTTGAGTGTTGGGGAGACTATCATTTGAAGCACAAGAGCAAGGAGTTCATCATCAACGGACCATTTGTTACTTCTTGGAGAGTGGTGTCTCCTCGGTTGGCTAGGTGTCACTTGGGAGCCTCCGACAAGATTGTGGAGTTGAACCAAGGAGTTTGTAAGGGCAAGGAGATCGCCTACTTCGTGAAGATCTACCGCTAGTGAGGCAAGTCCTTCGTGGGCGACGGCCATGGTGGGATAGACAAGGTTGCTTCTTCGTGGACCCTTCTTGGGTGGAGCCCTTCGTGGACTCGCGCAGCTGTTACCCTTCGTGGGTTGAAGTCTCCATCAACGTGGATGTACGATAGCACCACCTATCGGAACCACGCCAAAAACATCGGTGTCTCCAATTGCGTTTGAATCCTCCAAACCCTTCCCTTTACTTTCTTGCAAGTTGCATGCTTTAATTTCCGCTGCCTATATACTCTTTGCATGCTTGCTTGAATTGTGTGATGATTGCTTGACTTGTCCTAAAGTAGCTAAAATCTGCCAAACTCTAAAATTGGGAAAAGGTTAAGTTTTTATTAGTCAAGTAGTCTAATCACCCCCCCCTCTAGACATACTTCAAGGTCCTACAAGTGGTATCAGAGCTTTGGTCTCCATTTGCTTTGGTTTCCATAGCTTTTGGTGGTCATAGCCTTGGTTTCACAACCTAGGAGAGTATGGCGTCTAGCGAGGGAAATTATCACCATAGAGGTCCTTACTTTGATGGTACTACTTTTGCTAGTTGGAAGCATAAGATGAAAATGCATATTCTTGGACATAACCCCACCGTTTGGGCAATTATTTGTATTGGCTTGCAAGGTGAATTCTTTGATGGGAGAGAACCAAACCATGAAGCTAATGCAGAAGAATTGAAGATGCTGCAATACAACGCTCAAGCTTGTGATATCATCTTCAACGGATTGTGCCCCGAAGAATTCAACAAAATCAGCCGTCTTGAGAATGCAAAGGAAATTTGGGATACTTTGATTGATATGCATGAAGGTACCGAGTCCGTCAAGGAATCCAAGTTGGATGTGCTCCAAAGTCAGCTTGACAAGTTCAAAATGAAGGATGGTGAAGGTGTCGGTGAAATGTACTCTAGGCTTGCTCTTATCACAAATGAGATTGCCGGCTTAGGGAGTGAAGAGATGACCGACAAATTCATCATCAAGAAGATCTTAAGAGCATTGGATGGAAAGTATGATACCGTGTGCACATTGATTCAAATGATGCCAAACTACAAAGATCTCAAGCCAACGGAAGTCATTGGAAGGATTGTTGCTCATGAGATGTCACTCAAGGATAAGGAGGAACTTCACAACAAGTCAAGTGGTGCTTACAAAGCCTCCATGCGCTGATGCTCGAGCTTCTCGAGCAAAAGTACGAAGCATATTGATGAGCCGTATACCTCCTGAGTTGGCAAACTATATATAGATGAAGGTGTCGAAAAATCTTTGAATGCAAAAAACATTTCTCCCTCTGTGTTTGAATGATCAACCTTTTTCTTTGCATGACTTCATAGACGAGGATAAAAAAATTGCACGTTGAGAGGAGCAAGATCCATGGCTGGGGTGTTCTGACTGTAAAGGAAATTAACTGTAAAGAACTTATTGTGGAGTATATTGGGTAAGTGATATGCAAGTCGGTAAGTTTGCAAAAAAAAGGTCGTACAACCAGTGCTGAAAGCTGCCACAGAAGGTGGGATCTGGGGGGTGGTGCAAGAATTAACATATTCTATCTCCTGTAGGTTTCAAACAAACGTGAACTTGTCTATGAGAAGGCTGGTATATGCGACTACTTCTTTAAGCTTGATGCCAATTATGTGGTATGAACATTTAGACTTGTTATATTCTGTTTCTTTTGGGTATTGACATGAGCAACTACCTTGTACCTTTTGCTTCTGTGGATTACACGTGCTCTTTTATTTTCTGTAGATTGATGTTGCTCACCGGGGTGGGATCGCTCGGTACATTAATCATTCTTGTCAGGTATGCATTCAGATCAACAACAAACAATTTCCAAAAAGTATATACTTTCTTCGGTATTAGAAGTATATGACTTGCTAAACAATGACCTCTTTTTTATTGTTGCAGCCAAACTGTGAAACGAGAGCGATCCGTCACAATGGACAGAAGAAAATATTCATTTACGCAGAAAACAAGATTAAGGCGGGTGAAGAGCTTACCTACAATTATAAATTTCCTTTTGATGAGATCAAAATTCTCGTGCCTATGTGGTTCAAAGAGGTAAACTTCCTCTGTTTGTGTATAAGGCTCTTTGCCATATGTCCTGGAAGCTGATGGTTTAAATATGATATTTTACCATTTTCATGAGACCAGCTTGCCATTTTGGAACACTGTACTATATTTTCTTATATTGGAAATAATTAGTTGTACATATTTAGTGGAATATTAACTTATTACTACCTCCTTCCTGGTTTATTGGCCCCCTTTGTAATTTGTGCCAAATTTTGACCAAAGATTTAACTAACAAAATGTTAATGCATGTCAACAAAAATTATATCGTTGGATTCGTATTTAAACATAGTTTTCAATGATATAATTTTTGGTGACATGCATAAACATTTTGTTAGTTAAATCTATGATCAAAATTTGGCATAAAATACAATGGGGACCAATAAACCAGGACGGAGGTAGTACATGCACTGCACATATCTTATTAAGAGCTATAATATCTTTCTGGGAGTGCTTTGGTTCTAGTTCTATGAGAAAGAATAGCTTCTCCATGCGCATAAAAATAAATGTGACCACTTTGCTCAACATTTGCAGAAAAGATTAGTTTGTTCTTAAGTTCTTCTGCTGACAGTGGTTGCATGCTCCTTCGGTTCCTATACTGCCACTAGTAGAAAACAGGGCTTTGGTTCGGGCCTGGCCAGCCCATTAGTCCCGGTTCTTCATGAACCCAGGGGGCCGGCCGGGGCCTCGTGGGCATTGGTCCCGGTTCGTCTGGACCCATTTGTCCCGGTTCTAGGCACGAACCAGGACCAATGGTCCTTGCTCCTGGCCCACAACAATTGGTCCCGGTTCGTGGCTTGAACCGGGATAGATTACCGGGCTTTAGTCCCGGTTTCTACCATGAACCGGGACAAATGAGTTGCCTATATATACCTCATCGCTATAGCAGAGCACTCCACAGTGCTCTGTTTTTTCTGGCCGGCGATGGGAGGGCATTTGGGTGCTCTAGCTCACCTCCTATGCACATGAGGTGTTCGATGAAATGTCCGAGCCACACTAGTTAATCTTTCTCCTCTCGAAACTCGACCTCCGAGCTCCATTTTCCCCGAGATTTGTCTAGGTTTAGCGGTCCGTCACGTCCCGTCCCCGTCTTCACCGCCATCAATCACCCGCGCCGATCTCGTCGCCGGCACCACCGTGGTGAGCCTCTTGTTCTTATCTTCTTTCTGAAAAAAAATCTTACTTTAGATAGATACTTGTCTAATTTTCTTACATTTATTATTCCTTATTATTATATAGTGCGATGGTTTTGGTATCCGCCCCCGTCGGCCCTCGTCCTTTCTATGATTCAGATATGGTATATATTCTCTTTTAATGACTATTTGGTTCATTTATTGTTTATGACAATTATGCCGACCAACGTGACATAGATTTTATTTATCTAGGAGGTTGTTGAACCGGAAATTCCAACCGACCCTATTGTTGAGAGGTTAAATTTAGTTGAAGAAGAAAACAATTACTTGAAGGAAAAATAAGAAAAATTGAGGAGGAGGAGATGATATTGGAGTTGCATGTTGCGGATGTCGTCGATGATCACAAGATCAAGATGGATGCAATGCGGTTGAAGATTAAAAAGGTTAGAAAATATGTCATTCATACCGAGGCTTGGTATCATTATGGAGTTGGATTAGTTGTTACCTTGGTTGCGATTATGATCGCATTTGTTGTTGCATTTAAATGTTTTACATATTCTCAATGTATGGTTCAATTAGATGCTCTGGAGAGCTATATATTGTTGAATGAGAACTATCTATGTACTTTGGTTTTAATGTGATGATGAACTTCTATTAATTTGGTCACTTATCTATTCATGAGAGGGTTGAAAATTGATGATGTGGCTTTGAATGGTGCATTTTGAACACAGAAAAACTATGGAGTCCAAATAAGTTCAAAAAAATGAAATCCCTTTGTAACAGACGAGTTTCTGTATGTAACCCTGATACTTCGAAAGAGATTGTCCGTTTTGTACACGAAGTGCATCTAGTTTTTGTCGTAACCCTCTCTATTTTGTTGCACATGCTATGTGGGTGAAATGATGATACCATGCCAACTTTCAACCTTTTCAGAGTTCGTTTCAAATGCTTTTCAATTTCATGGTCTTATAGCTCAAAATAATAAGTAAATGCATGAAAAATAACAAATGAAGTCAGAAAGGGTTATAAATAGGTGATGTGGCTTTGAACGGTGCATTTTGCACACAGAAAAAATTATGGAGTTCAAATAAGTTCAAAAAATGAAATTTTTGTAACAAACGAGTTTCCGTATGAAACCCTGATACTTCAAAAGAGATTGTCCGTTTTGTACACGAAGTGCATCCAGTTTTTGTCGTAACCCTGTCTACTTTGTTGCACATGCTATGTGGGTGAAATGATGATACCATGCCAACTTTCAACCTTTTCAGAGTCAATTTCAAATGCTTTTCAATTTCATGGTCTTATAGCTCAAAATAATCAGTAAATGCATGAAAAATAACAAATGAAGTCAGAAAGGGTTGAAAATTGGTGATGTGGCTTTGAATGGTGCATTTTGAACACAAAAAAATTATGGAGTTCAAATAAGTTCAAAAAAAATGAAATCCCTTTATAACAGACGAGTTTCCATATGAAACCCTGATACTTCGAAAGATATTGTCCGTTTTGTACACGAAGTGCATCCAGTTTTTGCCGTAACCCTCTCTACTTTGTTGCACATGCTATGTGGGTGAAATGATGATACCATGCCAACTTTCAACCTTTTTAGAGTTCATTTCAAATGCTTTTCAATTTCATGGTCTTATAGCTCAAAATAATCAGTAAATGCATGAAAAATAACAAATGAAGTCAGAAAGGGTTTAAAATTGGTGATGTGGCTTTGAATGGTGCATTTTGAACACAGAAAAACTATGAAGTTCAAATAAGTTCAAAACATGAAATCCCTTTGAGGGAGTCCCGGACTAGGGGGTGTCCGGATAGCCGAACTATCATCTTCGGCCGGACTCCTGGACTATGAAGACACAAAATTGAAGACTTCGTCCCGTGTCCGGATGGGACTTTCCTTGGCATGGAAGGCAAGCTTGGCAATACGGATATGTAGATCGCCTACCATTGTAACCGACTCTGTGTAACCCTAACCCTCTTCGGTGCCTATATAAACCGGAGGGTTTTAGTCCGTAGGACGAACAACAATCATACCATAGGCTAGCTTCTAGGGTTTAGCCTCTCTGATCTCGTGGTAGATCTACTCTTGTACTACCCATATCATCAATATTAATCAAGCAGGAGTAGGATTTTACCTCCATCGAGAGGGCCCGAACCTGGGTAAAAACATCATGTCCCTTGTCTCCTGTTACCATCCGCCTAGACGCACAGTTCGGGACCCCCTACCCGAGATCCGCCGGTTTTGACACCGACATTGGTGCTTTCATTGAGAGTTCCTCTGTGTCGTCATCTTTAGGCCCGATGGCTCCTTCGATCATCAACAACGATGCGGTCCAGGGTGAGACTTTTCTCCCCGAACAGATCTTCGTATTCGGCAGCTTTGCACTGCGGGCCAATTCGCTTGGCCATCTGGAGCAGATTGAAAGCTACGCCCCTGGCCATCTGGTCAGATTTGGAAGTCTGAACTATACGGACGACGTCCGCGGAGACTTGATCTTCGACGGGTTCGAGCCACAGCCAAGCGCGCCGCACTGTCACGATGGGCATGATCTAGCTCTGCTGCCGGACAGTGCCCTGGAGGCCACACAAGTGTCTGCTCCGATCCTTAGCTCGGAGCCGACTGCGCCGATCGAGGATGGGTGGCTGGACACCGCCTCGGGGGCTGCTATCTCTGCGGCAATTGAGCCAAACACCAACCCTGTCCTTTGCGAAGCTCGTGGCTCCAAGGTGCCGGACTCCTCTCCGGACTCCGAACCTTCTGCGCCTCTGCCGATCGAATCTGATTGGGCGCCGATCATGGAGTTCACTACCGCGGACATCTTTCAGCACTCGCCCTTTGGCAACATCCTGAATTCGCTAAAGTCTCTCTCTTTATCAGGAGAGCCCTAGCCGGATTATGGTCAGGAAGGTTGGGATGCGGACGGCGAAGAAATTCAAAGCCCACCCACCACCCACTTAGTAGCCACTGTTGATGATTTAACCGACATGCTCGACTTCGACTCCGAAGACATCGACGGTATGGACGACGATGCAGGAGACGACCAAGAACAAGCACCTACAGGGCACTGGAAGGCCACCTCGTCATACGACATTTACATGGTGGACACCCCAAAAGATGGGAATGGCGATGGAACAACGGAGGATGACCCCTCCAAGAAACAGCCTAAGCGTCGGCGTCAGCGGCGCCGCTCTAAATCCCGCCACAGCAAAAACGGTGATTCCGGCACGGGAGATAATAACACCCCGGACAGTGCCGAAGACAACCCCCTCCAGCAGGATTCGACGCAGGAGGATGGAGAAGCCAGCCCTCATAAGAGAGCGGCAGACAAAGAGGTAGAGGACGATAATTACATGCCTCCCTTCGAAGACGAGGCAAGCCTCGACGACGACGAAATTGTCGTGCCTGAGGATCCCGTCGAACAAGAGCGTTTCAAACGCAGGCTTATGGCCACGGCAAGCAGCCTCAAGAAAAAGCAGCAACAGCTTAGAGCTGACCAAGACTTGCTAGCCGACGGATGGACTGAAGTCCTCGCGGCCGAAGAGTACGAACTCGAACGCCCCTCCAAGAGCTACCCAAAATGCAGACTGCTACCCCGATTAGAGGAGGAAGCACCTAAACCTACATCACCAGTGCATGATACGACTGACCGGCCACCTCGTGGCCGCGACAGAGAGGCCTCTCGGCCCTCCACTCAAGCCGCACCCCGGCGCTGCTCAAAAAATACCAAGGCGCGGGGAAATGCGCCAGACCTGCGGGATATATTGGAGGACAGGCAAGACAAACAAGATCGATCTACGGATCGCGTGGGCACCCCATGATACGTGATGATAACCGTCACGCAGGACATGGCAATTCCGGCCGGGCCGAACACAGTAGACAAAGCTCATTTGGGCTGCGTCGTGATATAGCCCAATACAGAGGCGCCGCACACCCACTATGCTTCACAGACAAAGTGATGGATCATCAAATCCTTGAGGGTTTCAAACCCGTAAACGTTGAATCATACGATGGCACAACAGATCCTGCGGTTTGGATCGAGGACTATCTCCTTCATATCCACATGGCCCGCGGTGATGATCTACACGCCATAAAATACCTCCCACTCAAGCTTAAAGGACCAGCTCGACATTGGCTTAACAGCTTGCCAGCGGAGTCAATTGGTGTTGGGAAGACCTGGAAGCCGTATTCCTCGACAACTTCCAGGGCACCTATGTGTGACCACCAGACGCCGATGACCTAAGCCACATAATTCAGCAGCCAAAAGAATCGGCCAGACAATTCTGGACACGGTTCCTAACCAAGAAAAATCAAATCGTCGACTGTCCGGATGCAGAGGCCCTTGCAGCCTTCAAACCTAACATTCGCGACGAGTGGCTTGCCCGGCACCTCAGACAGGAAAAGCCGAAATCCATGGCAGCCCTCACAACATTCATGACCCGCTTTTGCGCGGGAGAGGACAGCTGGCTAGCTCGTAGTAACAACATGACCAAGAGCCCTGGTAGTTCGGATACCAAGGACAGCAACGACAGGTCGCGTCATAACAAGCACAAGCGCCGCATTAATGGCGATAATGTTGAAGATACGGCAGTCAGTGCTGGATTCACAGGCTCTAAACCCGGTCAGCGGAAAAAGCCATTCAAAAGAAATACTCCGGGCCCGTCCAATTTGGACCGAATACTCGATCGCTCATGCCAGATACACGGCACCCCCGAAAAGCCATCCAATCACACCAACAGGGATTGTTGGGTATTCAAGCAGGCAGGCAAGTTAAATGCCGAAAACAATGACAAGGGGCTGCATAGCGACGACGAGGAGGAGCCCCGGCCGCCGAACAATAGAGGACAGAAGGGCTTCCCCCCACAAGTGCGGACGGTGAACATGATATACGCAACCCACATACCCAAAAGGGAGCGGAAGCATGCACTAAGGGACGTATATGCGATGGAGCCAGTCGCCCCAAAGTTCAATCCATGGTCCTCCTGCCCGATCACTTTTGATCGAAGGGACCACCCCACTAGCATCCGCCATGGCGGATTCGCCGCATTGGTTCTAGACCCAATCGTTAACGGATTTCACCTCACTAGAGTCCTGATGGACGGCGGCACTAGCCTGAACCTGCTTTATCAGGATACAGTGCGCAAGATGGGCATAGACCCCTCAAGGATTAAACCCACAAAGACGACTTTCAAAGGCGTCATACCAGGTGTAGAGACCAACTGTACAGGCTCAGTTACACTTGAAGTGGTCTTCGGATCACCGGATAACTTTCGAAGCGAGGAATTAATCTTCGATATTAGTCTCGTTTCCCAGCGGCTATCACGCACTGCTCGGACGAACCGCATTTGCAAAGTTCAATGCAGTGCTACACTACGCATACCTCAAGCTCAAGATGCCAGGCCCTCGAGGAGTCATTACGATCAACGGAAACACCGAACGCTCCCTCCGAATGGAGGAGCATACGGCGGCCCTCGTGGCAGAAGTACAAAGCAGCCTCTTAAGGCAATTCTCGAGTCCGGCTATTAAACGTCCGGACACCGTCAAGCGTGCCCTGAGTAACCTACAACAAGACCACCTGGCACGTTCCGAGCACGCGTAGCAATGCGGCCCCAACCCCAGCTCTCGCGAAATTGCGAAACCAGTACTACGCGTACATAACTACGCCCTGGAAATACCATGGGCATCGGGGGAGGGGCACGACCACGGCAGGCCCAGAATGTGGCTCAACCGCACCAGGGGCTCCCAATTGTGTCATTCTTCTTTTTTCTCTTACTTTCAGGACTCCTTTATCAACAAGCCATGTCCGGCAGTAGAATCGCCGAACACACGATGCAACAGCCAGGGAAGCAGAAAGCTACGTCGAATGCCCAGGTGGTCTCCATAACGAGCAGTATATTTGTTTTGCATATCATTCCGCAGCTCGCTCCTGGAGGGAGACATGTCAAATAGTCCCGTCCCTTGCTTATCGCACTATTTGTATCGTTCTGCTTTTACCGCAGCTTTTTTGAATAAACAATGCATAGCTTTTGCCTATTATTGCATTCCTTTTTTTCTTTCTATACATGTTCACTTATGACATGTTGCATCCGTACACTTTGGTACAACCAAATACACCAGGGGCTTAAGTACCCCAAACTATGGTGTGATAAGTCCGAACACTTTCACAAGTGCGGCACCCCGAACTTATAGCATTATATGCATCAGCTCCGAATCATGTCTTGGGTCAATAGTTGGGTTTGCCCGGCTCCCATGTTTTGGTACCTTATGTTCCGTTATATCGGCTAAGGTAGCGCTGGGAGAACCACTGCGATTGTGCCCCGGTTGAGCTGGGTGGAGCACCTCAGTGGAGAAAGCTAAAACTGACCGTCATGATAGGGCGAGAGCCGGTCGCTGTTCGAGAGGTTTTTCGAGTCCCTAAAGACTTATGCCGCTTAGAGCGAGGAGTCGGCTTTCTCCGGCCCAGGCGTGGATAGCGCCCCGAACTCGGTCTTCCAAATACTAGGGGCTTCGCCGAAATTTAAAATTATAGAATTCTATGGCTAAGTGAGAGTGTTCAAGCACTATAGTCCGGTTGCCTTGTGCGTTGCGTTGGGCGCCTCCCTCGAAGGACCCAAGAATGGGAAAAAGAGCGCTCAAGTTTATCCCGAACACCCCAGCACTCGTGGCATGGGGGCAGAAGCCGATGACTCGCCATCTCTCAAATTTAATAAACGGCCGCACAAAAGGTAATATTTTAAATTCACAAGCGTTGCTTAGCGCATATGAAAAGTGTTTTCAAGCGTACAGGATAACAAATGCGAGCTTACTCAAAAAATACATCTTTGGAGCATTTGCCCGCTATAAGGCGGGCACCCTTCAGGACGCCCGCATAATACATCTCGGGCGTGCGATACTCCCTGCCCGGCGGTGGAGCATCCGTCACAAGCTTCTCAGCGTCCATCTTGCCCTAGTGCACTTTAGCACGGGCAAGGGCCCTACGGGCACCTTCGATGCAGACGGAGCGCTTGACGACTTCAATCCACGGACAGGTGTCCACCAGCCGCCTCACCAGCCCGAAGTAACTCCCAGGCATGGCTTCTTTAGGCCACAGCCGAACTATGAGGCCCTTCATGGCCTGTTCGGCCACCTTATGGAGCTCGACCAGCTGCTTCAGCTGGTCGCTCAAGGGCACCGGGTGTCCGGCCTCAGCATACTGAGACTAGAACACCTTCTCTGTCGAGCTCCCCTCCTCGGCCCGGTAGAATGCGGCAGCGTCGGACACACTGCTGGGCAGATATGCGAATGCTCCTGGAGAACTCCGGATTCGGGTAAGTAACAAGTAATTCACTTTCACGTGCTTGCTCTGCATGAAGAATGCCTTACTCGCTGCTATCTTCTTTATTGCCTCAATTTCCTGGAGGGCTTTTTGGGCTTCGGCCTTAGCGGCTTTGGTTCTCTCAAGAGCCGAGGCGAGCTCGGACTCTCGAGTCTTTGAGTCACGCTCCAAACTCTCGTGTTTTTTCACGAGAGCCTGGAGCTCTTGCCGCACCTCCGCCACCCGCGCCTCCTGCTTCTCTTGCTCGGTGCGTTCCGCGGCCGCATTGCTTTCGGCCTTGGACACCGCTTCCTTCAGGGTCCCCACCTCGTTCGTGGCCCCTGCAATTCTCACGTTATTCCTGTTATTTTTTGCAACCACATCTTTTATATACTTCCATAAGGTATCACTTACCTTCCTTGTCCTCGAGCTGCTTCTTGGCAAGGCCGAGCTTGTTCTCGGACCGCTCGAGGCTCTGCTTCAATGCATTGACCTCCGCAGTCAGTGTGGCAGAGGTCAGCAGCGCAGCCTGCATTCCCATATTGACATGCTTATGTTAGACTCCTGCGTATATCTTTTTAGATCCTCAGTTCGGCTTTTCTTTCTGGACACCAAACTGAGCATCAGAGGCTACTATCTATGCGGTAATATTTCTACATATCTTAACTACATACCTCAAAGCCTGTTAGAAGGTTGGCACAGGCTTCAGTCAGCCCGCTCTTGGCGGACTGAACTTTCTGGATCACCACACTCATAACAGTGCGGTGCTCATCGATGGAGGCGCCGTTAAGTGCCTCCAGCAAATTATCTGGTGCCTCCGGTTGGACGGAGGTCACCGGTGTCGCAGTCTCGCCCTTCTTACGAAGGGGCCGCGTGCAGGACTCCAGAGCCACTAAAGGTTCCGATGCGGAGTCCGGCCCAGTGCCGGACTTAGAGCCCTTTGGGGTTTGATCCCCCTTATGCCCGGAGTCTGGTAGGTTGCCTTGCGGCGCCTCCGGGACCTCCTCCTCCTGGCTGGGCCCCTTTTGGGACCCCACCTCGGCGTCATTAGCAGCGCGAGGAGAGGAGGCGGCCGGAAGTGAAGTGCTATTCACGTCCGTCGGAGCCAGGGAGCCGCTCGTTGAAATGCCGAGCCCGTCCTTGGGCGGGCTGCAGGGTTGTATTCGGCGTTAGGAGATTCTATGCGACAAACGAAACGCCATGAATTATTTTGGTATCCGGACACTTACGATGTCGCCAGGGGCTTAGCCCTTGGTGGCCACTCCTCTTCGCCGTCGTCGGCGTTGGTGGAGTAGTCCGGAGGAAGGGTCCTTCCCTTCTTGGACCCTCCGGCCTCCCCAGTTGGGGAGGCCTTCCTTTTCTTCTCTCCCCCCGCTGGGGGAGAAGCCTCTTTTTTCTCCTCCTCATCTTCGCGGGAGGAGTCCGCCTCGGAGTCATCGGACGATGAGTCCGACAACACCTGGCGCCGGGAACTCCTTCGAGTTCCCGTGGCCTTCTTCTTGGCCTTCTTCTCCGGCACCACGTGAGGTGCCGGAACCAGCAGCCCCGTCAATCGAGCGTCCGCTTGGTCTTCTGGCAAGGGAGCCGGACAGTTAACCTGCCCGGACGTCTTTTGCCAGGCCTGTCAAAGGTAAGGGAGTTTAGATCCCGCATAGAGTCAAACTATGGAAAACAAGAGTCCCGTAAAGGGCAAAGTAGCTTACCTTGCAGGCTTCACGCTGCGAGCTGTATCCGCGATCTTCGGTAGCGGATGTGGGAGCCTCGGCGCCCTTGAACAGCACCTTCCAGGCATCTTCGTACATAGTATCGAAGAGCCTGCTCAAGGTTTGGTGTTGTGCCAGATCAAACTCCCACAAGTTAAAGGCCCGTTGTTGGCACAGGAGGATCCGGCGGATGAGCATGACCTGGACTACGTTGACGAGCTTGAGCTTCTTGTTCACCAAGGTTTTGACGCAGGATTGGAGTCCGGTCACCTCTTCCGAATTACCCCATGATAGGCCCGTCTCTTTCCAAGAGGTAGCCGTGTAGGGAAGCCAGATCGGAATTTGGGGGCCGCTACCCATTTAGGGTCACGCGGCTCGGTGATGCAGAACCACCCCGATTGCCACCCCTTTATGGTCTCCACGAAGGAGCCCTCGAGCCATAGGACGTTGGGCATCTTGCCCACCATGGCACCTCCGCACTCCGCTTGGTGGCCGCCCACAACCTTCGGCTTGACATTGAAGGTCTTCAGCCATAAGCCGAAGTGGGGCTGGATGCACAGGAAGGCCTCGCACACGACGATGAACACCGAGATGTTGAGGATGAAATTCGGGGCCAGATCGTGGAAATCCAGGCCGTAGTAGAACATGAGCCCCCGGACAAATGGGTGAAGTGGAAAACCTAGTCCGCAGAGGAAGTGGGTGAGGAACACCACCCTCTCATGGGGCCCGGGGGTGGGGATGAGCTGCCCCTTGTCGGGGAGCCGATGCGCGATGTCACTGGACAAGTATCCGGCCTTCCGCAGCCTCTTGATGTGCCCCTCCGTGACGGAGGAGGCCATCCACTTGCCTCCCGCTCCGGACATGGCTGGGGAAGGTTGAGGCGAGATGTGCGGACTTGGGCGCTGGAGCTCGAGTGCGCGGAAATGGATAAGCAAAGGAGGAAGAAGGCATAGGTAAAAAGGTGGATCCTTATCCCCTTATATGGACGTACGAAACTATGCGTCCCCACCAGCCTGGTAAAACTCGCTTATCTCCCAAGCGCCGTAACCAATGGCGCAGTTGGGTTACCCACGCCCGTATTGATGAGAATCCCGGAATAAGGGGACACGGTCTCTGCTTTGACAAGACGTGCCAAGGAAACCGCCTCGCTAGACGCGCTAAGGTGGAACAGTAAAAACGATTCGAATAAAGGCTTGGCCGTGGTGTGATGTCACGCCACGAAATACGTCAGCAGATTGAACTTGTGTAAATATTATTCTCTCTACGGTGGTATGTGGAACTTATTTTGCAGAGTCGGACACTATGCTTGTGTTCAAAATCTTCTATGAAGTATTCGGAGGTGGAACCCGCCTTGCAAGGCCGAAGACAATATGCGAGCCGGACTCGTCGTCATTGAAGCCTAGTTCAGGGGCTACTGAGGGAGTCCCGGACTAGGGGGTGTCCGAATAGCTGAACTATCATCTTCGGCCGGACTCCTGGACTATGAAGATACAAGATTGAAGACTTCGTCCCGTGTCCGTATGGGACTTTCCTTGGCGTGGAAGGCAAGCTTGGCGATACGGATATGTAGATCTCCTACCATTGTAACCGACTCTGTGTAACCCTAACCCTCTTCGGTGCCTATATAAACCGGAGGGTTTTAGTCCGTAGGACGAACAACAATCATACCATAGGCTAGCTTCTAGGGTTTAGCCTCTCTGATCTCGTGGTAGATCTACTCTTGTACTACCCATATCATCAATATTAATCAAGCAGGAGTAGGGTTTTACCTCCATCGAGAGGGCCCGAACCTGGGTAAAAACATCGTGTCCCTTGTCTCCTGTTACCATCCGCCTAGACGCACAGTTCGGGACCCCCTACCCGAGATCCGCCGCTTTTGACACCGACACCCTTTGTAACAGACGAGTTTCCGTATGAAACCCTGATACTTCGAAAGAGATTGTCCGTTTTGTACACGAAGTGCATCCAGTTTTTGTCGTAACCCTCTCTACTTTGTTGCACATGCTATGTGGGTGAAATGATGATACCATGCCAACTTTCAACCTTTTCAGAGTTCATTACAAACGCTTTTCAATTTCATGGTCTTATAGCTCAAAATAATCAGTAAATGCATGAAAAATAACAAATGAAGTCAGAAAGGGTTAAAAATTGGTGATGTGGCTTTGAATGGTGCATTTTGAACACAGAAAAACTATGGAGTTCAAATAAGTTCAAAACAATGAAATCCCTTTCTAACACACGAGTTTCCGTATGAAACCCTGATACTTCGAAAGAGATTGTCCGTTTTGTACATGAAGTGCATCCAGTTTTTGCCGTAACCCTCTCCACTTTGTTGCACATGCTATGTGGGTGAAATGATGATACCATGACAACTTTCAACCTTTTCAGAGTTCATTTCAAATGCTTTTCAATTTCATGGTCTTATAGCTCAAAATAATCAGTAAATGCATGAAAAATAACAAATGAAGTCAGAAAGGATTGAAAATTGGTGATGTGGCTTTGAATGGTGCATTTTGAACACAGAGAAACTATGGAGTTCAAATAAGTTCAAAAAAATGAAATCCCTTTGTAACCGACGAGTTTCCGTATGAAACCCTGATACTTCGAAAGAGATTGTCCGTTTTGTACACGAAGTGCATCTAGTTTTTGCCGTAACCCTCTCTACTTTGTTGCACATACTATGTGGGTGAAATGATGATACCATGCCAACTTTCAACCTTTTCAGAGTTCATTTCAAATGCTTTTCAATTTCATGGTCTTATAGCTCAAAATAATCAGTAAATGCATGAAAAATAACAAATCAAGTCAGAAAGGGTTGAAAATTGGTGATGTGACTTTGAATGGTGCATTTTGAACACGGAAGAACTATGGAGTTCAAATAAGTTCAAAAAATGAAATCCCTTTGTAACTGACGAGTTTCCGTATGAAACCCTGATACTTCGAAAGAGATTGTCCGTTTTGTACATGAAGTGCATCCAGTTTTTGCCGTAACCCTCTCTACTTTGTTGCACATGCTATGTGGGTGAAATGATGATGCCATGCCAACTTTCAACCTTTTCAGAGTTCATTTCAAATGCTTTTCAATTTCATGGTCTTATAGCTCAAATAAATAAGTAATACATGAAAAAAAACAAATGAAGTCAAAAAGGGTTGAAAATTGGTGATGTGGCTTTGAATGGTGCATTTTGAACACAGAAAAAATATTGAGTTCAAATAAGTTCAAAAAAAATGAAATCCCTTTGTAACAGACGAGTTTCCGTATGAGACCCTGATACTTCGAAACAGATTGTCCGTGTTGTACACGAATAATCATAAAACAAAATAAATAAGTTATTTGAAACAAAATAATATAAACTTTAAGAAAATATATAAGTAGAAACAGAATAAAATAAACTTTAATAACATTAATAAAATTTATGAAACTAAAGTTATCAAAGTATTTTCTGTTCAAAACATTATAAACAACCTCTAGTATTATTGAAACTAAAATTATATCAAATTGATGCAAGTAAAAATATTAAAGTATTTTCTGTTCAAAATCATTAAAAGCAAAAAGAATTTTCATAAAGAACTTTTTTTGTTAGAAACTTTAATAGCAAAAAGAATTATCATAAAATAAAATAAATAAGTAATCAGAAACAAAATATAATAAAAAAATAAGTATTTTGTTGTAAGTAGAAACAAAACAAAATAAATAAAGCAAAAAAACAAAAAAACTGGGAAAAAATAAAAAAATTGCCACCTACTAGGCCACCACGGCGTGAATACGACTAGAAACCCATCCATGGGCCAGGATTCAGGCCCGTAGAAGGCCCAGTAGGCCCATCAGGCATAGCAGTCACAATTAGGCCCGTAAGCCTGCAATGGAGAGGAGCTCGAGAGGGATGCGACAGTGGGGCTTATAAACCACTGCGCGCCCCTCTCAACTAGCGAGGTGGACTAAACTCCCACCACCACGCCGTTGTGCAAGGCCTTTGGTCCCGGTTGGTGGCACCAACCGGGACCCAAAGGCCTCTGCTTCCCGCTCTTTGGGCTGCTGAAAAGTGACCTTTGGTCCCGGTTGGTGGCACCAACCGGGACTAAAGGGGGCATTGGTCCCGGTTGGTGCCACGAACCGGTACCAATGCCCTGGGTATATAAGAAAACACTTAGCAGTTTTGACCAAATCCATCACTTCTTCTCCCCCGACGCCCCTGCTCCTCCTCGCCGTCGCCATCCGACGCCCCTGCTCCACCTTGTCGTCGTCGCCGCCACCGATGCCGTCAGGCTGCTCGACATCGCCGCCGCCGCCGCCTCCGACGCCGTCAGTCTGCTCAACATCGCCGCTGATGCCCTCTGCCCCAACGACGGCGTCAACCCTCTCGCCCTTGCCAGCCCCGACGCACCGCCCATCGTGCCCCGCCGCCCCCTGTGAGCACCAACCTGCTCCCGCGCCCCTCCCCTGTCCGATTTGAGGCGCACAGGCGACGGTGGAGACGATCCGAAGACCACGGCGACGGCAGCGAAGGGTTTGAGGGCGAGACGTTTTGAAGGAATAATCAACGCGCGCTGCCCTCGGGTATATATACCCTTCGGCTGTCGGTGGGACCGAGTTGGAAAACTCGGTGGGACCGAGATGGTTAACTGCGTGCAGTTACACACATCGGTCACGCCGAGATTTGAAACTCGGTTTCACCGAGGTGAAAACCTAGATCAATCCAAGTGATTTCGGTCTGTCCGATTTGAGTATATTGGTTTGACCGAAAATACTTAGAAGGTTTTGGAATTTAAGCTTTTGACGGATCGGTGGCTCCGAGTGCTCCTCACTCGGTCTGTCCGAAAAAGTCTTGTTCAAAGTTTGTGATATAAGCATGAATAGAGTTTGAGACAAGAAAGCATAGATAGCTAGGGGAGGAACTTAGGCATTCTTGTCCATCCATTTGGTCAAAAAGAAAATCCAAAAGACCAAAGCAACAAATGGATGTCCTCGAATGGATAAAATCATGCATCCAACATGCTCACACAATAAGATAGCAAATGAAATATGTGTCAAACATGCACAAGCAAAACACTAGCAGCTAGCACACAATTTGGCGATGACTAGATCATCTATATATGAGTATATTGACTTAGGAGTCAAATGAGAACATTTGATCATAGGTCATACTCATCGTTTAAGCACAAGTGGGGTTACCACTTTTACATAAAGCATTAATGTGTTCACATCATTTGAAGATGCTTTAGCTCATTTCTTTAGAGCAAAGCTCCCCCTTGATGTGAGAACCCCTTTTAAAGGGTCAAACTAACCTTGGGTTGTCGTTGAAGACTTCATGTAGATGTTGAAGATGTGGATGCTCAATGTTGATGAAGATCATCAAGAGTTGAGAGCAATCCTTTGGATTCGGGCACTTTCAATACCTACATGGGTTAGTCCCACAAGGAACAAACAAGGATATCCATGGACATAGATTGAAGTACACAATAGATGATGTCCATGAAAGCAATGATTACCTTGTCCCTTGACTTACCAACATGAGGGTTTGTGACTCCATGAACTAGTGCAAAATGTGGAAGTTGATTGCACAAGTTCTTGCCAAAATGAATGTGAGTGAAGTATGTTGGCGGAGTCACCCTCAAGAACTCTCTAGTTCTTCTTCTTCGGGATCCACATCATCTTGATGGGAATCCTTGGGGTAGTAGTTGAGCTTGTCGAAGTAGAACTTGAAGTTGCCTTGGGAACCCACTTGACCATGGCCTTGGGTGCTTCAATGAATGCATCAATCTCCTCTTGAAGCTTGTCCTTGCCTTTTAGCTTGTGGTCTTGTGGTGGAAGGTCATCTTGAGCTTGTTCCACATTGGAAGAAGTAGGATCATACTTCTCCTTTTGAGAAACAAACTTTGGAGTGGGATATTGACCTTCTTCCCATTCAACACCCTCGGCGTTGAATCTTCGCTCAAAACCAATTCCTTGATTCTTCCGGTGCCTTCCTTGCTTGCGAACAATTTCCTCAAAGTTCTTGCTTCCGGCAAGGCTCTTGTAGACACCTTTCTCTATAATCCCTTTCAATAGACTATTTTCTTGCTCAAGTGAAACTTGGCTTGAAACATTGTTAGTGGAATCAAGAGAATTACTAGAAGTAACAATATTGGATTTAGCATGATTATTGTTACTACTAGATGAAGAATTTTTCTTATGCTTGTCATGCTTAGTTTTAATAGGTGGCAAGAAATTAGACAAGAGAAGTCGTTTGGCAAGATATGAAGAACTCTTCTTTCGAAGATCGTCATTGATAGCTTTTAGAAACTCATGTTCTTGCTCTAGATTGAGCTTCTCGAAGCGTAGCTTCTCATGAGATCTTAGGAGCTCTCTATGATCTTCTTGAGTTGTTTCATGAGCTAACTTAAGAGTGTTTAGTTCTTTAGTTAGACGCTCAATCTCCTTCATAGCATTGTCATTCGACTCTTCTCGACTATAAAGACTATTAGCATGTTCATCATTACTAAGCTCACTAGATTTGTCATGTAAAAGCTCATCTTCACCAAGCAAGTCATCTTCATCACTATCAAAGTCAATAAATTCAGGGTGTGATACCTTGGGGCCTTTTGCCATGAAGCATCTTCCAATTCCCTCATTTGGTGAATCAAACAAGTCATAGGAGTTGGAGTTGGAGGATACGAGAGCAAGACCGACAACACCTTCATCTTGACTGTATTCGGAGTTGGAGTGATAGCTTCTTTCGGAGTGATTGTCGGAGTCGGAGCCGGATACCCATTCACCAACATGAGCTTGATGTTTTCTTCTTGTGTAGCTCCTTGATGACTTGTCTTTCCTTTCCGAATCCTTGCTTCTCCGAGAGGATCTTCGTTCATAACGATCATCTCTACTCCTTCTCTCTTTCCGAGACGACTCTTCTCTTGAGCTTCTTCTTCTTGGAGATTCTTCTCTTCTCTTGTGGGGAGTCGAACACTCATTTGAGTAGTGTCCGGGTCTTCCACAATTGTAGCAGTTTCGATCACGACTAGAAGATCTCTTTTCATCATATGATCTAGACTTTGAGCTTCTTTCCTTGCTTCTACTCTTGTAGAATTTGTTGAAGTTCTTCACCATTAGGCTTATCTCTTCATTGGAAACTAGCTTGTCAGTTGAGGTTGTGGGAGCTTCAACTGTAGCTTTGTAAGCACCACTTGACTTGTTGTGAAGCTCTTCCTTGTCCTTAAGTGTCATCTCATGAGCAACAATTCTTCCAATGACTTCGGTAGGCTTGAGATCCTTGTAGTTTGGCATCATTTGGATCAAAGTGCACACGGTATCATACTTTCCATCCAAAGCTCTGAGAATCTTCTTGATGATGAATCGGTCGGTCATTTCTTCGCTTCCTAAGCCTGCCATCTCATTGGTGATGAGAGCAAGCCTAGAGTACATTTCAGCGACTCCTTCACCTTCCTTCATCTTGAACTTGTCAAGTTGACCTTGAAGAACATCTAGCTTTGATTCCTTCACGGACTCGGTACCTTCGTGCATTTCGACCAAAGTATCCCAAATCTCTTTTGCATTCTCAAGACGGCTGATCTTGTTGAACTCCTCGGGACACAAAGCATTGAAGAGAATGTCACAAGCTTGAGCATTGTTCTGTAACATCCGCAACTCATCCGCTGTAGCTTCGCGATCCGGAACTTTTCCTTCCTCGAAGAACTCACCTTGCAAGCCAACACAAATAATGCCCCATGCGGCAGGGTTATGTCCAAGAATATGCATTTTCATTTTATGCTTCCAACTAGCAAAATTTGAACCATCAAAGTAAGGACCTCTACGGAAATTACCCTCACTAGACGCCATACTCTCCTAGGTTGTGAAACCAAGCTTATGGAGTCCAATGCAATGGAAACCAATCCAATGGAGACCAAAGCTCTGATACCACTTGTAGGATCGGAAGTATGTCTAGAGGGGGGGTGATTAGACTACTTGACAACTTAAAAGTTTAGCCTTTTGATTAGGGCAAGTTTTTAGCAAGTTCACAATGATGACCAAGTCAAGTATCACCCTACACATGCAATTCTAGAGTGATGGCAGCGGAAAGTAAATTGCACATGTAGTAAATAAGAGGTGGAGAAGAGCAAACGCAATTTGGAGACACGGAGATTTTTCTCGTGGTTCCGATAGGTGGTGCTATCGTCAATCCACGTTGATGGAGACTTCAACCCACGGAGGGTAACGGCTGCGAGAGTCCACGGAGGGCTCCACCCACGAAGGGTCCACGAAGAAGCAACCTTGTCTATGCCATCATGGCCTACGTCCACGGAGGACTAGCCTTACTCGGGGTAGATCTTCACGAAGTAGGCGATCTCCTTGCCCTTACAAACTTCTTGGTTCAACTCCACATCTTGACGGAGGCTCCCAAGCGACACCTAACCAATCTAGGAGGCACCACCCTCCAAAAGGTAATAGATGGTGTTGGTGATGATGAACTCCTTGCTCTTGTGCTTCAAATGATAATCTCCCCAACACTCAACTCTCCTCACTGATTTGGCTGTGGTGGAAGAAGGGATTGAGTGGAAAGCAACTTGGGAAGGTTAGAAATCAAGTTTCATATGGTGGGAGTGGAGCAACTTGATCTCAACACAAGGGTAGGTAGTTTTCTTCTCAGAAATGTAAGGTAGGAGTGGTAGTTCTTTCTGATGGCTCTCTCCACGAATGAAGAGGAGGTGGAGGGGTATTTATAGCCTCCACACAAAATCCAACCGTTACACACATTTGACCAATCTCGGTCAGACCGAAGTTGACAACTCGGTGAGACCGAAAGTTCAAATCTTGTGAACGTTGGGATTTTCGGTGGGACCGAAAATACAATCTCGGTTTGTCCGATTCTTCCAAAGTCTAGGGTTTGCCAATCTCGGTGGGACCGACTTTCTCATCTCGGTGACACCGATTTGAGTACAGAAGGTTACAGAAGGTTGGCAACACCAATTTCGGTAAGACCGAGTTTGGAATCGGAAAATCCGAAATTATTAGGGTTTGGCTATATGGCTGAGGTGGTTCATCTCGGTGTGACTGAGTTTATGGAATCGGTGGGACCGAGATTACTTATGAGTTTATGTTGGAATGAAAGATTGCTGATAGTTTGAGAGATAAATCACCAAGCACATTGAGCAACCAGATCATCATCATAACCTCATCCCCTTTTAATAGTATTGGCTTTCCTATGGACTCAATGTGATCTTGGATCACTAAACCAAAAATAGAGTCTTGAGCTTTTGCCAATGTTTTCCTTAGCATTTTGAGGGGTCCACATCATCAGTCATTGCCATACCCATATCACTGAACTTTCTGAAATATTCTCAAGAAATAATTAGTTCAATGATATATATGTTGTTATTAATTACCAAAACCACCCGAGGATTAGTTGCACTTTCAGCCCCCCGGCCCTCTCGCTCGACCAAAACTCTCGAGGACACCCAAACCCTAGAAAAAACGATGTTGGTGTCCTACCCCCTCCCGCCGCGCCCCTACTCGACAAACTCTCTCGAGGCCACCCAAATTTACCAAGTTAAAAGAGCGTTGTCGTTGAGGCCACCCCAAACCCTTGAAGAGTTGTCGAGGCCACCCCAAACCCTTGAAGCGTTGCCGAGGCCACCGCAAGCCCTAGAGAAGCAGCGTTGAGGCCACTAATTAATATGATTCCTTATTGTGATTAGCTAGCTAGTTCTACGCTTGCCACTAATATATCCATCTGTCATGTTTGAATAATAATTGTCATGTTGTAAATATTTGCAGAAACTATGGAGAACCCCCGAGATGAAGCAACAGAAGTGATGTTGGGGGACATGTTGTATCTCAACGACACTGATGGTCTGGAAGGACAGGGTGAAGAAGAAGACTATGCTTATGATGGCTTCGGTGACCCAATGCCGGTACAAGACGGAGACCGTGATGACGGCTCCGGTGACCGAACCGAGTCCGACCAGGTATATATATTAGTTAAGCCTGTGCTGACTAGCTAATTGATGCATTCATTGTTTTCATATGTACACATATTAATTAACTCTCATCTTTCTTCTTTTCTCTAGCCCTCCAGATCGAGCACAACTTCGGTAAAGAAACGAGGCCCGAAGAAAAAGTTGCGCTTGGATGAAAGGTTTGAGATCACAGCAATCGCGCGCGATGGCAAGCCGATTGAACCCATCCGGACAAGGGATGCATTTCGTGCTCAGTGCGGGGTTCTTGTTAGGGACAAGATCCCGATCAGTATCCAGCAATGGTTAAAGCCTAAGAATGAAGACCCTGAGGTGTCTTATGTCTCCGATATGCAGAAAGAAGATCTTGGACAATGCTTAAGGAAAATTTCACCCTACTGCGAGAGGAGGATCCGGAGAAGCCAGTTAAAGAGCAATTGATCAAGTCTCATGCTCTTAAGAAGATGGCAGAACTATTCAGGAGGTGGAAGAATGAGCTGAAAACAGAGTTTGTCGACGAAGATTTGACACCAGAATTCACCGGAAAGTATGAGAAGATCAGAGATCTCAGGCCCGCATTTGTGGCCCACAAGACATCAGAAAAGAGTAAGAAGATGCCAGCGACAAACAAGAAAAATGTTGCAAAGAAGAAGCATCACCACCGCACGGGGTCAGGTGGCTACCTCAAAGCCCGACCTTTGTGGGACAAGGCTGAGAATGACCTGATTGCTAAAGGGGTCGAACCAGAGACATTGAACTGGCCAGACCATTGCCGGACTTGGTTCTTCGGGGTTGGCAGAACCTTGGACCCTGTATTAGGGAAGTGCGTTTGGATAGAAGAGCAACTGCGAATACCCGTCACGAGGCTTCAGGAGTATATCAAGAAAGTGCAGCATGGGACGTTCGTTCCAGACAGTGAGAAGGACGAGCTCACAATGGCCCTCGGGAATCCTGAGCACCCTGGACGGACACGAGGCACGCCAGGCTCCGTCTGTGGAAGGCTGGGTTTCCGGACGCAGGGGGTTACAAAACCCAGGAGAGGAGGAAGAAAGTGGAGCATAGCCAACTGCAGGCGCTGCACGAAAGGGTACAAGGGCTAGAGGAACGAGAAGCAGATCGCAGCAAACGACCTGCCGAAGCTTCCCCTGAAGCTACCCCGCCATCTCAGCAGAGAAGCAGCGTGGCCTCCACCATGCAGACTCAGCAGCTGGAGCCTGTCTTCACGGCTCCTGCTAGCTACCCCGTGGATGCTATCATGGAGTCTCGACATTGCCACCTTATGACGTGATGGATGACATTGAAAATCAAGGCGGCTGTTGGCTCTGTTTTACCTACTGAACCTGGCACAACCTACCACGGCCGGTCGATTCCAGAAGGATATGCTAGGGTGATGGTGGATCAAATAACGGACGGATTTGAGGACCTTGAGCTTGACCACCCTATGGGTGAAGGGGAGATTCGGCTGGGTTCTTCTCTGAAGACTCCATGCCTATGGCAGAAGGAGCTCATCAACCTTCTGAACTGGACGCCTCCGCCTCCTCCTCCTTCTCCGGCGAGTCAGGGCAGTCCACCTCCTCCGCCTCCTCCTTTGGTGAGTGATCAGGGCACTTAGCCTCCTTCTCCGGCACGTGGCGGCACTCCGGCTCCTACTCCGCCTGCGCCGGCGCGCCCGAGCAGCCAGCCTCCTCCTTCTCCGCCTTGTCAACAAGGGTGGATCAAGAGACCCGCCGCCGCTCTGGCTGCTCCGGCGCGTCGTAGTCCTTCTCCTCTGCCTCATAAGAAAGGAAAGACAGCCGCAGCCGCTCCGCCTGCTCCGGCGTCTAGCAGTACAGCCAGAGCCGAGAGGCAATACAAATTCGGTCCTTCTCTGAAGACTCTAGAGAAGTTACCATATGAGAGGAGCGTGGAGGAAAACACGAAGATCATGCAAGCCGAAGTGAAGAACTTCTTTGAAGGGGTGAAAGCAAAGAAACATCCACGTCCGGAGGAGAAGATAGATCCGGTAAAAGCGAAGCGTACTCTGGCTGCCCTGAAGAAACCACCAAACTCTCCGGCAAAAGGAAACTATGAGCGCATTCTTACAAAGTCATTTATCGAAGTGTCGCGGTCGGGAAGTACTATCAGTGATCAAAGGTTAGCAGAACGACGAGCTGGGAAAAAGTTTCCCAGCTCGGCGAACAAGCGAACCAATCGTTCCCCCCGCTCTAGGTGTCTAGTGATATCGTCGCTAATGATCCGGGCGGGATGGTGCCAGATTATAACAATCTTGAAGATTACCTGCCCGACGATGTACATTATGATTTCTTGGAGGTGGACAAACACAAATACGTGTACGGGAAGCCTCTCGTCAAAGATGAAAGATCTCTAACAACGATGATGCGAAGATTCCATGATTGGTACATGAAAACCTGCAGAGAGTCTGAGGGGAGGAATATTTTGACATTGAGAGTTAGAGAGGAGCATGACCTCGTTGGAATTGAACTGTTGAATGTTCCATTTGAGGAGTTCTTTTTTTCAATCTAAAGGCCCTCGATAAATTAATGATCACTTGCTACTGCCTATAAGTAGTACTACTTCTGTCATTAAGTCTCTATATATAGGCCAGCTCTTTCATTGCATGTATTTTTAATTATCCTCACTATATTATGCAGATTGAAGATCGCCGAATTGAAGAAAAGACATGTCATGATCGCAGATGCTCCCAAGTGGGCGCTGAATCAGGTTGATAAGGCATGTCGACCTTTCTTTTGGGCTGGTTCAGAGCAAATCCATGGAGGCAAATGTTTAGTGGCTTGGCAGAAAGTCTGCCGACCCAAACAACTTGGAGGGCTCGGAGTGATCGACCTCAACAGGCAGGGTTTGGCTCTTAGATTTGCGCTGGGAATGGTTGAAACGCACGGATCAGGGGAGGCCTTGGCAAGGTCTCTCACTCGTGATGGATAAACAGACTCAAGCGGTGTTTACTAGCCTTGTGCAATGGAACATTGGAGATGGAAGGAGCATTTTATTCTGGAAAGATAGGTGGCTCAATGGATCTACCGTGGCTGAGCTGGCGCCCATGGTCCGTGCACATGTGCGCACACAAGTGGCCAACCCGAGGACGGTCTCGGAGGCTTTGCAGCTCCATCGTTGGGCCAATGATGTTTGTGGGGAGTTATCGGCCGATGGCATGGTGCAGATTGTTCGGTTATGGGAGATCATGATCAATATTCAGCTTGATCCGGCACTTTCAGATGTTCCTACTTGGAAGTGGAACAATCTTGGGGTATACTCCTCGGCATCCACCTATGCGATGTTGTGGGAAGGGAGTATCGGTTTCGCCCCGGCAAAGGCGATCTGGAAGTGTTGGGCGCCTCTCTCGTGCAAGCTATTCATGTGGCTAGCAACACATTATCGTCTCTGGACAGCTGATCGTAGATTCAGACATGGGCCACAGGAGGAGCGCTCACCATGCTTCATCTGTGCTCAAGATGAAGATACGGTGGACCACATCCTTGTCAAGTGCATGTTCGCTCGACAAGTGTGGCACAGGTGTTTTCTTCAGGCCAGAGTGGATACCTCGCTGATCCCTACGTCGAGGGACACCCTGGAGGCCTGGTGGATGGCTTGTCGCGCTCGTATCCCTGTGGTGCATAGGAAAGCGTTTGACTCGTTGATCATGTTGATCTCCTGGCAGCTTTGGAAGCTGAGGAATGGGATCGTGTTTGGCCCGCGGACCTCAATTGATACGGTGCAACACTTCACCTCATAGATTTTCGAGATTTTACGCACTTGGATGTTGGCAGGAGGCCGAGGAGTCAGAATCTTCTGTGAGTAGTAGAGTTTAGGTTTAGGAGTGGAGTTGGGGGTCCCGGGCAACGGTCTGTCGTGTGCTAGGATATGCCTCATTTTTGTAAGACTGCTTGTACATATTTCTGCATTCTATAAAGCTAAGGTACGCGATTGCGTACTCTCAAAAAAAAGTAGACCAAGGATGCATGCTATATGCCGTGTCATGTAAAAAGGTAGACCATGCATGCATGCTACTCCCTCCGTTCCTAAATATAAGTCTTTTTAGACATTTCAAATGAAATGCAACATATGGATGTATGTAGACATATTTTAGTGTAGATTCATCCATTTTGCTCCGTATGTAGTCACTTGTAGAACGATTTATATTTAGAAACGGAGGAAGTAGTACATGCTTGTGTCGGGATTGACTGGGACATCTAAAAATGAAATGGTCCCCTACTATTGTCCACCTGCGCCTTCGGCGGCAAATTTGACAGATTTGACCTATAGACGAAATCAAATCACAAAATGAACTGTCCGTGAAACTATTTCACGCGGCTGACCCGTGGCGCCTAGCTCTCAGGCGCTGCACTAGTGCAACGCCCGGGAGCTAGGCGCTGCACTGTGCAACGCCCGGGAGCTAGGCGTTGCACTGTATAGTGTGGCGCCTAGCTCTCAGGCGCTGCACACTGACTTAGTAATTTTCTGAACACACGGGTGCGACGCTGGCCGTGTAGCGCCTATCTCTGAGGCGTTGCACAGTGTAGTGTGGCGCCGTCGTGTCGGGCGTCACACAAAAAGGTCAGCCGCGTGAAATAGTTTCACGGATAGTTCATTCTGTGATTTGATTTCGTCTATAGGTCAAATTTGTCAAATTTGCCGCCTCCGGCACGTGTGAGAGCGCCCGTCCCATGCCGCCGCACCGGATGACGTCCGTGTCACCGTGCGCACACTGCTAGATAGATTTTCCCATTAGTTTATTGATTTGCTTTTAGCCGGAGCCAGACCTCCTATTTTGGTGGCCTGAGAGCTTCAGGCCTCCAACCAAGCACACATCCGGCAGGTTTCAGGGATTCATCCGGCCAGCCAAATTTTGGTCAGGATGGCAACCAAACAGCCCCTTAGTGCCTCGTAACTGTATTGTGCAATGGCTGATACATGAGGTAGTCACTAACCATCATAGTGGCTACTCTGTTTTGAGACTGATTTTTTCACATTACACTCTTACTCATTATGTTACTCTGAGTCTGTCTATCTAACTTCTGGACCATGAGGTTCGAGTTAAGTCCAATTTAACTACCATGTGATAAGTATTGAGTTTATGGGCTGAGCAGTCCACCCCACATAAGCTTCTGTGGAAAGAGGTAGGCAAGCAGTCTCGTACTCTCGTGGTGCTTCAGCAATAAGAAACTGAGCTGCATTTAAATGTTGGGTATTATTGATATGGAATAGATTATAGTGTACTGGGGTTTTGGGGAGAGGCAGGGAGGGTACTAGCCTACTAGGGTGTTAGGGAGAAATAGGAGAGGACCCCTCGCCCCTGGAGGCAGAAGAATTATTCTTCCAATTCTTGCTTTACATAGAGGCCTAACAACTTAATATAAGGGTTTGGAAATGTAGTAAAATTTGTGTGACCACCGGTATTTAGTTCAAGTTTGAGCTAAATACTAGTGAGCGCACAAAATTTACACCCATTCCAAACCGGCCCTAAGTAGCAAGTTGTAGATATATCTCTAATTGGCTCAAGGCCCATGCTAAAGGATATCTTCCTAATTTAAAAGATAAACTACATAATAGATAAATTATGGGGATCTTCCTGATAATATAGTGTGTCCCAATCTGTGGGCTACTTCCATCATGTTTCTATTTCTCTTTCTTGCTCCTTTTTTTAGTCTTAACTGTAAACTGATTAAGTATGCAGGTATTGCTGGTGGTTCCAAGCAACTCAATATTCCAGATCTCGTGTAAAATCAGTCGCCGGGTTGACTGGCAGGTTCTTTGAATAACTTTGCGGCAGGCTTCCGGCCCCAAGAACATTACTGACATCAAGTTTTCTTACTGACATTATCAAGATTATGTGTTCTTGTTATTGTGTTTGTATGTACCTGCAGCTTATATACTTCATGTTCGCATGTTGGTGTTTACATGGTATTTTTTTTTAAATCACATGACAATACTGCACAGACACTAAATGATTTAGTGGCAGGTTTATAATTTTGCATTTAGGCTGACAAGTGGGCTCATTAGCCTTTTTCTATTTTTTTATATGATAACTCAAGTAACATTAACCTTGTGAATACAAATAAACCTTACTACCATATCGATATGTTTATGTTTATGAAATTACCATAAATAGTTGTAGCAGCATGGTACCACCCATCTGGACTCATAGGCAGCGGGAGCCATTGTCCGTATCCATGAATTATTATCAGTTACTCACATTTCCAGGGGTCAAGTGTGTGGCCGAACCATGGATTTGGGATTCGTTAATCCCTCTCAAGCATAGAACTTTCCTCTGGTTAGCTTTCTGGGGAAGGCTTAACACCCGGGATAACATGTTCAGGAAAAGCTTGTCTGCCATCGCTCCGTTTGCTGACTGCGATACCTGCCCTGCGCTGGAGATTATTGGACACCTTGTGTTGCACTGTAGGGCAGCTTATGTTCTATGGAACACCTTGGCGCTGGGCTCCCTGGCATATGCATCATCCGACATCTTATCCTTTGTCGAGGAAGCCGGTAGGCGGTTGCTTTTTAAGCGCAAATGGAATGTGGTTTTTGCTGCTTGCGCTGTCTCTGCATGGCAATGCCCGCAATGATCGAGTTTTTCATTCAAAATTATGGTCTGAGCCATATATCAAATACTATGCAGCTGATCTCATTCGGTTATGGAGCAATAGGGCAGGCAGGCAGCAAGACAAGACCGACCTCCTCCCCTGGTGTACTCTAATTACTGGCTAATCTGCTAACTCTGCTGTTTGCTGTTCCCTCCTTGCTCTTGTAGTCTTCCTCCCCCTTCCCAACCTTCTCTTCCTTGTGATCTTGCACCTGGGTGCACTTCACAAGCTTAATGTAACAAGTTACTTTCACAGCTTTTTAAACCTGTTTTGAAATATAAGGTTGGCCTAAAGCCACCTTTTCTTTCAAAAAAAAATGAATAACACTGTATCTTTATTTGGTTTTGTATGGACCATTGAATTGATGGCATGCCAATCAGTCCATTGCTCCATGTGCCTCGGTAGCAATCAACCATGGATCTGTGCCACAAGAACGGTTACTCATGCCCTGCAGAACAATTTATAGGCTAGAGACATCACTGGTACACTGACCAAGCCCATCTAGGCCGAGTACCTCATGCTCTGGAGCCTGCTCAGCGTCACACCCCCTGCCGCTGGCCAGGATGACGTTGTCCTTTGGCATTGGGCCCCTTACCTACAGTACTCCGTGCAGGTAGTGTATTGTGTGTCTTCTTCCTTGGTCAGACGCTTTCCCCGTGTTAGGAAGTACTCCATCCGTTCCATAATGTAGTGCATATAGATTTTTTGAAAAGTCAAGCCTCACAAACTTTGACCAAATTTGTAGAGAAAAACATATACAACCAGAATGCCAAACATATATCATTACATTCATCATAAGATGTAGTTTCATGTTTTATATATTTGGTATTGTAGATATGAATAGTTTTCTCTATAAACTTGGTCAGAGTTTGACTTCCCCATAAATTTATACACACTACATTATGGAACGGAGGGAGTATATATGTATAGGGTTGGACTATATATATATAGGGCTGGATTATTCTGTTACCCATAACAGAACAATATTCTGTTACCCCTGCGCCCTATATAGACGCGCGCGCGACACAATTACAGGTTCCCGAATCCAGCCCACCAGCTCGAACCGGCCCGATAGAAAAGAAAAAAAAACTCCATCCTGCCTCCCCTGAACCACCCACTTCCCGATCCCATCTCGCCACCGTTGCCACCCCTTCCCCCGCTGCCGTGCGCCACCACCCCTCGCGCCGCGGCCGGCCTCCCTCGTTCCAGCGCGCCGCCGGCCTCCCCTTTCCAGCGCGCCGCCGGCCTCCCCCGTTCCAGCGCGCCGCGACCGGCCTCCCCCAATCCAGCGCGCCGCCATCCCCGTTTAGTGCGCCGCCGCGGGCTTCCCCCTTCCAGCGCGCCGCCACGGGACTGCCCCCTTCCAGGGCGCCACCGCCGCCCCCTGGTTTCAATCTGCCGCCGTCGGATCCCCCGCTTCCACCTGTCGTTGTCGTCCCCCTAGCTTCACCTGCCGCCGTGGCCTCCCCGCTTCCACCAGCAGTCGTCGGGGGTCACTCCCGACACCTCCACCTCCCTCCAGTGCGCCGCCTAGCCGAATCCCCCTCCAGTTCGCCGCCCCACCGCACCTTCCCCTCCAGCGCTGCCGTGTCCCCGCCTCCCACCTCCCGGCGGTCTGATGGTCCGGCGCGCTCCTGCCTCCCACCTACTGGCGATCCGCCGCTCCTCCGCCTCTCACCCCCGGAACCAGCCACCGCCGCTGCCCTGAGAGGCAGCCACCGCCGCCACCCCGGCCCAGCCACTGCTGGAATTTAGTCTATATTGGGAAGCCCAATAACTATTTCGGAAATTCCTAATAAATCCTAGAGGCCCACTTAGCCCATTTGTGCAAGGCAAGGGATACTACTAAAGTTTAGTCCCACATTGCTAGTCTAGTGGGAGTTGGACCTCCTTATAATGAGGTTCTTTCCCTACTTGTACGAGCATGAGAACAAGAGGGACATCCACGCGCGCTCCTCCTCCGCCGCCCGCCTCGCCACGCCACGCCTCGCCTCGCCTCGTCACGATGCGCCGCGTCGCGCCGCGGGTTGCCGGAATGAGCCGAGCCGATGTCTAATTTTTGCCACGCACTACGGGTATACGAAAGGTCACTTGGGAGCTGGAGAGTTTTGCGGTAGTGGACAGTTAATATGAACGGCGCACCCTTCGCGTGCCGCCTGTTCACTTCGCCTCCCTCCGTTTCTTCACCTCCCGATGCAACCTCTCGCCTCCTTCTCTTGCGCCTATAAAAGGGAGGTCGCTCCTCTCAGAGAGACGCACCAGAATCTCTTCCTCCTCTCGCCACAAGTTCCTGAGCACTGCGCTGCTGTTGTCTTCCTCATCCCGGCTTGCGGCGTGCACCGCGAGTCAGGACAGTAGGCCTCCGGAACCGCAGCTTTTGAGTCCTGTACGGGAGAAGGGTGATAAGGTTTTTGGGGAGCGCTCTGCGCGACTACTGGCTGCTTCATCACGGACGATCCGGTCGCCGACGACTACTTCCCGGACGACGACTTCTTCCCCGACGTCCACGACCTCCTCGACGACATGGCAGGCGAGGACACCGACCCCAAGTCCAGCGCTTCTGCTGCTGTTGTGCCGTACGTGTTTTTCTCCTCTTTGTTAGAAGTCCTACTACAGTTCTTGGCTCTAGTTTCTGTCCTACGTATGTTAGGTTCTATGTCGTATAAGCAACTTCATCTAGTGTCCGTTCTAGATGTGTTTACTTCAAACTCATATAAGCAGACAATGTTTACTTTCTCTCTTATGCATCTTGATCTACTGTCTGCACTAGAGATGATCGGTTCTAGATTATATATGCAGATGTTGTTTACCTTCTCTTTGTCAAATCGCATGACTTGTTTCATCACTGCTATACTAGTCATGCTTTATCTAGTATTTCTGTTAATAAAATTATTCGGTAAATTGCTCATATTTCCAACAATCCAAAAACCTTATCATAGGCAATTTACCTCGAATGGTTTTGCTACTTCCATGAGACCTCCTATGTTTGAGGGTATCCACTATAAGAGGTGGCGCGTGAGAGCAGTCTTATGGTTTCAAACCATGAGTTGCTATGACGCCACGCTTGGCAAACCTGAAGGAGAGCTTGATGCTCAACAAGCACAAGCTTTTCAGAAAATGGATACTCTGTTTAAGGCTGCTCTCTTGAGTGTTCTTGGAGAGAACATAGTTGATGCTTATGCGTCAATTGATAATGGAAAAGATATGTGGGATGCACTCGAGGCCAAGTTTGGGGTCTCGGATGCTGGCACTGAGCTGTACATCATGGAGCAATTCTATGATTACAGGATGACTGAAGAGCGCTCCGTGGTTGAGCAAGCTCATGAGATACAGTCGTTTGCTAGAGAACTTGAGCACTTCAATTGTATCCTACCGGACAAGTTTGTTGCCGGGGGTATCATCACTAAGCTTCCTCCTTCGTGGAGGAACTTTGCTACCTTGCTGAAGCATAAGAGACAGGAGTTTTCCGTCCCGGATCTCATTGGCACTCTTGATGTGGAAGAAAAGGCGAGAGCAAAGGACACATGTGCTCGAGGTATTGAGGGAGGATCTAGTGCCAATGTGGTACAGAAGCAGAACTTCCAGCCCCACAAGTTCAAGAACAAGGGCAAGTTTGATGGTAAAGCAAAGTTTGATGGGAAGAACAAGGCTATGCAACACACGAACTTCAAGAAGAAGAATGGCAAGAAGAAAGGTGCTTGTCATGTGTGTGGAGATCCTGATCATTGGGCTCCTAGTTGCCCCAATCGATATGACAAGCGTCATCCTGGGAAAGGCGGCAAGACCGCTAATGTTGTTATCGGAGACATTGACATGAAGGATGCTGGGTATGGTATATTTCCCACTATTCTTTCAGTATGTCATTCTCCTGATTGGTTAATTGACACGGGTGCTAATGTGCATGTATGCGGTGATATTACCATGTTTTCGTCTTATCAGACCGCAGGGACTTCAACCGTGCTGATGGGCAACGGTTCAAGTGCTTCTGTTCGTGGTGTTGGCACAGTCGATCTGAAGTTTACTTCGGGGAAGATCGTGCGGCTGAAGAACGTGCATTATGTCCCCTCCGTCAATAAAAATCTTGTTAGCGGATCTCTTCTGTGTAGAGATGGCTACAAGCTTGTCTTTGAGTTGAATAAATTTGTAATATCCAAGTATGGAACCTTTGTCGGTAAAGGCTATGAGTCAGGAGGCCTGTTTCGTTTATCCTTATCAGACGTTTGCAATAAAGTTGTTAATCATATTTGCAACAATAGTGAATCAAATGTGTGGCATTCACGACTTTGTCATGTTAACTTTGGTTGCATGTCGCGATTAGCGAAATTGAACTTAATCCCTAGTTTCACCACCGTTAAGGGATCTAAGTGCCAAGTGTGTGTGCAAGCTAAGCAACCTCGTAAATCTCACGTGACTGCGGAGACGAGAAATCTTGCACCACTAGAACTTATACATTCAGATCTATGTGAAATGAATGGTGTTTTGACAAAAGGTGGAAAGAAATATTTCATGACGTTAATTGACGACTCCACTAGATACTGCTGTGTGTATCTTCTAAAATCTAAGGATGAGGCTTTGAACTTTTTCAAGATCTATAAAGCTGAAGTGGAAAACCAACTTGATCGGAAAATCAAGAGGCTTAGGTCCGACCGTGGTGGAGAGTATTTTTCCAATGAATTTGATGCTTTTTGTGCGGAACATGGTATAATCCATGAGAGGACGCCTCCCTACTCACCTCAGTCAAATGGGGTGGCCGAAAGAAAGAACCGTACTCTAACTGATTTGGTTAACGCCATGTTAGACACATCGGGTCTCTCCAAGGCATGGTGGGGGGAGGCGATATTGACAGCATGTCATGTCCTAAATCGAGTTCCCACAAAGAACAAAGAGATAACTCCATTCGAGGAATGGGAGAAGAAAAGGTTAAAACTCTCTTATCTGCGAACATGGGGTTGTTTGGCGAAAGTCAATGTTCCAATTCCAAAGAAGCGGAAACTTGGACCAAAGACTGTGGATTGTGTTTTCTTGGGATATGCTTTTCATAGCATTGGCTATAGATTCTTGGTTGTAAAATCTGAGGTACCTGACATGCATGTCGGTACGATCATGGAGTCGAATGATGCGACTTTCTTTGAAGATATCTTTCCCATGAAGGATATGGCTACCTCATCTAATCAGGAGATACCTAGTTCATCGAATCAGGAACCAGTTACAATTACTGAACCTGCCATTACGATGGAAAACTTTGAAAGTCCTGTGGAGGAATACAATGAAGTTCCTACTAGGAGCAAGAGACAGAGGACTGCAAAGTCCTTTGGTTATGATTTTCTTGTGTATCTCATAGATGACACTCCCAATTCTATTACAGAGGCCTATGCATCTGAAGATGCTGACTACTGGAAGGAAGCAGTTCGTAGCGAGATGGATTCCATCTTGGCGAATGAAACTTGGGAGATAACTGATCGTCCTTATGGGTGCAAACCTATAGGATGCAAATGGGTATTCAAGAAGAAGCTTAGGCCTGATGGTACTATCGAAAATTACAAGGCTCGGCTCATGGCTAAGGGTTATACCCAAAAGGAAGGTGAAGACTTCTTTGATACTTACTCACCTGTGGCTCGACTGACCACTATTCGAGTTCTACTTTCACTAGCTGCCTCACATGGTCTTCTCGTTCATCAAATGGATGTTAAGACTGCTTTCCTAAATGGAGAGTTGGATGAGGAAATTTATATGGAACAACCAGATGGGTTTGTAATAGATGGTCAGGAAGGGAAAGTGTGCAAGTTGCTGAAGTCTTTGTATGGACTGAAGCAAGCACCCAAACAGTGGCATGAGAAGTTCGAAAGAACTTTAACAGCCGCAGCCTTTGTTGTGAACGAAGCTGACAAATGTGTGTACTATCGCCATGGTGGGGGCGAGGGAGTTATGCTTTGCTTGTATGTTGATGACATACTGATTTTCGGAACAAATCTGAACGTTATTAAGGAGGTCAAGGATTTCCTATCTCGCTGTTTTGAGATGAAGGATTTAGGAGTGGCTGATGTCATTCTGAACATCAAGTTGTTGAGAGATGATGATGGTGGGATTACATTACTTCAATCTCACTATGTGGAAAAGATCTTGAGTCGCTTTGGTTATAGTGACTGCAAGCCCTCTCCAACACCATATGATGCTAGCGTGCTGCTTCGAAAGAATCGAAGAATTGCTAGAGATCAATTGAAGTATTCTCAGATTATTGGCTCGCTTATGTACTTAGCCAGTGCTACAAGACCTGACATCTCTTTTGCTGTTAGCAAGCTGAGCCGGGTTGTCTCAAAACCGGGAGATGTGCATTGGAAAGCTCTAGAGAGAGTTTTGCGTTATTTGAAAGGCACTGTAAATTATGGAATTCACTACACTGGGCACCCAAAGGTGCTTGAAGGGTATAGTGACTCAAACTGGATCTCAGATGCTGATGAGATAAAGGCCACGAGCGGATATGTATTCACTCATGGAGGTGGCGCTGTTTCTTGGAAGTCTTGCATGCAGACCATCTTAACGAGGTCAACTATGGAAGCAGAACTCACAGCACTAGATACAGCTACGGTCGAAGCAGATTGGCTTCGCCGGCTCTTGAATGACTTGCCGGTTGTTGAGAAACCTGTACCGGGTATCCTTATGAACTGTGACAATCAAACTGTGATCACGAAAGTGAACAACTCTAAGGATAACATGAAGTCATCAAGACACGTTCAGAGAAGGTTAAAGTCTGTCAGAAAAATGAGAAACTCCGGAGTTATTGCGTTGGATTATATCCAAACGTCTAAAAATCTGGCAGATCCTTTTACTAAGGGTCTATCGCGTAATGTGATAGATAATGCATCGAGGGAGATGGGTATGAGACCCACAATATGAGTTGTTCACAGTGGTAACCTATTCTTTGTGATCGGAGATCCCGTGAATTAGATGTGGAAGACAAGCTGTTGGTCAACTGAGAGGAGAGTATCCTTACTATTCACAATACCACTCCATGAAGATGCAATACTCTCCTAATCTGCATGGCAGGTTGATGTATATCTTAATGTGTTCTAAGTGGCTCTTTGAAGCAGAGATGTTGTCCTGCAGAACATCTTTTGAAGAACACACCTATATGAGTCTGATTGTCAAACGTCGCAATCTATGAGAGTAGGGTTCTCTCTAGTAAACTCATGAAAGGTCACGGAGTATGACGCATAAGCTCCACCCGCGGGGAAGACCCACGGTAGCCACGTATCGGTCAAGGCTTTATGTGAAGCTAGATTCGCAGAAAACTTGCAGTTCAAGGTGCAGTCCACTGTTCAAGTTGCTTACTAGTGTAGCATAGAGTTCTAGGTGGAAGTTCAACTTAACAGTCTCCACTGCAGTACCGGTATATAAAACAGTGTTTTGGAACCAAAGGCAAATTTCTGTGTGCCTCTGGGATCTGGTGGGGGATTGCTGGAATTTAGTCTATATTGGGAAGCCCAATAACTATTTCGGAAATTCCTAATAAATCCTAGAGGCCCACTTAGCCCATTTGTGCAAGGCAAGGGATACTACTAAAGTTTAGTCCCACATTGCTAGTCTAGTGGGAGTTGGACCTCCTTATAAGGGAGGTTCTTTCCCTACTTGTACGAGCATGAGAACAAGAGGGACATCCACGCGCGCTCCTCCTCTGCCGCCCGCCTCGCCACGCCACGCCTCGCCTCGCCTCGCCTCGCCTCGTCACGTCACGTCACGACGCGCCGCGTCGCGCCGCGCCGCGGGAATGAGCCGAGCCGATGTCTAATTTTTGCCACGCACTACGGGTATACGAAAGGTCACTTGGGAGCTGGAGAGTTTTGCGGTAGTGGACAGTTAATATGAACGGCGCACCCTTCGCGTGCCGCCTGTTCACTTCGCCTCCCTCCGTTGCTTCACCTCCCGATGCAACCTCTCGCCTCCTTCTCTTGCGCCTATAAAAGGGAGGTCGCTCCTCTCAGAGAGACGCACCAGAATCTCTTCCTCCTCTCGCCACAAGTTCCTGAGCACTGCGCTGCTGTTGTCTTCCTCATCCCGGCTTGCGGCGTGCACCGCGAGTCGGGACAGTAGGCCTCCGGAACCGCAGCTTTTGAGTCCTGTACGGAAGAAGGGTGATAAGGTTTTTGGGGAGCGCTCTGCGCGACTACTGGCTGCTTCATCACGGACGATCCGGTCGCCGACGACTACTTCCCGGACGACGACTTCTTCCCCGACGTCCATGACCTCCTCGACGACATGGCAGGCGAGGACACCGACCCCAAGTCCAGCGCTTCTGCTGCTGTTGTGCCGTACGTGTTTTTCTCCTCTCTGTTAGAAGTCCTACTATAGTTCTTGGCTCTAGTTTCTGTCCTACGTATGTTAGGTTCTATGTCGTATAAGCAACTTCATCTAGTGTCTGTTCTAGATGTGTTTACTTCAAACTCATATAAGCAGACGATGTTTACTTTCTCTCTTATGCATCTTGATCTACTGTCTGCACTAGAGATGATCGGTTCTAGATTATATATGCAGATGTTGTTTACCTTCTCTTTGTCAAATCGCATGACTTGTTTCATCACTGCTATACTAGTCATGCTTTATCTAGTATTTCTGTTAATAAAATTATTCGGTAAATTGCTCATATTTCCAACAGCCACCACCGTCGCCCCCAATCCCAGCCACCTCCGCTACCGCGGGACCTAACCACCGTGGCCTCCCTCGGACAGAGCCCACCTCCTCCCTTCTCTCATCCTCACGACCTCCACGTAACTGCATCAGGCCAATACCCCTGATGGACCTCGTTGCCTTGTGTGCTCCCTCGAACGGTCGAACTTCCTGTCCTCCTCTCCACCACAGTGCGCCGTCCAACTCGGCAGTCCAACTGCTTGCTCCACGGTCGGTCGCTTAGGTAGCCGCGTGCAGGCCAACATCTCCATGGGCAACAAGTTCTTCCACAACTTGTTGCTGCTGCTGCACCTTCTCCTTCGACCAGACTAAGTGAATTTTTCAGGTACCTTGTGTGTATATTCTGCACCTTAGTGTTTAGTAAAAAATTCATCATGTTGGTGAGCTCATATACTACTATTCAATCAGTTCGAAAATGTAAACTTGGGAAGTTCAAAAAAGCAAACCACTAATAAGTTCAGGGGGAATTTGAGGATTTGCCCCACCTTTGCTTGCACTTCTAGGATTTGCCCTCCTTTTCATTGGCATCGATCTTTTGCCACACCTTTCACAAAAACTTGATGATTTGCCCCTAACAAGATGGGCCCACTGTAAAATGTCAAAACTACCCCTGGCCTAGTCAGTCCACCCCGACCGAGCACATCTCCCTGGCGGGAAAACATGAGGCGGAGATGGAGCTCCCGCCGCCGTTGTTGCTCCGGCGGAGGTGGTCATGGCTCTGCCCCCGTCGGCCTTGTTACTCGCCCGACGCGGAAAATGGATGAGGAAACGGCGAGGTAGCGCGCGGCGGCCGGGCTCGACCTACAGCCACCGGTCTGCTCATGGAGCGCCTGCTTGGGGAGCGGCGGCGCCCCTCGAGGCGGACAGCCAATGGATGTCTACCTTGGCGTGCTTATGTGCGTTGTGTACGTGCGTGATCTAGCACCTGGGCGTGCCTGATGGTTGCTAGCCTGCTAGGCGTGCGTGTGCCTGGGCGTGCGTGTGTGCATGAGTGCTCTGCGTGTGTTGTGTGCGTGCGTGCTCGCTCTAGCACCTGGGCGCCCGGCTGTTGCTGCTTCTACTGCTGCATGCACGGAGAAGCACGCCGTGGTCCGAGCTCGCTCCCGTCGCCGAGCTCGCCATGTACAACCACCACGTCCCTGGGCTCGGAGTCTCAGACCATGGACGGCACCCTCCGCCCGCCACATCTGGCATGACCCCTTGGTCCTTTCGTGGGGAGCTCGCTAGAGATGCTCGGCGAGGCCGGCGTGGCGGCGGCGGCGGCCACGTGCCCGTGGAAATGCACACACGTCTATTGGTGCTCGTGGTGGACAACACGGTCCGCGCTGTCAAGGCAGGGTGACCGGTGCAGGAAGTGCAGCGCCTTCCTCCGAGAGCTCGACTGGTCTACGGGTGTTGCGCTTCGCCCGAGAATCTTGCCCATGGACGAACGCCTGAGCTGCGCCTCGAGCACGTTCGTTGTAGAGGAGGGAGGACGACATGGGAAGAGGAGGAGCAGCATCAGCTCGTAGCCCGCACCATGGCATGCGGGGAGGAGCAGCAGTGGCTTGGCATTGGAGTGTGGGAAGAGGAGCAGCAGCAGCATAGCACGACAGCAAGTGGGCTGCGGGACGAAATATAAGGAAGAAGGGCATTTGGGTCATCAAATTTGTAGTGTAATCTCAAACCAGGTAGAAAGGGCAAATCATCAAAGTTTTAGCAAAGGTGTGGCAAAAGATTGATGTCAATGAAAAGGAGGGCAAATCCTAGAAGTGCAAGCAAAGGTGGGGCAAATCCTCAAATTCCCCTAAGTTCAGAGGAGTTCGTTGGGGGAGAACGAGTCGAAGTTCAGGTGTCAAAAAAAACTGACAGTTCCAAAAGATGAAACCCAGGAAAGTTCAGAGAAACAAAACACTTATAAGTTCAAAAATACAAACCCCATAAGTTCAACAGATAAACTAAAAAAATGTTCAAATGTATTGAATCTGGTAGTTAAGATTGTTACCTTGTGCGCATGCTCGAAGAGTGGCCTTGAAGAGAAGTTGTTAGCAGGGGAAATGGTGATGGGGAGAAATATCTCTTTTTTGATTTGTTAGCAGGGAAAAGCTCCTCCAACCTGTCCCCTGTCGCAGCCCCACTGCTCGCTGCTGATGCACTCCAACCCGAGCGCCTCCATGATGCAGGTCGTCTCGCAGCCTAGCGATGAGGTAACTCATCATCCTTGTGCGTCCTTCGCCCACTGTGCGCCCTGCTGCCCTCAACCTCCCTTCTCATAGGCACGCTACCCCAACTTTTATTTTGATTTTCAGTTCAACTTGTGTGTTCTTTTCAATGCCTTATGCTTTAAATGTGCAGAATCCTGAGGAAAAATGATACATTTTGTTTGCTTTGCCGGAAGGGCATTGCTGAAACTTAACTTCTGTCTAAACTATAACCATCCATTTTGAAACAGATGTTACTTTACTTTGCGTGGTTTCTGAATCACATTACACTAAAAATGTAATAGTGAAATTATACTGAATAACTAAATTAAATTGAAGTGACAAAAACACCAACAGTCCAAGCAGGGTCAGTGATGTAGGTTTACAGAAAAATATTATTTCCTTTTTGAAACACCAACGTAAATTTTTTTAAATTTCTTTTTTGAACTTCTCCCAATTAATACGTGAACTTGATTATCTTTTTAACATATATCAGCTTCGTTGGATTTTGTGCGTGTGCTTGTAACACAAACAATTCAGATCTTGAGAGGCCATAAGTTCAAGTTCACTAGTATTTCGAAATGTTGGTAGCACAAATCTGTAACCTAAGGACTAGCTTGCATCTTGTTACTTCTATGGAGACACTAACCTCATAATTTTATTGGACCAACCACTGACCTCACATGGTGCTCAGTGTATTCTCTTAATCTTGGTTGTCTTACCTCATATGAAAAAACATTGTTATATTATATGGTGTTAATTTACATCAGCTCAAGATGCACTCTTTACATCAGCTCAAGATCATTTAGTTTAGTTATTTCACACAAAAAAATTGAACTAAAAACGCGAATAAAGGTGCATCTTTTACATCTGCTCAAGATCATTTAGTTCAAGTGATTATTGTTTTATTTTCTTTAATCAGTTCAACATGTATTATGTCATCAATTCATAATGAAAAGGCATGAAAAAGTTCAATATTTGTGTGCTAAAAACATAACAGTATAGAGAAACTATTGTAGTAGTTCAATCGAATAAATCACATCAGTTCTGACTCGATCGGTTCTTGCTTAAAATGCATTGAAAAATAAAAATAATTGACTTCGTTCAGGCTTGAGAAGCATCTATCTCTAGGATATGTGGCTGGCGTTTAGGTAGTGGTTGTGTGGTACCTACACCGGCATTTTCCATCAAGACCTCCAGAAAGTGATATCATCTCTAGGTGAAAATACGAAATCCTTTTACTGCTCTCTTTCTTGTCTCACTCATTCATATTATTATATGTACACAAATTCATGTCATCCTGAACTTGTTACACCGGTGCAGAAGCAAAAAACAGATGCACAAGTTCATCTTTTGTGACACATTCAATACGAATTCTGATGTTCCTTTGCTAGGTGATGATTTCAGCAAGTTGGGGATTCGGTGATGCTGCTTGGTGCACGAAAGAACCAAATTATTTTGCATTCAGCCGCTAGTGGAGTTGGTCTTGTGGACCACAAAATTAGCTTGATCTGAAGCTAGCTAGCTTGATGTGAAGCTCCCCCTGGGTTCAGTTAGCTGGATGGTGCAGTCAACTACTAGTTTTGGTGTACAAACAAAGACAGGGGATCAATTAAACTGTAGTTGTGCATTGTTTGTTTGTGCTGGCACGCTTAGGCCTAATTTCTGTACCTCCATGTTTATGTATTAAGATAGTTGTACGAGTCATGTTTTTGTATTAAGATAGTTGTACCTGCATATAGTTTTTGTAATTTCCATGGAAACTAATATTCATGCACCTCTTTGGTGGATGTTTTGATATATTTCCTTCAAGAATTGTAGTTGTCGGATGGTGTTACACAATTACTATTCTAGCATCATTGTTTATATTGTATTTTTTAGCATTCTTGCAACCCTATTAACAACATATTTTTGTGCTGTGTTTGTCGGCTTTTCTTTGATTTATGGACATCTTGGGCTTCCTGGGTGCAGAATCAAGAAGGCCAGTGAGAGGTACTAGTAGAAGAGGAAGAAGTAAATGTGAAAAATGAGATAAATATGAGAATAGCTAGTAGAAAAGCGTGGTTTCAGATTTTTTTTTTCAGGTTCTTGTTGTACACGTACCTTTGGTATGCAGATGCACCGTAATGTATCTAGAAAGTATAAATGGTTAATACCTCAATGGTGCACTATGCATCTTTGGTAGTTTTTATGCATTTTTTGTCGTTGTGCAGCAATTTAATGGTGTGCTATGTACCGAAGTATGCATTCTTGAATCCGGGAAGTTCACATGTACTTACATTGGCTTATCAAGGCTGTGTGCTTACCGTACAGAAATTTGGAGCAATTTGGCAAAAAGTATTTACATCCGTTCAAACTTGAGGATACGACAAGTTCAGAGATTTCTTTTACAAAAGTTCGAAGATGACAAATAGGGAATGTCTATTCATATGTCTAAAAATTATTGAGCTTATATAAAAAGTGTACATGACGGCTTGATGTTTGTGCAAGAAATGAAAAAATGGTTTGTATTAAAACAAAAACATTGATAAGTACAAACTAAAAACAACGATCAGTGCAAAATAAAAGAATTAACCAGTTCAAATTAAGAAATGGGTTTGAAGTAAAAACAAAATGAGCATTTGAAATAGAAAAATGATCAGTTCGAAATGAAAGAAATGATCAGTTTGAATGAGAAAATTGGTTTGATCATTATATCATATATGTGGGGTCATTCAGTATGTATTACATGATCAGTTCTTGAAAAAGAAGAACACATACATAGTTCAATCAAAAACAATGATCAGTTCGATAGTGCTCACTCGTGCCTATTTTGGTTGATGTCCACAAATGGACAAAAATATCATGGTAAATGTTCTAGTATTACTAGCATATAAGTATAGAAAAAAGTTAAACACGACGTCCTAGATAAGTTTAAAAAAAACTCAAACACAAAACCATGAAAATTCAAAATGGTAAAAGTTCAAGTGGTAAAATGAGAGAAGTCCAGAATATCGTCGCAAAATAAGGTTGAGATCAAAAGAAAAACACAACTTTTTTGTTTTATTAAAAATATCATCCAGTTCAATGGTGTAAATATGCAAGTTCGGGCATGATGATACCATTGAGAAGTTACGAGGAAATTATACCGAAAAAACAGAGTAAAGTCTAATATGTGAAAATACGCTAAGTACAAAACCATACAGACATCCGTTCAAGTATTTTTTTCGGAACCATTCAAAACTGCTATAAATAATACATCACACACACAAAAGATCAGTACGAGTACTCTGTTTTTTGGACGGGAAAACAACACGATGGGTCTCACCGTATTCCAAATTACTCTTAAACAATTACAAATTTGAGAAAACGTTCAACATGACTAAGTTTCGTATTTTCAATATCTTTCCAACCGTATATTATTTGCCTCATTTCGACAAACTTTTTTAAAAAATCGTGTTTAAAAATTAAATTTGACTGTATTCGAATTCGTTTTTAAACCGTAAGAATTAGAAAAACATTTCAATACAAAAAATGTTGCGCATTTTCCATAGCTTTCCAACACCGTATCATTTGCATCAATCCGACAAACCGTTTGCAAAAAATCACGAAAATACGTTTCGCCCAGAATTTCGCCGTTTTCCAAATTACTTTTAAATCGTAAAGAATTAGAAAAAAACAATAGATATATGGAAGATGCGGATTTTCACAAGCTTTCCAACGCCATCTTATTTGCTCAATTCCAACAAACCGTTTGAAAATTGAGTCCAAAATACGATTGACGTTTTTGGTTTTGAAAAAAACGGTTTTTACAAAACTGCTCTTAAACCATAATGATTTTGCAAAAACGCTCAATATACTTGAAATATAGTTCTCAAGAGTTTTCCAACGATATATTACACGCCCCGTTCCGACAAAAAAATTGCAAAAAAAATTTGAACTAAAGAAACGATCTGTTAAACAAACTGAAAGCATCAGTTCAACTGCTCGAAAATCATCAGTACAACTGCCTGAAACCGTCAGTTCAAGTAGGGTAACAGAATAATATTCTGTTACGCGTAACAGAATAGCCCAGAGTATATATATATATACTCCCTGGGCCTTCATTAGAGACAAGTTGCTTTCATAACATGGTATTAGGGCCTAGGTTTAGGTCCTCTCCGGCCCAACTCGCCTCATGATCGATTTTGTTTTCTCCCGTCATCTATCTTCGATCGATCCCCTGGATCGATCTCATGCCACTGCTGCCATAGATACTAGATCGATCGAGTCCGGAAAGAACATGCCCGCCGTTGCTCCCTCCAAGACGTGCGCTGACTGCTACCTCAACCGGTTGCCATCAAGATAGACGCCCATGCCACTCCATCTGCTGCTCCAGGTCGCCCAACAAGCCTACTGGATCGATGCGCCGTTGGGCCTCTACACGCTCGCTGCTGGGCAGCCATGGGCCGACTCCTGGATTTGGACCCTCGACGGACGTCTGTGTTCTTCATCGACGGTCGCTCCTGCCCTCCCAGATCGACATGCCCTGCTGCAGGTCTCCCATCTGGATCGATGCACCCGCCTGCTGGATCCTGTCGCTGTACGCTTTGCATCCATCTGATTCGGGCCGCCTGGCGGCCTTTCGTCCAGACCGGGCAGAGCTACCGATGGTAACGTCTCCTGATCGGGTGTGCTGTCGTTTCTCCGTCCGCCTCGCCTCGATCTCAACTCGTGCGACTCATGCTAGCTACTCTCACACGTGGACTGCACCAAGGGTCAACTTTGAGCCCTTATATTTTTGCTTTGGTGATGGATGAGGTTATGAGGGATATACAAGGAGCTATCGAATGGTGTATGCTCTTTGCAGATGATGTGGTGCTAGTCAATGATAGTTGGATGGGGGTCAATAAAAAATCAGAGCTATGGAGACAAAGTTTGGAATCAAAAGGTCGTCTTAGTAGAACTAAAACTGAGTAAATGAGTTGTGGTTTCAGTACTACTAGGCAGGAGGAGGAGGTTAGCCTTGATGGGCAAGTGGTAGTCTGCAAAAGAATGGTGATATCGATGAAGATGTGAGCCATAGAGTCAAAGCCGGATGGATGAAGTGGCGTCAAGCTTTTGGCCTCGTCTGTGACAAGAGTGCCACAAAAGCTAAAAGCCATGTTGTGTAGGACGGCGTTGTATAGGACGACGATTCGACCTGCGATGTTGTCTGGCGTGGAATGTTGGCCCAACTAAAAGGTAACATGTCCAACAGTTAGGTGTAGCAGAGATGCGCATGCTGAGATGGATATGTGGCCACACAAGATAAGATCTGGTTCGGAATGATGATACATTCGATAGAGTTGGGGTAGCACCAATTGATTAGAAGCTTGTCCAACATCGTCTGAGATGCTTTGAGCATATAGAATGCAGGCCTCCAGAAGCGCCAGTGCTTAGTGGAAGATTAAAGCTTGCTCATAATGTTAAGAAAGGTCAGGGTAGACCGGACTTGACATGGGAGGAGTCTGTAAAGAGAGAACTGAAGGACTGGAATACCACCAAAGAACTAGCCATGGACAGAGGTGCGTGGAAGTTAGCTATCCGCGTGCCATAACCATGACTAGGTTTTGAAATCTTATGGGTTCAACTCTAGCCTACCCCAACTTGTTTGGGACTGAAAGGCTCCACGAGACAATTTGAAGTCAATGGCGCTGCATCTTAAGTGAGTACCATTGTAGTCTTGTAGAGGCCATTACCAAGATGACCAGACACAAGCACCATACCTAAAACCAATACATTCCGGTGAAGGAGATGAGAAACTTGGTTAGGTAAAACTAATATTTTTGTTTGACATTTAGGAATCGCCTTTCGCAGTTTGTGCATTAAAGATGCACAAAGAGGAAGTGAATATGGGACTGGAGTAGGTATCGTGGAAGATAGAACATTGGTAGCCACTGATGTAGTGTCGTACTGGAGGATATCCTTATGTTATGGCAAAACAGTAGATGCGAAAATGGAAGTAATGTGCATTCATGATTCTAGTCATTGTTATTTAAAAAGCTACAACTAAAATCTTCCAGAGAACTAGCCATGGACAGGGGTGCATGGAAGCTTGCTATCCATGTGCCATATCCATGAATTGGTTGCAAGATCTTATGGGTTTCACCTCTAGCCTACCCTAACTTGTCTGGGACTAAAGGCTTTGTTGTTGTTGTTGTTGTTGTTGTTGTTGTTGTAAAATCTTCCATAACCAAATGCCTTGTCTAGTAACTAACATTGCCTAGAATATCCATGTTATCCAAGAACATCTTTTCTTTAAGTAGTAATTACAAAAGAAGAAGATTGCATGTAAGGGTATCTATTCTATCGATCTTGTAACTATGAACATGATAGAAATATTGTATGATCAAAATTACTGCGACAAATTCATAAATAATGTGTACTTTACTCTGCACCATCTGTTTAACTGGAATTGGTGTATAAAAAAACTAGCTATTTGTGCATTTGGCATTGTCTTCCTCCCTCCTAATTGACAAATATGACCCGCAGTTAATTAAGATGGCAAGCAATAGGATGTAAATGGCAAATAAACGGCGCCCGCAAGTCCCGTTTGTTTAGCTTTAGCTAGCTTGATAGTTCATTTTTCTCGGGAAAAAAACTTTTTGAACTAAATGGGACCTGGTTTACATCCCTAATAAGCAATTCTCTGTTGACAAAGCTGATAACATTCTCTAATATTTGGATACCTAGTGAAACTTTAAAAGACGTTTATTTCCCCCCTTTTATGGAATCAACTAGGATATCTCAATGACATGAATAGGGGGGAGGGGGGAGATTGTTAATGTAAGGTTTTGGTTTCTATTTTGCCAAGTTTTGAATAGTTTAGAATTGAGGTACAACTATGAAATAATTATTTTCCTTTTTAGAAGTATATGCAACTTTACGGTAATAGCAACCAGTATGAAACTATGAAACCAAGATGTTTCACATATCTCTCCCTAATAATAAAGCACGGATTGGGTCTCCAGGTTCACCGTCACAATACGCTTTCTTCTCATGTCATAGTACGCTTTTACGATTTGTATTGATAAAATCGTAATATAAACGAGGTGGTACTAATTTGAGAAAAAATCATCCCTAACGAAGCCCAGTATGCCTCAACCGGCTAGCATGGGCCTCAGCCCATCCAACGAATCTTCTGGCAAATTAAACTAACATGTATTTTCCTTTGAAACTAAATATATCTAACACGTAGCAGCCGCATGCGTCACGCCCCCATCACGACGGCACGATAAGTGCCTACGTGAGCCTCGCTCTCGCGCCCGACCCGGACGCTCCGGCGAACCTCGCCGGCCGGCGAGTCCAGGCCACTGTGTCCGCCCCTCCATGCCCTTCTCCTTTTCTCCCTCGAGCCCTCCTGGGTCCTCGGCTTCCATGCAGCCGGCGCGTCCGCCCGCTCCCCTCGGCTTCCACGCAGCACGCCGGCCATGGAAACCACTTGGACGGCCACTCCAACTGCCGCACACCATCGCCATGGAGGAACTCGGGCTCCAGACTAGCTGCCCCGCTTGTGGTGGTGGCAGACGACGCCGGCAAGCCATGGTTGAGCAATGGACGGAGGCGTCATGGCAGGAAAGGCTGGGTCATGGTCGTGGTCGTGGTCGCTCGCGCAACTTCCTCTCAGCTCGAGCCCCGGTCGTGGTGGTGGCGGACGATGCTGGCGAGGTGTGGTGCAGCAATAGGAGGAGGCGCCATGGAAGGAGAGGCTGGGTCTTAGTTGTGGTCGTCATCCCTCGCGCAACTTCCTTTCAGCTCAAGCCCCGCCCGTAGTGGTGGTGAACGACGCCGGCGAGGCGTGGTACAGCAATGGGCGGAGGCGTCATGGCAGGAGAGGCTGGGTCATGGACGTGGTCATTGTCACTCATGCAACTTCCTCTCAGCTCGAGCCCCGCTCGTGGTGGTGGCGAACGCCGCCGACGAGGCATGGTGAGGCTATGGGTGGAGGCCCCATGGCAGGAGAGGCTGGGTCATGGTCGTGGTCCTGGTCGTTGGCTCAACTTCCCCTCAGCTAGAGCTCCTCCATGGCGATGGTGCGCGCGCACAGACATGTGGCTTCCTCACCGCCTTCAGCGCGAAAGACAGCAGCTCCAGCGCGTCACCCAGCTCCATGGTCACGGGCCTACAGCGTCATCAACTCCGTGCACCAACCTGAGCAGCAAGAACAAAGGACAAATACTCGTACATGGTTTCGGGTCCAGTCACGGATGCATGCATACGTATGCATGGCTTGGTCATCCGCCTACGGATCCAGTTGTATAGCCGTGCGTGTGGCCGGACTCAAACAGCGGTGAGCAATTGCAGACGGGCTTGATCCAGGCGACAGCGCGACGCATTGTGAGCATCATCGATCAATAGTATACTGCATGCCAGAGTTCAAATTCATGCTAACCTCTATAGTAACCAGGGGAATTTGGAATTTCTATACTACTATATAGTGTATCAGTTTGAATTCAGGCATTGCAATGCATATCCGGCCGTTCCCCATCCGACGGCCAAAAGTGCTTGGATTCGCAGCTATAGTAGCGTTGAGTGTCATCTGGATCGTTCCAGAGGCATCCATGAAGTAGCATAGAGTCAAAACTATCTGGGTCATTCTGGAACCAACCCACTGCATGTCTGCAGCAGGTTGGAGCTAATTGAGTTTTCAGAGACCAGATTCCACACTCCTCGCGTCCCATCGGAGCAGCACAAATTATGTCAACAAAGTAGACTCGGGCAGCGGTACATGTGGTCGATAGGTAGGTTGCTTCAGTACTACTAAGTCTGGCAAGGGGTAAAAGTAAGACGAAGAAATGTTATAAATTGGCTAGCTGACATTTTCAGAAGATTCAGTTACAAAGATATGGATTTTCTAAATTTCCTGTTGCACCAGGATATCAACTAATTATTTTCCTCTTCTTCTAATATCAAGTAATTCTTTGAGTTTTAGAAAATATTTTTGTTTCATCCACTACACAAGTTACTACTCGAGCAACAACAGAATTTTGCTCTTACTAATCCACTCAGATTTGAAAGTAACTACACATGATATGAATTTTGGGTATGCGGAATGTTCTGTTTTTTTAATAAAAAACAGTATGCGGATGTTCAGTTTTTATTTTGTGGGTCCGTATGTTGAATATGAAACGTCTTACTCTTCCTGCCACAAATCTGATATTAGGATGGCCACTGTTATGTCAATATGGTTTTTCAGTGTTGTTTGCTTCCAAAATTGGAATCAAGGAAACTGATTTTTGTAATAGTATTTATTCCTTTAGGTACCATTTTAGGCTATAATAAAATTAAGCCGACACAATTAACTCGAAGGAAGAAAACAATTTATCTGCCACCGTGCTTTGCTCCTCACCTCTAGATCATATATTTTGTGTTTTGCTAATTAATTCAATTTTAGCCACATGGGAAGTTCACTTTACAGCATGGGGAGTTGATTTGTTCATTTCCGATAAAATGCAGACAATGCCCGTAGTTCTTAATTCATCTCACACAATCCATCTCTCGAAGGTCGTTCCAAGAACCGTACCATAAATCAATAAATCTTCAAAGTCCCCAGACCCAACCAACCCTGATTCATGCCAACCGACATTTTCTCCATAGCGAAGCATGCTAGGAATTACTCATGGAAGGCATCCCTCACATCCTACTTGATGACGTTAGATTTTTTTTTTAGTTCTAAACATTCACTTGTGTCGGCACGGTTCAGTTACAGGTGCTGATTGATCTCATCGTCTTGTGATTGACCATGTTCAGACGCGTTATGATCTGATGAACACCGTGGCCACTGTTGGTGAGGTGAAAGATAAGAGAAGAGGCGACAAAGGTGGGGTGCAGTATTGAAATAGAGGGTGTGGACCTATGCATGTGTGGGGGGAGCAGGATGAGGTCTTGAGTCATACATATTGTATTAGGGGTAGAAATATATTTTCACCCGTTGCAACGCACGGGCATGTTTGCTAGTTTTCCTTAACATGCGAACTTGATTTTCTCTAAATAAATCCATTTTCCTTATTTGTCGCCATTAAACATGCATGGACATGTGGCATTGTCACTTTAGGAAGGTTTCATTGCTTACTCGAAAGTAACAAATATTGTGATGCTTTATATTTGTTTATGGTTGATGGTTAGCCTTCCACTGGATTTAAGCACCATAAATTTTGCACACAAAAAATTCCAACAAATTTGGCTGCCGCAGATTCAGCAAGAAAAGAACAAACATATGGATATGAATAGAATATTGAAATAGGTAAAAAAAAAGTGTAACCGGTTCACCATAACCATTTACCAACAAATGGAAGTATTGAATGCAAACATAACACACACACTTTTGCAAGATTTTACAAATAAATGCCTTCTGGTCTTTTTCATTTTGGTTCTATCTAAAGTGGTTTTGTTGTTTGGCAGAGAAAAAATATGACGTCATAATAGGACCTCTTATCATTATTCTGATATAAAATCACGCATTGCCAATTGCATGATGATACACTTGTGGAAGTTGCCTCTTAATATGGCGCTTTAATAATGCACCTTTGTGGAAGTTGCCTCTTAATATGGTGAGTTTATTAATCAACCTACTCCGTTCTTTCAGGTACATAAAACTATGTGGCCACCTTCAAACTTACAAATCCCTGTAGTATGTGTTCCATCCCTTGATTGCCTCATCCTCTTGAATTTGCAAAACTATGTGGACTGCAAGCTTAACAGATTAATCCATATTTTCTTTTGGTCGGTATTGTGGAGACTTGAGACCTGTGCCTTGTCACATGAGGCTGAACTGTTTGCTTTCCTTAACCTGTGTAATGGGTGCATAGAAACATGATTGAAAAGAGAAGATCATTATATGGTAGGAAGGAGAGGAAATGGGTCTAGTAATAACGCACTAAGTTTTTTTTATAACGGAACTATTATTTTTAAGAAACCTATGGTTTGCTTGGGCTTTTGTTTGCCATAGCATCAAAGTTACCGACTTCAGCCTTTGTTAGATGCGCAACATGCGTTTAAAAGAGGATATGTTGCATCATCTTTTCAGGTAATGTTTTTATAATGAGATCCTTTTGCAATGTTGATCATGACTCACGAGGATCATGCCAGCTAGACATGTGTCAAGTGCGTACAATTATTAATGACACTATTAATGCATATCTGGGCATTTCATCCATTGCCAGAGTAGAAGGTACTACTATTTATTTTGGAACTTTCTGATGCATGTAGTATTCCTTGTCAACAAAAGGCAAATCAAGGCAATATTTGAACACTATTAATACATGCGTTTAATGACTTGTGAGTAAGCATCAATTCTGCCGTGAATTCTCGTTCATATTGCTCCATGCGTTGGTGCCTGTTTGATCATAAATACACTCACGGGCAGAGTCACAGAGAGGAGGTACTTGCTGCTTGTCTTGCAGCATCAGGTCTTTCTTGATTTGTTTTTATGGTGCTTGATAAGGCATTAGTTTGTTGCGAAATGGAGCAGGAAATAAAGTTTGGTTCTTTCTGTAGGTACGTACTATCTTCTTGGCCAAACAAGGTGCTGGTTTGGGCGTTCCCTCAAATTGGTCGTCTGTATGCAACACCAGCTATCCGTGGAAAACTTTAATGACCTCATTATGTTGCATTTGTAGCAATTCCAATTCTGTCACACTGCCACGATGTACATACAGACGGGCAGCTGAAATATTGGTGCTACAAATACGTTATAGTACAAATTAGGCAGTTTTTGACATCCCCTGAATCATGTTCTTATCAAGCTGTTGTTCGCTTTATTTCCTCCATCAGGCCGTGGCGGCCGAAAATCCGGGGAGCGGTGTGTTTTAAGAGGTGGTGCTGTTCTATTTTAACCGGCCGAGGGTGCTGAAGGTTGTCGACACGCTGCTCACCGGGAAATTCGCCGGCGGCAGTGGATGAGCCAGCGTTCGAAAGACCCCAGTTTCCCCCCTCGATTGCACCCCCTAGCTAGTTATACCGCCCTGCCCGAGCTCCGCCGTCCGCCATGGATGTTGACTGCGTCGACCCCGTGCTCCCCACGCCCCCTGTATCCCGCGCGCTCGCCCCTGCGCGTACTGCGCCGGCCGCGCCCGCTCGCCTCCCCCCGTGCCTCCTAGTGCCAACACTGCCGTGGCCGGGCTCGCGCTCGCCACCTCCGACCGCGGCCAGCGCGAGAACGCCGGGCCGCGCCCGCTAGCCTCCCCCCGTGCCTCCTACTGCCAACACTGCCGTGGCCAGGCTCGTGCTCGCCACCTCCGACCGCGCCCGCGCCCCGCGTGCATCCCCGCCACGCCGGCCCGCGTGGTGGCTAGCCTTGGCCGCGCCCGAGCCACACCCCGCGGCGCCTCGCTGCCGGCCGCCCGTGCGTGGCCTCTGCGCTCGCTGTGCCTGTGCGCGTGCACAACCATGGCCACATACGGCTTGTGCCACTGACTATGGGCCCGGCCTTGTTTAGATGATAAGGACTAATTTTGGCTAGATTAGTTTAGTACCTAATTAATCTAAAGGGCCCTATGACATGTGGGCCACCCCCTGTTAATTAACCTATTTGAATACAACTAAAAGCCCTGTTAAAAGAATGTCACTGACACGCGCGACCCACATGCGGTATTCACGCTGTTGACCAGTCAAATGATTGACTGGGTCAATTGGGCCCTCTGTCCCCACTTGTCATCCACTGTGTCTAGTCCACTATGGGTATAAATGTATTTTACTATTTATAATTCAAATTAATAAATAAATTCAGAAATTTCAAAAAATACAATAAGCTTTGGAAATTCATATAAAGTAATTCGTAACTCGGTTGAAAATAATTTATATATGAAAAATGGTTAGAAAAATTAAGACGAATCTGAATATGCCATCCAAATACCTGTCACATGTTTCTAACATTGCAAACACGAAACCTTCCCCTCTGGTTCGTCTGTCCGATAATTGCCTAAAGCCGAGAAAATATTCCCAGATATTTTCCCGCTCCGACTGTAACGCGTAGCACTGCATTAGGTCACCCCTAACACAACATATTGCCATGTCATGTTTTGTGATGCATTTGTTTGCTTTACATTTACTGTTTCTCGCCCCTCTTCTCTCCAATAGACCCTGAGACCGACGCTGCTCACGGGTACGACTACACTCCTGACGACCAGCCCCTTTCAGCAGAGCTTATATCGCCCATTCTTTCTCTCTCATGCTTGCATTAGATTTTGCTACTGTTGTTCGATAGCTCCTATTCTAATGCATAGCCTGCTTCTGTTACCCGTTGTTGTTACTTTACTTGTTATCCTATATGCTTAGTATAGGTTGGTTAGTGATCCATCAGTGGCCCCACACCCTTGTCTGTGTTGCCATGCTTTGCTTCCGGATGACTCGATCAATGTGATCGAGGTGCAGACACCGACACATCACTGGCACCCCCTTAGTTGTACGACTCTGCAGAGCTACTATCGACTGACGAGGGTGATACCTCGCATCTCACTCCTAATGATACCTCTATAGTATAACTAATAGGTCCTGGATTATTGAGGGTGATTCCTCATTCACCACTGCCGATGATTACTCTGTCATGCAACACCTCAAGTGTGAACCCTTCGAGGGTGATTCCTCCAAGGTCGCCTTGACGGTTACATCAAGTAGGAATCCATCGAGGGTGATTCCCCAGATTCCCCCTTGATATTATGGACACACAAACCTTGACCTTCAGCTCAGTCCTTTGCTGAAGTCGGGTCGACCCAAGGGGTACCCGCGAGAGTTATTGAAGTCCGGTTGACCATGAGGGTGCCCGCAAGATAATGACGCGGCACAACCGGGCAGGCAGATACAGCCCTAGAGAGGGATGGGCCTGGCCTTGTCGTAAGTTCGCGGTACGGGGCGACAGGAGCACTGATTGTCATCACGAGCTCCCAACACACTAACGGGTTTGGATATGTGATCTGAGTAGGCCTCTGGCCTTTTCGCACTAACCACCATGCGTGATAAGTTATGGGCACTCGGCGTCGTACGATTCTCCTGAAAGCTCTTCAAATGTCACAGTTCAGAGATGCGGGCTGATTGTTGGGGTGGATGGTAACCGCCTGCGCTTGTATAAGGAGGTGGGTCTGGTCCCCGGCTAGTTGCGCAAGGCGCATGAGTGCAAAGGATGATTGGCCCATGACCCCTTCGCACTTAGGATGTAGACTGGCGTGTTGACCTCCCTGTTGAGCTTAGGTAGGAGTACGGTGTGTCGATCAAACGAGGTCGGGCATGACCTGGGAAAGTGTGTCCGGCTAGAGTTAATCGAGCGTGTTGGGTAAGTTGGTGCACCCCTGCAGGGAAGTAATCTATTTGAATAGCCGTGTCCACGATAACGAACGCTCGGAGTTGTATCCTGATGTACTACAACTAGAACTCGATACTTATGACACTAAACTGATATGGTGGCACCGGGATCGCTTACTCGCGGGGGTAGACGAGGAAGGATCTCTGGGCGTTGCTATTATATAATTGTTACTATATGATATGTTACTCTACTCTCTTCTGTTGCTACAAGAAGCTGCAAGAGGCTAGCCTTTGATAGGTGTGATGCCCCCGATTCAATCATACACTAATCATACACGCAAATGTGTACGATCAAGATCAGGGACTCACGGGAAGATATCACAACACAACTCTAGACACAAATAAAATAATACAAGCTTTATATTACAAGCCAGGGGCCTTGAGGGCTCGAATACAAGCTCGATACACAAGAGTCAGTGGAAGCAACAATATCTGAGTATAGACATAAGTTAAACAAGACTGCCTTAAGAAGTCTAGCACAAAAGCAACACGATCGAAGAGGCAAGGCCTCCTGCCTTGGACCTCCTAACTACTCCTGGACGTCGGCGATCTTCACATAGTAGCATCCATCGGCGGGGGCATCTAGCTCCAGGGATCCACCATCTGGTTGCATCAACCGGAAAGAAGAAAGAAGGGAGAAAAGGGGTAGCAAAGCAACCGTGAGTACTCATCCAAAGTACTCACAAGCATCAGATCTATACTAAGTATGCATTGGTATCAAATGGAAGGTTTGTATCTGTGGACTGAACTGCAGAATGCCAGAATAGAGGGGGAAGGCCTAGCCTATCGAAGACTAGCATCTTCAAGCAGCTCCAAGCATCTTGCAGAATGTAGAAGAGTAAAGAATAGCAGTTTATAATATTTAACAAGCATGTTGTAACAACAACGCCCAGAGATCCTTCCCCGACTCCCTGTGGGAAAGTAATCTCGGAGCTACATATCCATCACATATCTCAAGTATCCATTTCTAGTTATATAAGATCCGGATACAAGTTTGAACGTCCATTACCATGGACACGGTATTCGAATATATATCTTCCCTGCAGGGGTGCACCACGTTACCCAACACGCTCGATCACTCTGGCCGGACACACCTTTCTGGGGTCAATGCCCGCCCTCGGAAGATCAACACGTCGCAGCCCTACCTAGGCTCAGCAGAGAGGTCCCTGCCGGTCTACATCCTAAGCACTCCGGGGTCTTGGGCCCATCGCCCGCAACACTCCGGGTCATTGAGAGCAGGGTGGATACCAGCACCACCTCGGATGGCCAGCACGATCCGACCATGCTGCACTGCTGAACTGGACGTCTGACAAAGCTTCGGCTGATACCACGATGTCGAAGCCCATATCTATTCTCGCGTGGTGGTTAGTGCGTAAAGGCCAAATGCCAACTCAGAACAAATACCCAAACCTGTTAGTGCATTGGGGGCTCGCAGAAACGAGCAAAGACTCACGATAAGGTGACCCCGTCGCCCCGTCTCATGGACTTACGGCAAGGGCCCAGACTGCCCGACTGTGCCATGTGGAAAACTCGCGGGTGCTCTACGGGCCCGCCCGACTTTCACATCAACTCGCGGGTACCCCTCAGGGCCGACCCAACTTCAACAATGGTCTCAAGTAAAGTCAAGGTAACTATGTGTCCAAACATCAAGGGGAAAACCCGAGGAATCACCCTCGATGGATTCCACTCAATGTAATCATCAAGGTGAATGTAAGAGGGACCACCCTCAAGGTTCACACTTGAGGTGTTGAACGACAGAGCCGTATAGGGAATGGTGAAAGAGGAAATCACCCTCGATGACCACGACCGAATAGCTACACTACAGAATTATCATCAGGAGTGCGTTATGAGGGATCATCCTCGGCACTCGATAGTAGCTCTGCAGAGTCGATCAACAAAAGAGGCGTGATGTGATGTGAGGTGTCGGACTCTGGTCCTCGATCACGTTGATTGAGTCGTCGAAGATGAAGCAGGGGCAACAAGGGCAAGGTGGGGGTCACTGATGGATCACTAACCAACCTATACTAAGCAGTTTAGGATAAGCAGGTAGGTAACAATAGCAGGTACAAAAGCAGGCTATGCATCAGAATAGGAGCAAACAATAACAGTAGCAAAAACTAATGCAAGCATGAGAGTATAGAATGGGCGATATCGGGATGATCAAAGGGGGGTGAGCTTGCCTGGTTGCTCAGACAAGGAGGGTCGTCGTCGACGTAGTCGATCACAGGGGCATCAGCAACGGTCTCGAGGTCTACCGGAGAAGAAGAGGGGGAAGAAACAGTAAATACACACAAATATATGCACAACAAGACAATAAGCGGTGCTAGAGGTGTTCTAACGCAGTGCTACGCGATACCGATGAAGTGGGATAACATCCGAGAAAGTTTTCCCGGTTCCGGACCTGTGTCAGACAGATGACCGGAGGGGGAAAGTTTCATGTTTAGATAGTTAGAGGCATCTGACAGGTAAACGAACCATGTGTTCGGATTCGTCTTGTCGTTCTGAGCAACTTACACTTACATTTATAAAACTTTTTCATCCGAGATACGGTTAATTTTCTATGAATTATTAAAGTTTTAATTGATTTCCTAATTTTTTGGAATTTATTTTAATCAAAAATATATTAAAAAAATTGCTATGGGTACACAGAAGTGTACCCACAAATGTGCATGTGTGCCAGACAGTGGGGCCCCACTGCTGAGTCAGCAGCTGACCCAGTCAACCTTATCCAAAAAGAATACTGTGCTAGGTCCACATGTCATAGACAGTAGTGGTTTATTTTAACAAAGGAGTGATTAAGTGGTTTAATTAGCTAATTAGTTAATTTACAGATTTAGTTATTAAATAACATTTTAACAGGCGGGACCCACATGTCATGGAAACAGGGCCAGCCAAGTCAGCGTTGACTGGGTCAACTGGGCCAAGGGAGACCCAGGTTCAGTGGCTGAGCGGCGGGGCCCGCGGCGCCACGTCGACGTCGAGTCAGTTCGGCCACCGGAGTGCGCCGGCGAGGCCGAACGGCGGCAACAACTCCGGCGAGCCCGGATCTCGCGTATGAGTGGCCATCTGCCGCGTTTTCGGGTGCGTTGGAAATTTGGCGGTGGGCCGCATCGGATGGCGGCAGTAGCGAGGCCGGGGATGCAGCGTAGCTACGGCGGCAAGCACAATGGCGCACGGCCGAAATCGGTCGCGAGAGGAAAACGGCAAAGCGGGCGCGTTCGACCAAAAGGCTAGGCCAGAAGGCATTTACGCGCGCGGGCGAGCACGATGAGCAGCTGCGCATGACCATTTGGTCGTCGGACGGCTGCCGACGACGAGGTTGCACGGTGGCGAGCTCGGGCGAGTCGAGATCAGGCACTAGCGGTCGAAAACGACGGCGAGGAAAAGAGGGAGAGGGAGGTGGAGCTCACTGTGAGAGCGTAGGGTCTGGGCAGTGGGCGCGGGGAGAACCGGTGGAGCAGGTCGACGGCGAGGTCACGCGATGGCCGGAGAAGAGGACGATGACGACTTGACAGCTACGGGGTTCCCCGACTCCAACCGAACGCACCAGGGGAAGGGGAGGACGCTGGCCGAGCTTGCGGTTGCAGTCAGCGGTCGCGGGGCCGCTGGTGGCCGGGGAAACGACGGAGCCGTGGCGGCGATGGCGTTCGGTGAGGGGGAGAGAAGGGGATCTGGGGGAGAGGGAGAGCCATTGAGAGGGAAGAGGGGGCGTCCAGGGGGAGTGAGTGGGTGCGGGGAGCCCGAGGGGTCGCGGGACTCGACCTTATCCCCCAACGCATCGACGCCGGTGAGCTGGTCCGGCGGGGCGTCGCCCCTGTTGCGACCCCGATTGGGGGAACAGGGAGGCGACCGGGGGGGATTAGGTGGACTGGCTAGCGCGGGAGGAAGCTGGGCTGGCCTAGGTAGGCAGCTGGGCCAGTTGGCCCAGGAGGAGTCAGGGGGGTTTCTTTCTCTTTTTACTTTTTTGCGTTATTTATTTCTGTTCTACTCTGCATTTTAATTGAGCTACCAAAAGAGTTTTGTTTAATACAAAACTTGGCACAAAATACAGGGCAGCAACCTGGGTTGGTACAAAAAGTTTCAAAGCATTTGGGAGTGTTCAACTATTTTTAGAAATTGAAAAGGTCGGATAATTGGCTGATGGTTCACTAAATAAATTTCCAAGGGCAACTGGGAATCCAAAAGAGGTTGGTTCCAACATGAAAAAATAAGCAGAGATTATTTGCCACACTTCGAATATTTTATATTTTATGTTTGAAAACTTTTATATTTGACTTTAATTTAAATTTGAATTTGGACCGGATTCGAACCAGCGCGAGTTTAACATCAGCAATCGTGGTGACATGGCATCATTAGCATAGGATTATTGTAGCTTGATTATCCGGGCGTCACAATAGGCTAGGCCTTTCCCTCTATTCTGGCAATTCTGCAGTATAGTCCACAGATACAACCCCTTCCCTTCGATATTGATGCATACTTAGCTTAGATTTGATGAAAGTATTGCGAGTACTTTAGATGAGTACTCACGGTTGCTTTGCTACCTTTTTCCCCTCTACCTGATTGGTGCAATCAGATGACGGAGCCTAGGAGCCAACTGATACCGCCGATGACTACTACTACCCCGACGGAGCCTACTACTACGTGGAGACCGACGACCAGGAGTAGTTAGGAGGCCCCAGGCAGGAGGCATGCGCCATTTTGATCTAGTTGTCGTTATTTTGCTCAGCCTTCTTAAGGCAAACTTGTTTATTTATGTCTATACTCAGATATTGTTGCTTTTGCTGACTTAAGTAATCGACCCTCCGTGACCTTGGCTTGTAATATAAAGCTTTACGTTTGAATTTGTGTCTTAGAGTTGTGTCATGATATCTTCTCGTGAGTCTCTGATCTTGATCGTGCGCATTTACATGTATGATTAGTGCACGATTGAGTTGGGGGCGTCACAATGTGGTATCAGAGCCGACTACCTCTAGGAGGCCCATTTCCAACTCCTTGGCCGAAGTTGAGTCTAGTCTTTGAAAAACTATTTTACTAACTTTGTTGTGTTGCTTATGGGCCCACATCGCAAATGGATGGGATTAGGATCTTTTATTCTTCTCCTTTACTCTGGGATTCAGATCTCTCTTGTTTTCGGGTTAAAGATTTTACTAACTCTAACTCTAGGTTCTCGTAACTACTTCCTCCCCGGGACCCCCCCATTCCAGATGATCGCTTGATTCTCCAGAAGATTCCGAAGATATTATTCGATGTTTTCTCGAGACCCTTGTGCCCACCGCCTTTGCAATTCCCTTCCACCGATAAGTCCATATGGATAACTACATACAGTTGCCATTCATACAATCATTCCCCGTTGCTCTTGTTATTACACGATACCCCAAAACATTTTCCTGTAAGGCTGTAACTATAAGAACCGATCAGATACTAGAAAATAAGATATTATCTACTCACCTTGGGACAACAATCTCCACAACACTTGGGCATAAGGGATAATACATGGACGAGCATGATGCTGAATATTTTGTGCTACTGGAGTAGAGAGGGTGAGCGAAGAGTGGTTGGGAAGGAAGCATATATACATGCATCAGTTGGAAACTGAAGTGTGCGGCAGAAGAGATGTCGGCCTCCAGCATGAATGTCTGCTTAAAACTGAAGTATGATTGTGTTTATTAAGGCCAAGTGGAGCAGTTTCCACGAGATAAGGCGCCATCAACGCCAGTGTCCCCCACCCTTTCATACCTTGCAGGCGGATCGGCCGAGGAGTGGATCGACAGGCCCTTGGTTCTCCTGCATCCACCACTTTCGCTCGATCCTCGCATGGGATTCCCACGCAGGTCGGCCATGTTGGTTGCATACCCTTTGCCTGAATCGAGCGGTCGCCGCATCCACTCACTTTCAACCACACAACGCATCCTCTCGACCGCCCCCATTTCGTTCATGTGTCAGGCGAGTTTTCTTTTTCTTTTACAGAACAGAGCGCTCGTAGGAGAGTGCCTTCGCTGGCTTGGGCTGAGCAGGTAAGCTGGTCTAGCCCAATTAACCACAGGGCTCCAAAATAGCTATAGGAGTAGTTGCCCTTACGACGTTAGGCCCAGTTTGCGCTAAACATAGCATTAACTTCAGATCAGACAGTCAAAAACATTTAACACACAAAATCAAACGGCCAGAAATGCCTAATTCATAAGAGAGCATGGATTAGGTACAATTTTATTGTTCTTAATCAGGGAATGCATGATTGTGGTTTTCGTGCTCAGTAAATTGGTTGCCCACAGTCTTTTACTAGCCTTTCCCTATACTAAGCGGAAATATTGCTTGTGCTTCCAATCCTTGAAACAAAGTTATGCTAAAAGAGTCCACCATATATACCTATATACGGTATTACCCTGGTATTCCAAGTAAATTTGCATGTGCCATCTCTATAAATCCTTGACTAGACATTTTTTTTGTGTGCCCGTACCGCTCATGGAGCGATGGCGTAGTCAATATCTTCCATGCTAAGTGTGTTTTACTCATGACGAGAGTTTATTCACTCATCAACTTTGAGGGAGGCTGGTGAAAGATCGAGGATGTCGCCTAGAGGGGGGGGTGAATAGGCGCTTTAAAATAATTACGGTTAAGGCTTGAACAAATGCGGAATAAACCTAGCGGTTAATTTGTCAAGCACAAAACCTAAAACAACTAGGCTCACCTATGTGCACCAACAACTTATGCTAAGCAAGATAAGCAAATATGTGATAGCAAGATATATGACAAAGAACAATATGGCTATCACAAAGTAAAGTGCATAAGTAAAGGGCTCGGGAAAGAGATAACCGAGGCACGCGGAGACGACGATGTATCCCGAAGTTCACACCCTTGCGGATGCTAATCTCCGTTTGGAGTGGTGTGGAGGCACAATGCTCCCCAAGAAGCCACTAGGGCCACCGTAATCTCCTCACGCCCTCGCACAATGCAATATGCCGTGATTCCACTAAGGGACCCTTGAGGGCGGTCACCGAACCGTACAGATGGCAACCCTTGGGGGCGGTCACCAAACCCGTACACTTTGGCAACCCTTGGGGGCGGTCACCGGAACCCGTCAAATTGCTCGGGGCGATCGCTTGCCCGGAGCTTTACACCACAATGATTGAGCTCCGAACACCACCAACCTTCTAGGGCGCCCAAGCACCCAAGAGGAACAAGCTCAAGGGCACCTTCTCAACTTGTAACTTCCACGTATCACGTGGAGAACTCAAACCGATGCACCAAATGCAATGGCAAGGGCACACAGAGTGCCCAAATCCTTCTCTCTCAAATCCCACCAAAGCAACTAATGCTAGGTAGGAAGATGAGAGGAAGAACAAGAAGGAGAACACCAAGAACTCCAAGATCTAGATCCAATGGGTTCCCCTCACATAGAGGAGAAAGTGATTGGTGGAAATGTGGATCTAGATCTCCTCTCTCTTTTCCCTCAAAAACTAGCAAGAATCCATGGGGGGATTGAGAGTTAGCAAGCTCGAAAAAGGTCAACAATGGGGGAAGAACACGAGCTCAAAGGATAAGGTTCATTGGGGAAGAAGACCCCCTTTTATAGGTGGGAAAAAATCCAATCGTTATGCTCACAGTCCGCACCGACCGGTACTACCGCTCCAAGGAGCGGTACTACCGCTAGGGCGGTAGTACCCCTTTGAAACACAACAACGAGGAGGCAAACAAGCCAGAAGAACCGTCGGAGCGGTAGTACCGCTTGACCTCACGGTACTACCACTAGGGGTAGCGGTACTACTGCTAAGGGTAGTGGTATTACTGCTTGCGAGCGGTACTAAAAAATTACATCCGGACCTACCACCGCAGGACTTGGGACGAGTTTTTGGTCCAGAGCGGTACTACCGCTGTAGGATCCGCGGTAGTACCGCTCTGGAGCGGTAGTAAAAAATTACATCCGCTCCAATTCGCGGTAGTACCGCTGCAGCCTTTTCAGAACACCAAAACTGCCACAACTTTTGCAAACGGGCTCCGAATTCGATGAAACCAAGTTTGTTGGAAAGCTAGCGAAAAGGGCTAACACAATATTGAAAGAAATATCAATAAGAAGCAAATTAGAAAAGGCCCATAAGAAAATGGTGAGAACCCTTCCTCGGATAAGACCGGTAAAACCTCCAACACCGAAAACATCATAGAAGACGCATGCGAACTCCGTTTTCGATGAACTCAAGCTTGTCATCAAGATGACCATAAGCTCTAAGACTCACAAAGAGAACCAAACAAGAACCAAAAAACAAGATGCAAGGATGCAATGGTTTGAGCTCTCTACTAACGATACGATCAAGCTACCAACTTGAGAGTCCCCCTTGATAGTACGGCAAACAATCCTATAACCCGGCCTCCCAACTACCACCATGAGACCGGTAAAATAGAAAACCTATCAAGGGAAAACCTTTGCCTTGCACATGGTCCACTTGAGCTAGATGATGACGATCTTGACTCCCTCAAGTTGGACCACCTTTCTTGATTGCGTTGGCTCAATGAAGACTAGATGATTGCTCCCCCATAGTCCACTATGGGTGAGCCACTCTTAGGCTCATCTTCACAAGTCCATTGTCACCACAATGGGCGGCAAGCTTCAAGCACTTGATCTCTTCGTGATGCATCACTTGAACTTGCACACCGCATCCTAACCCCACAAAGAACTCTCACGAAGACCATGTGTTAGTACACAGAGCGTAATTGACAATGCTTACCATACCATGCGATCACTTGATCCCTCTCGGTACATCTTCTACGCTTTGTGAGTTGATCAACTTGATTCACTCTTGACTTAGTCTTGATCAACCTTGAATCTTTCTAACTCTATTCATTTGGATAATGTCTTGAAGGTAAACATGAATGATCACACAATCTTCTTCTTCAAAACATGCTTGCAATAAGCTCAACACTCACATGACCAATCTTTGGATAATTCCTTAATAGCACCTTGGTCAACTCATAAACTCCTTGAAACCAACACATGGACTTCAAGAAAATCCTATGGACAAAACCTTCAAATATAACTCATGGCAACCATTAGTCCATAGAGATTGTCATCAATTACCAAAACCAAACATGGGGGCACCGCATGTTCTTTCAATCTCCCCCATTTTGGTAATTGATGACAATCACTTTCAAGAGAGTTTATACAAGGAGTTATGCATCACCATGCAATGCAACAACCAATGATGCATGAGAATGGGATGCAAATGCTTAGGTACCAAAACCAAAGCAAGGAGAAAACTCTAATGACTTCTCCACAAAACTCTCTGAAACTCCTCCCCCATTGGCATTGATTGCCAAAATAGGTGAAAAGCTTAGAAGGCCAATATAAAGAGTGTTCCTCCATAAATTGTGTATATCTCAAAAAGAGAGTGGAATGCAATACACATATCCAATGGTAAATACTTGGAGGAAGACAAACTATATTGAGGCCCAAAGATTGCAAAAGAATGATATGCCACAAAGACATAACAAAGAGAGAAACAAGAAATCGAGCTATCAAAAGATACCAATTGAAGCAAGCAATCAAAGGATATCAATTGAACCAACTAGACCAAAGATCCTATGAGCCACATGAATGAAGGATATTATGATATGAGCAAAGGAGTATTCTAAATAAGCTAGAGAAGCTCCCCATGTTTGTGCACACATAATAATTTTTGTATTTGGATACAAAGTGCACAAAATAGGATCATAGCTCCCCCAAAATCAATAGAAACATACAACAAGTGCAAGTGAACATAAAGGAAACTAAGCCTAGCACTTCCAACAAACACATGGTTGAGCAACATGTAAAAGAGGCAACTTAAGAATAGGCTCAACCAAAAAGATGTGTGTGAGTCATGGCAAAGCACATGAGAAGACTAATATATGGATGAGCATAAGCATCAACAAAGTCTCGAAAGAATGAGATACACGCTGCAAAGCCTTTCATTCCCACACACAACTAAGCAAATGGGTTCACAAGAACACTAAATATGCAAAATGAATAACCAACACTTGTGACAACCCAAGGTGAAGATAGAAAGCATAAGCATCATCAAGATAGGGGATACCAATTAAGATGGCAAAAGCCTCGTCAAGACAAGCATCAGTGAAATAATCTTCACCACACAAGAGTGCATCAAGATGCAACGAGATAAAACACGCACTCAAGGCAAAAGCTTTCACGGAGCCACCAAAGAAATAACATAAGAAAGACAAGGTGGATGTGAAAGAAAGGATATCATCTAGAGAAGTAACTTCTCTCAAGTGTATAAGGGTCTAGGTAGACGAAATCATGACGATATATATCTACAAAGAAGGATGTACACCCGACATAGTTCCAACGCGAAGGAACAAGATATCCAGAAGGAAGTCATACATATACCAATAAGATATGTGCTTGGAAGCATAGCCCAAGGCTAGATATGGTCTTATTGTATATAAATGAATTCCTACCACACAACCATCAAAGACATCGCAACTAGCAACAAGAGATCATTGTTGGGATGCTTTGAGAAAGGAAACAAGTATCACAAGAAAGAAAGAATAACATGCCATGATACAACCTACACACGATTGATGCAATAATGTGTGCATGTAGTAGATGATGATACTTGTTACCGAGATAGCATTGGAAGGATGTAGTAGATACCAATTGAAGGTAGAAAGTAGTTCATTGATCATCCTAGCTTGACTCCAATAAGCACATGGTGACAACATCTTCCTTTTGAATGAGCCGAGTATCCAATGCATCTCCAATTGTTCCTAGAACAATAACACAAACAAGATGGTACCCAAACTCATTGGGACCAAAGAGTTAGAGAACCAACAATACATAGGACAAACTCCACATAGATATGTGCATATAGATATGAAAATGAGTCTCATGCACATCTCATCCAATTTGAGACTTGGTGGAGTTTCCCCTATTGATTGTGTTAAAGAAAAAAACATGCCAAAGGAACTACATGAAGTTAAAATGCATGCTCAAGACTTTCAAGAACCGATACCAAAATACAAGGAAAAACCAAGTGAAAAGGATACCAAATGGAGAAATCATCACTTGGAAGATATCATTAAATGATACATCAAGGAATGAGATATACATTGGAACACACAAAAAAAGATGTCAAACTCCCAAAGGAGAGGATGGTTCCAAACAAACCAAGCTCTCTACAAAGTTTCATGATGGCACAAAGTACCTAAAGAAACGACTTGCCATCCACCAACACACACTTAATATGGATCACAAGATGAGTGTTTTATAGAAAATAGGATAGCTCCCCCACGAGTTGTGCATTATAGAGTATTTGCATTTGAATACAAAATGCACAAGGTGGGATCACCACTTTCTCTATATCAAGAAAACACTAGACAAGAACAAGACCGCAACAAGATCCTCAAGTGGCACGGAAGGCATTGGGAGTTGACACAATTTAGGCAAGAGATAAAGCAAATAAAAGCAAAGGCCAAAGTAAAGATGATCAATAATTTCTACCACACAAGTGAGTACCAATTGTCAAAAGATAAGAAGTATTCGGAAGTAATTCCCGGTGGTAGATAGCAAGGATATCCGACATCATCTTCACAACCAACACAAGCAAATTGCAACTTGTAAAGCTAACGTGCCACCTAGGAACAAGATAATTTACAGTATCAATTCTAGGTGACAAAATCTCTAATGTACACATTTTCTAGGCTTGTAGTATGCACATAGCATATTATTCCCCCATAATGTGATACCAATAAAAACTTAACAAGAGGCAACAAGAGGATCCAAGAAGAGATGATTAATGGACTATTTAGTATTTGAATTTCTCATGAGAAGGCATGCCACATAGTGACTAGATAATCTTGTAATATCAATACTAGATGGTATTCCTGATGTACACACATTTATAGGATTGTGAGGTGCACAAAGCACATCACTCCTCCATAATGGGATATTCCATTAATCTCTCACAAGAGCCAACTAAGAAACAAACAAGATGCACAAAGGCTCAACGCACGACACAGATGTACATGATGTGCAAACCAACATACACAAACTTGATTACTCAAGTTAAGCAAATTGGAAACACATCATATACAAACACACGCAAGGTACAAAACCACAACATGCTAAGGGCAAGTAACTATCAATGTAAATAATTTAAGTACGAGTTACCGCAAGGAGGAACATTGGATGTAACACATAAACTTGAGACTCCTAATGACTTGGCTTGAGATAATATGGATGATGAAGACCCCTCAAATCTTCATAATGTAGCCAAGTCTCCAATGCCCTCCAACAACACCTATTGATCAAGTTTGAGCTTGTTGGTCCCCAACCAAGTTGGGTCCTAATAGGTTAGTCACAATAGGCTTGGCAACCCAAATGGTTCTTTTCTTGACACCACTTTGAGTACCAACAAACTTGGTAAACACATTGCCAACCTTATCCTTCCAAAGAGAATAGATATAATCAATAGTAATTGGGTTGGATAAGTTACCACTAGTGCATGAAGAAGCGAGGTGACCTTTCTCATGACATAGGTAGCAACGTCTACTCTTCACTTTCTTCTCACTTGATTTCTCAACTTGAGAAGCATTAGCTCGAGTTTTCTTGGGAAGAGGCCTTTCTTCAACTTGAGGTTGAGCATGAGAGTGAACTTGTGGCCTCTTCCCTTGTTGCTTGTCACTAATGGGCTTCTTCTTCAATGGGCAAGATCGAACATGATGCCCTTCTACTTTACACTTGAAGCAAACAATCTTGGACGAATTCTTGACTTGTTCTTGGCTCTTCTTTTTGTTCATCTTGGACTTATTCTTCTTATTGGAGTTGAATCCAAGTCCACCTCTGTCATTGGGGGATTTTTGCACACTCAAGATATTGTTGAGTGTGGCCTTCCCTTCATGACACTTTTCCAAGTCTTTCTTCAAAGAAGTGACTTGGGCCTTGAGCTCTTTGATTTCCTCTACATGGTAAGTCGCAACGAAAGCACTAGAGGAAGTATAAGCTTCATCGTTAGAGCAACAAGGCAAGGAAAGCAATTCATCACAAGATGTACCAATGTTATGCATGGATGAATCACGAGGACTAGCACAAGGCAATATAGCATTTTGACTAAAATTAGTGCTAGTGTCCGCATGAGGCTCACCAGATGTTACCTTATCAATCATGGCCTCATGAGCTATATTTAGCACATTATGGGATACTAGAAGATCATCATGAGAGCTTGAGAGCTTTTCATGGCTTTCTTCCAATTTCCCATAATTGCTACATAGCAACTCAAGTTGAGCCCGTAGCTCAACATTCTCCTTCAATATGGATGCTTCACAACAGATAGAGTTAGTAGCACAAGCATCATCATTAGCAACAAGAGGAGAAGACAACTTGGCAACCTATTTCGAATATGGAGCTTTAAGTTGAGCATGAGACTCGGTGAGTTTGATGAGCTCACTCTTAATGACCCCTGAGCCATTTTCAAGGTGCTCAAAGTCCTCAAGGAGTTTAGCATGCGCAACTTCAAGCTCCTCATTTTTAGTTTCAAAATCATTGGCCACCTCAAGAGCTCTATCATGAGATTCCCTTACTCTAGATAATTTTAGAGCAAAAGTCTCCTCAAGAGATTCCTTGGTGGTTTGTTCAAGTTCAAGAGCTTGAGAGAGGTCCGCAATCTCATTAGCGTAATCACACTCATGACCTTCCATTTTCTCAATGGTGACCTCATGCTCCTCGAGATGAGATCCCAACTCCTCAATATATTTCTTGCCCTCAATGGCAATGGACATAATTTCCATGAAGTTGGAACAAGCAATTTTATTTTTATGAAGAGCTTTAAAAACCATTTCCCCTTAATTTTTAAGGAGGCAACATTATCATTCCCTTCATCATAATCAACATCATCATCATTCTTGCCATCATCAATATCATCACAAGATATATTTGTTGGAAATATGCCCTAGAGGCAATAATAAAAGTATTATTATATTTCCTTGTTCATGATAATTGTCTTTTATTCATGCTATAACTGTATTATCCGGAAATCGTAATACACGTGTGAATATATAGACCACAATATGTCCCTAGTGAGCCTCTAGTTGACTATCTCGTTGTGATCAACAGATAGTCATGGTTTCCTGGCTATGGACATTGGATGTCGTTGATAACGGGATCACATCATTAGGAGAATGATGTGATGGACAAGACCCAATCCTAAGCATAGCACAAGATCATGTAGTTCGTTTGCTAGAGCTTTTCCAATGTCAAGTATCTCTTCCTTAGACCATGAGATCGTGTAACTCCCGGATACCGTAGGAGTGCTTTGGGTGTATCAAACGTCACAACATAACTGGGTGACTATAAAGGTGCACTACAGGTATCTCCGAAGGTGTCTGTTGGGTTGACACGGATCAAGACTGGGATTTGTCACTCAATATGATGGAGAGGTATTCTGGGCCCACTCGGTAATGCATCATCATAATGAGCTCAAAGTGACCAAGTGGTTGGTCATGGGATCATGCATTACGATACGAGTAAAGTGACTTGCCGGTAACGAGACTGAACAAGGTATTGGGATACTGACGATCGAGTCTCGGGCAAGTAACGTACCGATTGACAAAGGGAATTGTATACGTGGTTTGATCGAATCCTCGGCATCGTGGTTCAACCGATGAAATCATCGTGGAACATGTGGGAGCCAACATGGGTATCCAGATCCCGCTGTTGCTTATTGACCGGAGAGTCGTCTCGGTCATGTCTGCATGTCTCCCGAACCCGTAGGGTCTACACACTTAAGGTTCGGTGACGCTAGGGTTGTTAGGAAGACTTGTATGTGATTACCGAATGTTGTTCGGAGTCCCGGATGAGATCCCGGACGTCACGAGGAGTTCCGGAATGGTCTGGAGGTGAAGTTTTATATATGGGAAGTTGTCATACGGACACCGGAAAGTTTCGGGGGCTTATCGGTATTGTACCGAGGCCACCGGAGAGGTTTCGGGGGTCCACCGGGAGGGGCCTCCCCTCCCGGAGGGCCACATGGGCCGCAAAGGGGAGGGAGCCAGCCCTTGGAGGGCTGGGCGCGCCCCCCACCTTGGGCCCATGCGCCTAGGGTTGGGGGGAACCCTAAGGGGGGCGCCCCCCTTGCTTGGGGGGCAAGCCCCCCTCCCTGGCCGCCGCCCCCCCTCTAGATCCCATCTAGAGGGGTCGGCCCCCCTTGCCCCTTCCCCTATAAATAGAGGGGTGAGGGGAGGGCTGTTGTACACATCCCAAGGCGCAGCCCCTCCCGTCCCCAACACCTCTCCTCCTCTGTTAAGTGCTTGGCGAAGCCCTGTCGGAGTACTGCTGCACCAACATCACCACGCCGTCGTGCTGCCGTTGGAGCAATCTTCCTCAACCTCTCCTTCCTCCTTGCTGGATCAAGACGGAGGAGACGTCGTCCGTTCCGTACGTGTGTTGAACGCGAAGGTGCTGTCCGTTCAGCACTTGGTCATCGGTGATCCGAATCACGACGAGTACGACTCCATCATCACCCTTCCCGTGAACGCTTCCGCACCCGATCTACAAGTGGTATGTAGATGCAAACTCACTTCCTTGACTCGTTGCTTATATGAACTCATAGATGGATCTTGGTGAAACTGTAGGAAAAATTTTAATTTTCTGCAACGTTCCCCAACAGTGGTATCAGAGCTAGGTCTATGCGTAGTTCTCTATTGCACGAGTAGAACACAATTTTGTTGTGGGCGTGGATCTTGTCAACTTGCTTGCCACTACTAGTCTTTTCTTGCTTCAACGGTATTGTGGGATGAAGCGGCCCGGACCAACCTTACACGTACGCTTACGTGAGACCGGTTCCACCGACAGACATGCACTAGTTGCATAAGGTGGCTGGCGGGTGTCTGTCTCTCCCACTTTAGTTGGAGCGGATTCGATGAAAAGGGTCCTTATGAAGGGTAAATAGAAGTTGACAAAATCATGTTGTGGTTATTCGTAGGTAAGAAAACGTTCTTTCTAGAACCCAATTGCAGCCACGTAAAAGATGCAACAACAATTAGAGGACGTCTAACTTGTTTGCAGCGATTGTCATGTGATGTGATATGGCCAGAAGTTGTGATGAATGATGAATGATATATTGTGATGTATGAGATCATGTTCTTGTAATAGGAAACACGACTTGCATGTCGATGAGTATGACAACCGGTAGGAGCCATAGGAGTTGTCTTTATTTTTGTATGACCTGCGTGTCATTGAAGAACGCCATGTAAACTACTTTACTTTATTGCTAAACGCGTTAGCCATAGAAGTAGAAGTAGTCGTTGGCGTGACAACTTCATGAAGACACGATGATGGAGATCATGGTGTCATGCCGGTGACAAGATGATCATGGAGCCTCGAAGATGGAGATCAATGGAGCTATATGATATTGGCCATATCATGTCACAACTATATAATTGCATGTGATGTTTATTATGTTTATGCATCTTGTTTACTTAGAACGACGGTAGTAAATAAGATGATCCCTTACAACAATTTCAAGAAGTGTTCTCCCCTAACTGTGCACCGTTGCTACAGTTCATCGTTTCGAAGCACCACGTGATGATCGGGTGTGATAGATCCTTACGTTCACATACAACGGGTGTAAGACAGCTTTACACATGCAAAACACTTAGGGTTAACTTGACGAGCCTAGCATGTACAGACATGGCCTCGGAACACGGAGACCGAAAGGTCGAACACGAGTCGTATGGAAGATATGATCAACATGAAGATGTTCACCGACGATGACTAGTCCGTCTCACTGATGATCGGACACGGCCTAGTCGACTCGGATCGTGTAACACTTAGATGACTAGAGGGATGTCTAATCTGAGTGGGAGTTCATTGAATAATTTGATTAGATGAACTTAATTATCATGAACTTAGTCTAAAACCTTTGCAAATATGTCTTGTAGATCAAATGGCCAACGCTCATGTCAACATGAACTTCAACGCGTTCCTAGAGAAAACCAAGCTGAAAGATGATGGCAACAACTATACGGACTGGGTCCGGAACCTGAGGATCATCCTCATAGCTGCCAGGAAACAATATGTCCTAGAAGGACCGCTAGGTGACGCTCCCGTACCCGAGAACCAAGACGTTATGAATGCTTGGCAGTCTCCTGCTGATGATTACTCCCTCGTTCAGTGCGGCATGCTTTACAGCTTAGAACCAGGGCTCCGAAAGCGTTTTGAGCATCACGGAGCATATGAGATGTTCGAAGAGCTGAAACTAGTTTTCCAAGCTCATGCCCGGGTCGAGAGATATGATGTCTCTGACAAGTTCTATAGTTGTAAGATGGAGGAAAACTGTTCTGTCAGTGAGCACATACTCAAAATGTCTGGGTTGCACAACCGCCTGACTCAGTTGAACATTAACCTCCCTGATGAGGCGGTCATTGACAGAATCCTCCAGTCGCTCCCACCAAGCTACAAGAGCTTTGTGATGAACTACAATATGCAGGGGATGGTGAAGACCATTCCTGAAGTATTTTCAATGCTGAAGTCAGCACAGGCTGAAATCAAGAAAGAACATCAAGTGTTGATGGTCAATAAGACCACTAAGTTCAAGAAGGGCAAGGGCAAGAAGAACTTCAAAAAGGACGTCAAGGATGTTGCCGCGCCCGGTAAGCCAGTTACCGGAAAGAACTCAAAGAATGGACCCAAGCCTGAGACTGAGTGCTTTTATTGCAAGGGGAATGGTCACTGGAAGCGGAACTGCCCCAAATACTTAGCGGATAAGAAGGCCGGCAACACCAAAGGTATATTTGATATACATGTAATTGATGTGTACCTTACCAGTACTCGTAGTAACTCCTGGGTATTTGATACCGGTGCCGTTGCTCATATTTGTAACTCACAGCAGGAGCTGCGGAATAAACGGAGACTGGCGAAGGACGAGGTGACGATGCACGTCGGGAATGGTTCCAGGGTCGATGTGATCGTCGTCGGCACGCTACCTCTACATTTACCTACGGGATTAGTTTTGAACCTTAATAATTGTTATTTGGTGCCAAGTTTGAGCATGAACATTGTATCTGGATCTCGTTTGATGCGAGATGGCTACTCATTTAAATCCGAGAATAATGGTTGTTCTATTTATATGAGAGATATGTTTTATGTTCATGCTCCGATGGTCAATGGTTTATTCTTAATGAATCTCGAGCGTAGTATTACACATATTCATAGTGTGAATACCAAAAGATGTAAAGTTGATAACGATAGTCCCACATACTTGTGGCACTGCCGCCTTGGTCACATTGGTGTCAAGCGCATGAAGAAGCTCCATGCTGATGGACTTTTAGAGTCTCTTGATTATGAATCATTTGACACATGCGAACCATGCCTCATGGGCAAAATGACCAAGACTCCTTTCTCCGGAACAATGGAGCGAGCAACCAACTTGTTGGAAATCATACATACCGATGTGTGCGGTCCAATGAGCGTTGAGGCTCGCGGAGGATATCGTTATGTTCTCACTCTTACTGATGGCTTGAGTAGATATGGGTATGTCTACTTAATGAAACACAAGTCTGAGACCTTTGAAAAGTTCAAGGAATTTCAGAATGAAGTAGAGAATCAACGTGACCGAAAGATAAAGTTCCTACGATCAGATCATGGAGGAGAATACTTAAGTCACGAATTTGGTACACACTTAAGGCAATGTGGAATCGTTTCACAACTCACGCCGCCTGGAACACCTCAGTGTAACGGTGTGTTCGAACGTCGTAATCGCACTCTATTAGATATGGTGCGGTCTATGATGTCTCTTACCGATTTACCGCTATCATTTTGGGGATACGCTCTAGAGACAACTACATTCACTTTTAATAGGCCACCGTCTAAATCCATTGAGACGACACCATATGAATTATGGTTTGGAAAGAAACCTAAGCTGTCGTTTCTAAAAGTTTGGGGATGCGATGCTTATGTCAAGAAACTTCAACCTGAAAAGCTCGAACCCAAGTCGGAAAAATGCGTCTTCATAGGATACCCTAAGGAAACCGTTGGGTATACCTTCTACTTAAGGTCCGAGGGCAAGATCTTTGTTGCCAAGAACGGATGCTTTCTGGAAAAAGAGTTTCTCTCGAAAGAAGTAAGTGGGAGGAAAGTAGAACTCGATGAAGTACTACCTCTCGAACGGGAAAGTGGTGCAGCGCAGGAAACCGTTCCTGTGATGCCTACACCAACTGAAGAGGAAAACAATAATGATAATCAAGGTACTTCGGATCAAGTTGCTACTGAGCTTCGTAGGTCCACAAGGACATGTTCCGCACCAGAGTGGTACGGCAACCCTGTCCTGGAAATCATGTTGTTAGACAACGGCGAACCTTCGAATTATGAAGAAGCGATGGCGGGCCCAGATTCCAACAAATGGCTTGAAGCCATGAAATCCGAGATAGAATCCATGTATGAAAACAAAGTATGGACTTTGACTGACTTGCCCGATGATCGGCGAGCGATAGAAAACAAATGGATTTTTAAGAAGAAGACGGACGCGGATGGAAATGTTACCATCCATAAAGCTCGACTTGTCGCTAAGTGTTATCGACAAGTTCAAGGGATTGACTACGACGAGACATTCTCTCCTGTAGCAAAGCTGAAGTCCGTCCGAATCATGTTAGCAATTGCCGCATACTATGATTATGAGATATGGCAGATGGACGTCAAAACGGCATTCCTTAACGGACATCTTAAGGAAGAGTTGTATATGATGCAGCCGGAAGGTTTTGTCGATCCTAAGAACGCTAACAAAGTATGCAAGCTCCAGCGATCCATTTATGGACTAGTGCAAGCATCTCGGAGTTGGAACATTTGCTTTGATGAGATGATCAAAGCGTTTGGGTTTATGCAGACTTGTGGAGAAGCCTGCGTTTACAAGAAAGTGAGTGGGAGCTCTGTAGCATTTCTCATATTATATGTAGATGACATACTCTTGATGGGAAATGATATAGAACTTCTGGACAGCATTAAGGCCTACTTGAATAAGTGTTTTTCAATGAAGGACCTTGGAGAAGCTGCTTATATATTAGGCATCAAGATCTATAGAGATAGATCGAGACGCCTCATAGGTCTTTCACAAAGCACATACCTTGATAAGATTTTGAAGAAGTTCAAAATGGATCAGTCCAAGAAGGGTTCTTGCCTATGTTGCAAGGTGTGAGATTGAGCTCGGCTCAGTCCCCGACCACGGCAAAAGATAAAGAAGAGATGAGTGTCATCCCCTATGCTTCAGCCATAGGATCTATTATGTATGCCATGCTGTGTACCAGACCTGATGCAAACCTTGCCGTAAGTTTGGTAGCGAGGTACCAAAGTAATCCCAGCAAGGAACACTGGACAGCGGTCAAGAATATCCTGAAGTACCTGAAAAGGACAAAGGACATGTTTCTCGTTTATGGAGGTGACGAAGAGCTCGTCGTAAAGGGTTACGTCGACGCTAGCTTCGACACAGATCTAGATGACTCTAAGTCACAAACCGGATACGTGTATATGTTGAATGGTGGAGCAGTAAGCTGGTGCAGCTGCAAGCAGAGCATCGTGGCAGGATCTACATGTGAAGCGGAATACATGGCAGCCTCGGAGGTAGCGCATGAAGCAATTTGGGTGAAGGAGTTCATCACCGACCTAGGAGTCATACCCAATGCGCCGGGGCCGATCAAACTCTTCTGTGACAACACTGGAGCTATTGCCCTTGCCAAGGAGCCCAGGTTTCACAAGAAGACCAGGCACATCAAGCGTCGTTTCAACTCCATCCGTGAAAATGTTCAAGATGGGGACATAGATATTTACAAAGTACATACGGATCTGAATGTCGCAGATCCGTTCACTAAACCTCTCTCGCGAGCAAAACATGATCAACACCAGAACTCTATGGGTGTTCGATTCATCACAATGTAACTAGATTATTGACTCTAGCGCAAGTGGGAGACTGTTGGAAATATGCCCTAGAGGCAATAATAAAAGTATTATTATATTTCCTTGTTCATGATAATTGTCTTTTATTCATGCTATAACTGTATTATCCGGAAATCGTAATACACGTGTGAATACATAGACCACAATATGTCCCTAGTGAGCCTCTAGTTGACTAGCTCGTTGTGATCAACAGATAGTCATGGTTTCCTGGCTATGGACATTGGATGTCGTTGATAACGGGATCACATCATTAGGAGAATGATGTGATGGACAAGACCCAATCCTAAGCATAGCACAAGATCGTGTAGTTCGTTTGCTAGAGCTTTTCCAATGTCAAGTATCTCTTCCATAGACCATGAGATCGTGTAACTCCCGGATACCATAGGAGTGCTTTGGGTGTATCAAACGTCACAACGTAACTGGGTGACTATAAAGGTGCACTACAGGTATCTCCAAAGGTGTCTGTTGGGTTGACACGGATCGAGACTGGGATTTGTCACTCCATATGACGGAGAGGTATCTCTGGGCCCACTCGGTACTGCATCATCATAATGAGCTCAAAGTGACCAAGTGGTTGGTCACGGGATCATGCATTACGGTACGAGTAAAGTGACTTGCCGGTAACGAGACTCAACAAGGTATTGGGATACCGACGATCGAGTCTCGGGAAAGTAACGTACCGATTGACAAAGGGAATTGTATATGGGGTTTGATCGAATCCTCGACATCGTGGTTCAACCGATGAAATCATTGTGGAACATGTGGGAGCCAACATGGGTATCCAGATCCCGCTGTTGCTTATTGACCGGAGAGTCATCTCGGTCATGTCTGCATGTCTCCCGAACCCGTAGGGTCTACACACTTAAGGTTCGGTGACGCTAGGGTTGTTAGGAAGACTTGTATGTGATTACCGAATGTTGTTCGGAGTCTCGAATGAGATCCCGGACGTCACGAGGAGTTCCGGAATGGTCCAGAGGTGAAGTTTTATATATGGGAAGTTGTCATACGGACACCGGAAAGTTTCGGGGGCTTATCGGTATTGTACCGAGGCCACCGGAGAGGTTCCGAGGGTCCACCAGGAGGGGCCTCCCCTCCCGGAGGGCCACATGGGCCGCAAAGGGGAGGGAGCCAGCCCCTGGAGGGCTGGGCGCGCCCCCACCTTGGGCCCATGCGCCTAGGGTTGGGGGGAAACCCTAAGGGGGGCGCCCCCCTTGCTTGGGGGGGCAAGTCCCCCCTCCCTGGCCGCCGCCCCCCCTCTAGATCCCATCTAGAGGGGTCAGCCCCCCTTGCCCCTTCCCCTATAAATAGAGGGGTGAGGGGAGGGCTACTGTACACATCCCAAGGCGCAGCCCCTCCCCTCCCCAACACCTCTCCTCCTCCGTTAAGTGCTTGGCGAAGCCCTGTCGGAGTACTGCTGCACCAACATCACCACGCCGTCGTGCTGCCGTTGGAGCAATCTTCCTCAACCTCTCCTTCCTCCTTGATGGATCAAGACGGAGGAGACGTCGTCTGTTCCGTACGCGTGCTGAATGCGGAGGTGTTGTCCATTCAGCACTTGGTCATCGGTGATCCGAATCACGACGAGTATGACTCCATCATCACCCTTCCCGTGAACGCTTCTGCACCCGATCTACAAGTGGTATGTAGATGCAAACTCACTCCCTTGACTCATTGCTTAGATGAACTCATATATGGATCTTGGTGAAACCATAGGAAATTTTTTAATTTTCTGCAACGTTCCCCAACAATATTGGCATTCAAAGTGGGATATACCTTTGAGGCCTTGGCCATAAGGCAAAATGCAATAGATGATGGTGTAGGATCCCTTGAAGCAGCATTCAATACCACATCTTGTTCCATGGAGCGTTGAGTTTCCTCTACATTGTTAGCACAACAACTCGAGGAAATAGATACATTTTTATCATGGCAACAAGACATAGCAAGCATATCACCATGAGATTTGAGCAAGCAATTTCTACATGATATGCAAGGACTACCAACACGAGCGTGTGAAACATGTAAGGTGCTCGAAGTGTTAAAGTCAAAAGAAGGACCATTGCAATAAGATAGTGATGAAGAATCACCAAGAACAAGCACACTATCATCATTGCAATGGCCACCACTACTCACCCTAGCATTACCTTGTGGCAATCCACATGTAGGTGAAGTAGAAGAAGTTGAGAAGGCAACACGGCCGGAGGAGGAGGGAGACCAATCATCCCTACAAATCTTATGCTAAGCAAGATAAACAAATATGTGATAGCAAGATATATGACAAAGAACAATATGGCTATCACAAAGTAAAGTGCATAAGTAAAGGGCTCGGGAAAGAGATAACTGAGGCACGCGGAGACGACGATGTATCCCGAAGTTCACACCCTTGCAGATGCTAATCTCCGTTTGGAGCGGTGTGGAGGCACAATGCTCCCCAAGAAGCCACTAGGGCCACCGTAATCTCCTCACGCCGCCGCACAATGCAAGATGTTGTGATTCCACTAAGGTACCCTTGAGGGCGGTCACCGAACCCGTACAAATGGCAACCCTTGGGGGCGATCACCGAACCCGTACACTTTGGCAACCCTTGGGGGCGGTCACCGGAACCCGTCAAATTGCTCGGGGCGATCTCCACAACCGAATTGGAGACCCCGACGCTTGCCTGGAGCTTTACACCACAATGATTGAGCTCCGAACACCACTAACCGTCTAGGGCGCCCAAGCACCCAAGAGGAACAAGCTCAAGGGCACCTTCTCAACTTGTAACTTCCACGTACCACGTGGAGAACTCAAACCGATGCACCAAATGCAATGGCAAGGGCACACGGAGTGCCCAAATCCTTCTCTCTCAAATCTCACCGAAGCAACTAATGCTAGGGAGGAAGATGAGAGGAAGAACAAGAAGGAGAACACCAAGAACTCCAAGATCTAGATCCAATGAGTTCCCCTCACATAGAGGAGAAAGTGATTGGTGGAAATGTGGATCTAGATCTCCTCTCTCTTTTCCCTCAAAAACTAGCAAGAATCCATGGAGGGATTGAGAGTTAGAAAGCTCGAAGAAGGTCAACAATGGGGGAAGAACACGAGCTCAAAGGATAAGGTTCATTGGGGAAGAAGACCCCCTTTTATAGGTGGGGAAAAATCCAACCGTTATGCTCACAGCCCGCACAGAGCGGTACTACCGCTCCAAGGAGCGGTACTACCGCTAGGGCGGTAGTACCCCTTTGAAACACAACAGCGAGGAGGCAAACAAGCTAGAAGAACTGTCGGAGCGGTAGTACCGCTTGACCTCACGGTACTACTGCTAGGGGTAGCGGTACTACTACTAATGGTAGCGGTACTACTGCTTGCGAGCGGTACTAAAAAATTACATCCGGGCCTACCACCGCAGGACTTGGGATGAGTTTTTGGTCCGGAGCGGTACTACCGCTGTAGGAGCCGCAGTAGTACCGCTCTAGAGCGGTAGTAAAAAATTACATCCGCTCCAATTCGCGGTAGTACCGCTGCAGCCTTTTCAGAACACCAAAACTGCCACAATTTGCAAACGGACTCTGACTTCGATGAAACCAAGTTTGTTGGAAAGCTAGCGAAAAGGGCTAACACAATCTTGAAAGAAATATCAATAAGAATCAATTTAGAAAAGGCCCATAAGAAAATGGTGAGAACCCTTCCTCGGATAAGACCGGTAAAACCTCCAACACCGAAAACATCATAGAAGACGCATGCAAACTCCGTTTTCGATGAACTCAAGCTTGTCATCAAGATGACCATAAGCTATAAGACTCACAAAGAGAACCGAACAAGAACCAAGAAACAAGATGCAAGGATGCAATGGTTTGAGCTCTCTACTAACGATACGATCAAGCTACCAGCTTGAGAGCCCCCCTTGATAGTACGGCAAACGATCCTATAACCCGGCCTCCCAACTACCACCATGAGACCGGTAAAATAGAAAACCTATCAAGGGAAAACCTTTGCCTTGCACATGGTCCAATTGAGCTAGATGATGACGATCTTGACTCCCTCAAGTTGGACCACCTTTCTTGATTGCGTTGGCTCGATGAAGACTAGATGATTGCTCCCCCATAGTCCACTATGGGTGATCAACTCTTCGGCTCATCTTCACAAGTCCATTGTCACCACAATGGGCGGCAAGCTTCAAGCACTTGATCTCTTCGTGATTCATCACTTGAACTTGCACACCGCATCCTAACCCCACAAAGAACTCTCACGAAGACCATGGGTTAGTACACAGAGCGTAATTGACAATACTTACCATACCATGGGATCACTTGATCCCTCTCGGTACATCTTCTACGCTTTGTGAGTTGATCAACTTGATTCACTCTTGACTTAGTCTTGATCAACCTTGAATCTTTCCAACTCTCTTCATTTGGATGATGTCTTGAAGGTAAACATGAATGATCACACAATCTTCTTCTTCAAAACATGCTTGCAATAAGCTCAACACTCACATGACCAATCTTTGGATAACTCCTTAATAGCACCTTGGTCAACTCATAAGGCCAACTCCACCGCGCGACCCTATCCTGTCCGGCTCCGTCCGTTTGGGGTAAAAGGGACAAAAGAGGCGGCCCAGCGCACGGCCTCAAACGGACAAATGTCCAGATTCCGTCCGTTTTCGACCCATCCCTAGCCCAAACTTGCGCTCGGTTTGGGGTGAAACAGACGCACGCGGACGACCGCGACGCACGCCCTTGCCCCCCCGTGGCCCGCTTGTCCGGGACACTAGCAGTCCCTCCGCTCCCAACGCTTCACCCTCTCTCCCCGCCCCGCCCCGCCGCTGGCGCCGCCCTATTCTCCGGCTGCCTCCTCACCACGCAGCCCCCCCGCCGTCCATACCAAACCACGTCTCGACATGGCCGCCACCATGCCCGCGCTTTCGCCGTAGTTTTGGTCGTCTATCGGGGGAGGTTTGGCCGTCGCTGTCCTTGCCGGTGCCGGAGGGGACACGACTGCTAGCGACGGACCACGATGGCCGAGGCAGATTCCGACGAGAGCTCCAGAGCGGCCAGTAGCCGGCCAGCAACCACCCTTGCTGCATCGAGGTGATCATCGCGGCCACTTCGCCACCGCGACCACAAGGTGTTTGACCTTTTGCCAACAAAGGTATGGACAGTGGAGACGAGTTTTTCTTCCATCACTTCCTTTGTTCATCGGACGATTCGTTGTTGGATGATGAAGATCTTGTGGTGGCTGCACTGGTCGTTCACGACCATATTCAAGGCAGCTTCCTCGGTACAGGGGGTCACTCCCTGACCGTGCTCCCAACCTGAACCGCAACAGGGAGAGAGGCCACGCCCTGCTCTATGCCGATTACTTTGCCAACACCCCGCTCTTCAAGCCGGATAAATTTCGTCGCCGTTTTTGTATGGCAAGGCATGTGTTCAATCGTATCCGAGAGGGAGTGGTTGCTCATGACCCATACTTCGAGTGCAAGACGGATGCCCTTGGCAAGCTTGGATTCTCCTCTTACCAGAAATGCACCGCGGCCATCCGCATGCTTGCATATGGTATTCCAGGCGATCTGGTGGACAAGTATGTGCGTATGAGTGAGACAACATGTCTGATGTCAATGTACAAGTTTTGCCAGGCTGTGATCGAGGTGTTTGGCCCAGAGTACTTGAGGCAGCCAACTGCCGCTGATACAGAGAGATTGTTGGTGACCAATGCAGCTAGAGGCTTTCCAGGCATGCTTGGCAGCATAGATTGTATGCATTGGGAGTGGAAGAACTGTCCATTTGCTTGGCAGGGCCAGTACAAGGGGCATGTTAACGGGTGCACTGTCATATTAGAAGCGGTGGCATCGCAAGATCTTTGGATATGTCATTCTTTCTTCGGTATGGCAGGTTCTCACAATGATATCAACATGCTGCAACGTTCTCCAGTCTTCGCGAGGCTTGCAGAAGGAAACTCCCCACCTGTCAACTTTGAGATCAACGGCCACCAGTACAACAAAGGATACTATCTAGCAGATGGTATATATCCTCAGTGGTCAACTTTTGTGAAGACAATCTCGAAACCCCAAGGTGAGAAGAGAAAGAGATTTGCCTAAATGCAAGAGAGTGTTAGAAAGGATGTGGAACGTGCTTTTGGTGTGCTTCAATCCCGGTGGGGTATCGTTCGAAACCCTGCACTGTCATGGGATGAAAGGAAGCTTTGGGAGGTGATGACTGCTTGTGTGATCATGCACAACATGATCGTCGAGGACGAGCGTGATGAGAGTATCTTCGACCAAGGATTTGATTATCAAGGTGAAAATATTGAGCCCCTGCACCAAGACCCGACCACATTTGAACAGTTTGTCCAATTCCACCGTGAAATGCGTGATTGGCACATTCATTTGAATCTTCAAAATGACTTGGTTGAGCACGTCTGGGATCACATTGGCAACCAATAGATGTATTGGTCCAATTTATGTTCAGTCAAGACAATTTCAATTTGGTTGTAAAACTATTTTATTTAAGACAATTTCAATTGGGTTGTAAAAATATTTTAATTTTCAGACAAATATTTGGGTTGGAAACTAGTTTGATGCAAATTTGGGCATTTTTGGCCCTCACGGATAGGATGGGGCAAATGGATGCGGCCGCGCGCTGGGCGCACGGCCACCGCATCCCAGGAATCCCTACCCAAACGGACGAAACGGACAAAACGGACGTCCATTTGGGGTCGCGCGGTGGAGTTGGCCTAAACTCCTTGAAACCAACACATGGACTTCAAGAAAAGCCTATGGACAAAACCTTCAAATATAACTCAAGACAACCATTAGTCCATAGAGATTGTCATCAATTACCAAAACCAAACATGGGGGCATCGCATGTTCTTTTAGCTGGTAATATGGATGCCCAATCTTGAATTCATTTATAAAAATGCTCCCTGGAAAGTTGAAAGCTGGCAGACACCCATGGATTTGGCTAGGCATGGATTGTGTTGTTGTGGTGGAATGGGAGAAAAACCTTTTGCATGGGAAGTGCTATTAACATGTTTAGCATGTAAGATATTGGAAACTTTGTTGTTAAACCATTGACAGGAAAAATACACCTCTCAACTGAAATTATTTGTCTTTTAAAAGATGGGCTCTAGCACATAAGTAAATCCCTGCTTCCGTATGCGAAGTGCCTCTCTATGTACTTTTCATGTTGAGTAAATTCCATCTTTCTCTCTTTTGGCACAAGTATTGAGCATCGGGATCACTCTTAGCTTTGCATGCACTCTTTTAATAGAAATTTCATGAGAATTGTATAAGTATGATGGTTATCTTCAAATCGGGGTACCTAGTCGTCATCTTTAATTCATTGATTGCTTTATGTTTGCAATATAATCTTGAAAGGTTGTGAGATACTTCATTACCACTTTATGATATGTTGAACTTATTGGAATGATTAGTTCTAGCATTCACTCTTCACAAATTATTACTTTTATTGTTTACCTACTCAAGAACGAGAAGGAATTAAGCTTGGGGATGCTGATATGTCTCCAATGTATCTATAATTTATCAAGTATTCATGCTATATTTACATGAGTTATACTCCCTCCGTCCTGAAATACTTGTCGGAAAAATGGATGTATCTAGATGTACTTTAGTTCTAGATACATCCAATTTTATGCATTTCTGCGACAAGTAATTCCGGACGGAGGGAGTACATTGTTTTGGTGCACTTTATATTATTTTTATGGAAGAAAAAAGGCCATTTTACTACCCTGAACAAAGTTAGTGGTTTACATTACCCCCTGAATTTTTTCCGGTTCCCTTACCCCCCTAAACAATCCCATACCAGACAAAAAAACCTGGGTGGTTTGCCCAAACCGGATGCTAACATGGACACGGTCAAAGGAGGTATTTGACAAGCAGGTGGGTCCCTCTCAGCTAGGCACTCTCACTAACTGTTGGGCCCGGTCAACATTGACTGAGCCAAGTCAAATATGACACATGCGGGCCACATCTCGGTTGCATGGAGACTAATAGAGGACTAATTTAGCCCTAACTACATCATTAACAAAAGGGGACTCACATGCCAATGTCTCAGTCTAACCCTAGTCAACCTAAACTAATGGTGCCACATCGACATGGCTAGGGTTAATTGTCAGCAACCTCGAGTCACGATGGAGTCTCGCTGGAGGCCACGATAGCGGCGTTGGAGGCTACCAGGGTGTGGACCGCGCTCGCGTGCATCCATGGGTGGTCTTGGGGGTTGTGGGAGGGCCGTAAGTAGGCTAGGAACAGAGCTAAGCAGCGGAAGAGCCACGGCTATGACGATGTGAGCATTACGACATGAACCCGAGCGAACTATGCAAATGGGCGGCATCTACGGACCAGTTGAGCACGAAAGGCAGCATGATGACACAAAGGGGAGCTCGAAAATGAGGAGCACATGGGCCATGGCGCACGAAGGCAATGAGCTCGCGTGGAAGACAACTACAACACGAGTGCAAGCTCTCGAACAGAGGGGAAACTAGGAGAGGCTCACGTGAGCCTAATGGAGGCAACGCCTAGATTGGGGCTCATTTGTGCGTGGAAAATCGCTCGTCGGCGTCCAGCGGCCGCAGTCTAATGGCTCGACTGGGTCAGCTCCGGGCTTTTTATCTCGATTCTGTCGGTGTAGAGGACCTTCATGAGATCTTGGAGGCTTTGGACACGATAGTTTGGTGAGGGGTGGCTGGTGGCTATGTCGATGGCGGGCGGTGCTTGCTGCGATGGTTGAATCCGAGAAAGAGAGAGAGAAAGAGCGAATTCTGAGAGAGAGAGGATAGGTGCAGGTGGTTGGGCTCTAATACGTCTCCAACGTATCTATAATTTTGATTGTTCCATGCTGTTATATTATCATTCTTGGATGTTTTACAATCATTTTATAGTCATTTTGTATCATTTTTTGGTATTAACCTATTGACATAGTGCCCAGTGCCAGTTGTTGTTTTCTGCAAGTTTTTTACATCCCAGGAAATCAATACCAAACGGAGTCCAAACGCAACGAAACTTCTTGAGGATTTTTTTGGACCAGAAGACATTTAGTGGGCCAAGGCTGCACCTGGGGGTGCCTCGAGGAGGGCAGCACCCACCAGGGCGTGCCAGGAGGCCCAGGCGCGCCCTGGTGGGTTGTGCCAACCTCGGGTGCCCCTTGAACCACCTCTTTGCTCTATAAATACCCCAATATTCCAGAAACCCTAGAGGAGCCGACGAAAATCAATTCCAGCTGCCGCAGAGTCCAGAACCACCAGATCCATTGGTGCCTCTCCGATGATGCGTGAGTAGTTCTTTGTAGACCTACGGGTCCGTAGTTAGTAGCTAGATGGCTTCCTCTCTCTCTTGATTATCAATACAATGGTCTCTTGGAGATCCATATGATGTAAGCCTTTTTGCGGTGTGTTTGTTGGGATCCGATGAACTTTGAGTTTATGATGAGATCTATGTTTTTATCCATGAAAGTTATTTGAGTTTTCTTTGATCTCTTATATGCATAATTGCTTATAGCCTCGTATTTCTTCTCCGATATTCGGGTTTTGTTTGGCCAACTTGATCTATTTATCTCGCAATGGGAAGAGGTGCTTTGTAGTGGGTTCGATCTTATGGTGCTTGATCCCGATGACAGAAGGGGAACCGACATGTATGTGTTGTTGCTACTAAGGATAACAAGATGGGATCTATATATAAATAAATAGATAAATGGATCTTGTCTACATCATATCATCGTTCTTATTGCATTACTCCATTTTTCCATGAACTTAATACACTAGATGCGTGCTGGATAGCGGTCGATGTGTGGAGTAATAGTAGTAGATGCAGGCAGGAGCCAGTCTACTAATCTTGGGCGTGATGCTATATAATGATCATTGCCTGGATATCGTCATGATTATTTGAAGTTTTATCAATTGCCCAACAGTAATTGTTTTCTCACCGTTTGCTATTTTTCTCGGGAGAAGCCACTAGTGAAACCTACGGCCCCCAGGTCTCTTTCATCATATTTGCCTTTGCAATCTATTTTCCTTTCCTTTCAGATCTATTAAACCAAAAATACCTTGCTGCAATTTATTTGTTCCGCGATCTATTTATCCTATCTACCACTTTTACCTCACGTTATTTGCCTATCTTGAGGCACCGTACCCGAAAGGGATTGACAACCCCTTTAACACATCGGGTTGCGAGTATTTGTTATTTGTGTGCAGGTGTTGTTTACGTGGTGTGAGGAGATTCTCCTACTGGTTCGATAACCTTGGTCTCATCACTGAGGCAAATACCTACCATCGCTATACTGGATCATCCCTTCCTCTTTGGGGAAATACCGACGTAGTTCTAGCAGACATCAAAAGGAACTTCTGGTACCATTGCCGGGGAGGATCTTCAACATCAACCAGGTTCCTGATCACAAATCTCATCTCCTCGCAATTTACATTATTTTTCATTTGTCTCTCGTTTTCCTCTCCCCCACTTCACAAAAAATTGTCGTTTTATTTGCCTATTTTTCGTTCACCTTTTTCTAGATCTCTTATTTGCTTGAACTCGTCACCATGAGTGACTTTGGTATGGCAGAAGCAAATGATGGCCTAACTCCTAAAATGGAGCGTACGGGTAATCTGGATGCCAAAACTTTTGTTTTGGGGCAAGGGAATTTTATGGGAAAAAACATATCCAAGAATTTTTCAATTGTGTCAGAAAATTAAGTCTTGATGATATCCCTATACTTAAAAGGACTAAATCTTATGTGGAAGCTATTTTGGCACTTGTTTTGAAGCTTGAAGCTAGATTTATTCCTACTCATCCTACCTTGCAAAGATTGTTCTATGAGTTTCCCATTATAAAGGATCCTAAAGCTAAAAAGTTAGCCACCCTTGTTTTGATGAATGAATTTGACTACATAATACGGGAAGCTAGGGAAATCTTTGATTTTTATGGCATGAATCGTGAAAACCCCGTGATTGATGAAATTATTTATAGCAGTGATTATGCTTTAATACATTTGCGATAACCAAATCTTTGGTGAAAATCTTAAAAAGAAAGTCCATGTTTTAGATATGATCCAACAAGTTTTTAACGATGTTAATCAACATTATTCTTGGATCACTGCCAGAAATCAAAGGGGTTATGATAAAAAGCAACTTGATAGTGCTAAGGTTTCCATGGATAATGTGTTTTATGTTTTATTTACAAAACCTCCTGACACAAATACCTCCAAGGAAAAGAAGGATAAGGGTGAGAAAACTTAGATCCTATGCGTTATGCCTAGCTAGGGGCGTAAAACGATAACGCTTGTTGGGAGGCAACCCAATGAATAAAATTTATTTTTCCTTTTTGCTTTCTGTTCTTGTGTGTTAGCACAATTATGCTACTGTTATGATTGTGTTTTTTGTGTTTTAGTTAGTGTTTGTGCCAAGCAAGGCCTTTGGAAGATTTGGGTGATAGTTGATTTGATCTTGCTGAAAAACAGAAACTTTTGCGCTCATGAGATTATTTTTCATTTTTAACAGAAAAGTGCTTTTGAGTTTATTATTTTTGTGCAATATTAATAGACAAATTTATCACGTCCACCAATTTATTTCAGAATTTTTGGAGTTACAGAAGTATTCGAAATATTCAGATTGCTACAGACTGTTCTCTTTTTGACAGATTCTGTTTTCTTTGCGTTGTGTGCTTGTTTTGATGATTCTATGGTTTTCTTTGATGAGTTTTTGCCATAGAAAAGTTGGAATACAGTAGATATAATGCAAAAAAATACGAATATGTTTTCTATAGTACTTGTCACAGTGGTTTGCTTTCTTATACTAACGGGTCTCACGAAGGTTTTGTTTGAGTTTTGTGTGATTGAAGTTTTCAAGTTTTGGGTTATCTTACGATGGATGAAGGAATAAGGATTAGCAAAATGCTAAGCTTGGGGATGCCCGAGGAACTCCAAGATAATATTCAAAGAAGTAGCAAGCAACTAAGCTTGGGGATGCCCCCGAGTGGAATCCCCGCTTTCTTCTAACAACCATCGGTATTTTACTTGAAACTATATTTTTATTCGTCACATACTATGAGTTTTGCTTGGAGCGTTTTGTGTGATATGAGTCTTTGCTTGTTTTGCTTTGTGTTTTATGTGTTGAATCCTTGCTGGACACACCCTTTTGAGAGAGCCAAAAATTATGCTATACTTGCTCCTATGCTTCACTTAAATTTTTAGAGCCATGGATTTACTCTAGTGCTTCACTTATATATTTTTTAGCACGGTGTGCTTTGTTATTTTTGAAGAAATGCTCGCATGCTTCACTTAGATTTATTTGGGAGTTAGTAAATTTTTAATAAATTCTCTCTTGCTTCACTTAGATTATTTTGAGAGAAAGAAAATTTATGCTCATGTTCTTCACTTATATTTGTTTGAGCTTATCAAAAGCAACATATGAAAATAGTCCCAAAGTGATAGATATCCAAGGAGGATATAATAAAAACTTTCATGAAGATCATTGAACAAAATAAACTTGATTCTTAGTAATGGTTTTGAGATATGACGATATGATATGTGAGTCATATTGATGAGTAATTGTGCTTTAGTAAGAATATTGATGTTAAGGTTTGTGATTCCCTATGCAAGCACGAAAGTCAATAGTTATGCAATGAAATTTATATCCTACTTATGGTGCATTATTCTGTATTACTTATGCTTAATGCTTGGGTACGAGATTTTTCGCTTTTTGGTTGGTCGCTTCTCAATCTTTTTGCTAGCCTTCATTTTGCACTAAGTATGATCACTACTTGTGCATCCAAAACCCTTTAAACTAGTTTTGCCTTATGAGTCCACTATACCTACCTATATGTGGTATTTCTATGCCGTTCTAAGCAAATTCGCATGTGCCATCTCTAATTTTCAAAATAAATTTCTCTTTTGTGTGCTCTACCGCTCGCGAGGCGGTGAAGGGTGACCAATATTTTCCATGCTAGATGTGTTATTCTCACGATGAGTGTTTATTCACTTGTCATTGCACGAGAGTACAACAAAGGTATTAGGGATGCCCAATCCCGAAATGAAAAATGAATTTACTTCATGTTGTCAAATAATAAATTCCTTGGAAAGTGTTGGTATGGAAGGCAACCATGGATTCGGCTAGCCATGGAAACTGAAAGTAATGGTGGAAAAAGGAATAAACTTTATTTTCTGTTTGGGAACCGCCTAGGTTGTATCTAGCATGGAAAGTGTTGAGATCTCTAAGTCGTTTTCGTTGGTGGGAAAAGTATGCCTCTCAAAAATATATTTTTATCACTCAATTTAAGCTTTGAGCTCTAGCACCTATACAAATCCCTACTTCCCTCCGCGAAGGGCCTTTCTTACTTATGCATTTTTATTTTGAATTTGAGTCTCCATCTTCTCTTATAAAGCACCAACTAAGGGGCACTATGTGTTGGAAATATGCCCTAGAGGCAATAATAAAAGTATTATTATATTTCAATGTTCATGATAATTGTCTTTTGTTCATGCTATAACTGTATTATCCGGAAATCGTAATACACGTGTGAACACGAAGACCACAAATGTCCCTAGTGAGCCTCTAGTTGACTAGCTCGTTGTGATCAATAGATAGTCATGGTTTCCTGACTATGGACATTGGATGTCGTTGATAACGAGATCACATCATTAGGAGAATGATGTGATGGACAAGACCCAATCCTAAGCATAGCATAAAAGATCGTGTAGTTCGTTTGCTAGAGCTTTGCGAATGTCAAGTATCTCTTCCTTCGACCATGATATCGTGTAACTCCCGGTTACCGTAGGAGTGCCTTGGGTGTATCAAACGTCACAACGTAACTTGGTGACTATAAAGGTGCATTACAGGTATCTCCAAAAGTATCTGTTGGGTTGACACGGATCGAGACTGGGATTTGTCACTCCGTATGACGGAGAGGTATCTCTGGGCCCACTCGGTAATGCATCATCATAATGAGCTCAAGTTGACCAAGGTGTTGGCCACGGGATCATGCATTACGGTACGAGTAAAGTGACTTGCCGGTAACGAGACTGAACAAGGTATTGGGATACCGACGATCGAGTCTCGGGCAAGTAACGTACCGATTGACAAAGGGAATTGCATACAGGGTTTGATCGAATCCTCGACATCGTGGTTCAACCGATGAAATCATCGAGGAGCATGTGGGAGCCAACATGGGTATCCAGACCCCGCTGTTGGTTATTGCCCGAGAGTCGTCTCGGTCATGTCTGCGTGTCTCCCGAACCCGTAGGGTCTACACACTTAAGGTTCGGTGACGCTAGGGTTAGTAGGAAGTCAAGTATGTGACTACCGAATGTTTTTCGGAGTCCCGGATGAGATCCTGGACGTCACGAGGAGTTCCGGAAGGGTCCGGAGGTAAAGAATAATATATAGGAAGTGGTGATTCGGCCATCGGGAAAGTTTCGGGGTCTCCCGGTAAAGTACCGGGACCACCGGAAGGGTCCCGGGGGTCCACCGGGTGGGGCCACCTATCCCGGAGGGCCCCATGGGCCAAAGGGGGAAGGGAACCAGCCCACAGGGGGCTGGTGCGCCCCCCTAGGCCCACCCCCTGCGCCTAGGGTTGAAACCCTAGGGGTGGGGGGCGCCCCACCTGGCTTGGGGGGCACTCCACCCCCCTTGGCCGCCGCCCCCCCTGGAGATTGGATCTCCAGGGGCCGGCCACCCCCCCCCAGGGGGCCTATATAAAGGGGGGGAGGGAGGGGGGCTGCTGTACCCATCTCCAAGGCGCAGCCCCTCCCCTCCCCAACACTTCTCCTCCTCCGTAAGAGCTCGGCGAAGCCCTGTCGGAGTACTGCTTCTCCACCATCACCACGCCGTCGTGCTGCCAGTGGAGTTGTCTTCCTCAACCTCTCCTTCCTCCTTGCTGGATCAAGACGGAGGAGACGTCGCTCGTCCCGTACGTGTGTTGAACGCGGAGGTGCTGTCCGTTCAGCACTTGGACATCGGTGATCTGAATCACGTTCGAGTACGACTCCATCATCACCTTGCAAGCTTCCGCATGCGATCTACAAGTGGTATGTAGATGCAAACTCTCTCCCGTTACTCATTGCTTAGATGAACTCATAGATGGATCTTGGTGAAGACGTAGGAAAAATTTTAATTTTCTGCAACGTTCCCCAACAGTGGCATCATGAGCTAGGTCTATGCGTAGTTCTCTAATGCACGAGTAGAACACAATTGGTTGTGGGCGTTGATCTTCTCATCTTACTTGCCTCTACTAGTCTTTTCTTGCTCAACGGTATTGTGGGATGAAGCGGCCCGGACCAACCTTACACGTACGCTTACGTGAGACCGGTTCCACCGACTGACATGCACTAGTTGCATAAGGTGGCTGGCGGGTGTCTGTCTCTCCCACTTTAGTTGGAGCGGATTCGATGAACAAGGCCCTTATGAAGGGTAAATAGAAGTTGACAAAATCACGTTGTGGTGATTCGTAGGTAAGAAAACGTTCTTGCTAGAACCCAATCGCAGCCACGTAAAAGATGCAACAACAATTAGAGGACGTCTAACTTGTTTTTGCAGCGATTGATCATGTGATGTGATATGGCCAGAAGTTGTGATGAATGATGAATTGTGATGTATGAGATCATGTTCTTGTAATAGGATTCACGACTTGCATGTCGATGAGTATGACAACCGGCAGGAGCCATAGGAGTTGTCTTTATTTTTTGTATGACCTGCGTGTCATTGAAGAACGCCATGTAAACTGCTTTACTTCATTACTAAACGCGTTAGTCATAGAAGTAGAAGTAGTCGTTGGCATGACAACTTCATGAAGACACGATGATGGAGATCATGATGATGGAGATCATGGTGTCAAGCCGGTGACAAGATGATCATGGAGCCCCGAAGATGGAGATCAATGGAGCTTTATGATATTGGCCATATCATGTCACAACTATATAATTGCATGTGATGTTTATTATGTTTATGCATCTTGTTTACTTAGGACGACGGTAGTAAATAAGATGATCCCTTACAAAATTTCAAGAAGTGTTCTCCCCTAACTGTGCACCGTTGCTACAGTTCGTCGCTTCTAAGCACCACGTGATGATCGGGTGTGATGGATTCTTACGTTCACATACAACGGGTGTAAGACAGTTTTACACAGCGAAAACACTTAGGGTTAACTTGACGAGCCTAGCATGTGCAGACATGGCCTCGGAACACGGAGACCGAAAGGTCGAACACGAGTCGTATGGAAGATACGATCAACATGAAGATGTTCACCGATGATGACTAGTCCGTCTCACGTGATGATCGGACACGGGCTAGTCGACTCGGATCGTGTAACACTTAGATGACTAGAGGGATGTCTAATCTAAGTGGGAGTTCATAATTTTGATTAGACTTTTTTATCATTAACTTTGTTCAAAAACCTTTGCAAATATGTCTTGTAGATCAATGGCCAACGCTAATGTCAACATGAACTTCAACGCGTTCCTAGAGAAAACCAAGCTGAAAGATGATGGCAACAACTATACGGACTGGGTCCGGAACCTGAGGATCATCCTCATAGCTGCCAGGAAGCAATATGTCCTAGACGAACCGCTAGGTGACGCTCCCGTCCCAGAGAACCAAGACGTTATGAACGCTTGGCAATCTTGTGCTGATGATTACTCCCTCGTTCAGTGCGGCATGCTCTACAGCTTAGAACCGGGGCTCCAAAAGCGTTTTGAGCATCACGGAGCATATGAGATGTTCGAAGAGCTGAAACTAGTTTTCCAAGCTCATGCCCGGGTCGAGAGATATGATGTCTCCGACAAGTTCTACAGTTGTAAGATGGAGGAGAACAGTTCTGTCAGTGAGCACATCCTGAAGATGTCTGGATTGCACGCTCGTATGACCCAGTTGAACATTAACCTCCCAGATGAGGCGGTCATTGACAGAATCCTCCAGTCGCTCCCACCAAGCTACAAGAGCTTTGTGATGAACTACAACATGCAGGGGATGGAAAAGACCATTCCTGAAGTGTTCTCGATGCTGAAGTCAGCAGAGGCTGAAATCAAGAAAGAACATCAAGTGTTGATGGTCAATAAGACCACTAAGTTCAAGAAGGGCAAGGGTAAAAAGAACTTCAAGAAGGACGGCAAAGATGTTGCCGCGCCCGGTAAGCCTGTTGCCGGGAAGAAGTCAAAGAATGGACCCAAGCCTGAGACTGAGTGCTTTTATTACAAGGGGAAGGGTCACTGGAAGCGGAACTGCCCCAAATACTTAGCGGATAAGAAGGCCGGCAACACCAAAGGTATATTTGATATACATGTAATTGATGTGTACCTTACCAGTACTCGTAGTAACTCCTGGGTATTTGATACCGGTGCCGTTGCTCATATTTGTAACTCACAGCAGGAGCTGCGGAATAAACGGAGACTGGCGAAGGACGAGGTGACGATGCGCGTCGGGAATGGTTCCAGAGTCGATGTGATCGCCGTCGGCACGCTGCCTCTACATTTACCTACGGGATTAGTTTTGAACCTTAATAATTGTTATTTAGTGCCAAGTTTGAGCATGAACATTGTATCTGGATCTCGTTTGATACGAGATGGCTACTCATTTAAGTCTGAGAATAATGGTTGTTCGATTTATATGAGAGATATGTTTTATGGTCATGCTCCAATGGTCAATGGTTTATTCTTAATGAATCTCGAGCGTAATATTACACATGTTCATAGTGTGAATGCCAAAAGATGTAAAGTTGATAACGATAGTCCCACATACTTGTGGCACTGCCGCCTTGGTCACATTGGTGTCAAGCGCATGAAGAAGCTCCATGCTGATGGACTTTTAGAGTCTCTTGATTATGAATCGTTTGACACATGTGAACCATGCCTCTTGGGCAAAATGACCAAGACTCCGTTCTCCGGAACAATGGAGCGAGCAACCAACTTGTTGGAAATCATACATACTGATATGTGCGGTCCAATGAGCGTTGAGGCTCGCGGAGGATATCGTTATGTTCTCACTCTCACTGATGACTTAAGTAGATATGGGTATGTCTACTTAATGAAACACAAGTCTGAGACCTTTGAAAAGTTCAAGGAATTTCAGAGTGAAGTAGAGAATCAACGTGACCGAAAGATAAAGTTCCTACGATCAGATCGTGGGGGAGAATACTTAAGTCACGAGTTTGGCACACACTTAAGGAATTGTGGAATCGTTTCACAACTCACGCCGCCTGGAACACCTCAGCGAAACGGTGTGTCCGAACGTCGTAATCGCACTCTATTGGATATGGTGCGGTCTATGATGTCTCGTACCGATATACCGCTATCATTTTGGGGATACGCTCTAGAGACAGCTACATTCACTTTAAATAGGGCGCCGTCTAAATCCGTTGAGACGACACCGTATGAATTATGGTTTGGGAAGAAACCTAAGCTGTCGTTTCTAAAAGTTTGGGGATGCGATGCTTATGTCAAGAAACTTCAACCTGAAAAGCTCGAACCCAAGTCGGAAAAATGCGTATTCATAGGATACCCTAAGGAAACTGTCGGGTATACCTTCTACTTAAGATCCGAAGGCAAGATCTTTGTTGCCAAGGACGGATGCTTTCTGGAAAAAGAGTTTCTCTCGAAAGAAGTAAGTGGGAGGAAAGTAGAACTCGATGAAGTACTACCTCTCGAACGGGAAGGTGGTGCAGCGCAGGAAACCGTTCCTGTGATGCCCACACCAACTGAAGAGGAAAACAATGATGATGATCAAGGTACTTCGGATCAAGTTGCTACTGAACTTCGAAGGTCCACAAGGACACGTTCCGCACCAGAGTGGTACGGCAACCCTGTCATGGAAATCATGTTGTTAGACAACAATGAACCTTCGAACTATGAAGAAGCGATGGCGGGCCCGGATTCCAACAAATGGCTTGAGGCCATGAAATCCGAGATAGAATCCATGTATGAAAACAAAGTATGGACTTTGACAGACTTGCCCGATGATCGGCGAGCGATAGAAAACAAATGGATTTTTAAGAAGAAGACGGACGCGGATGGTAATGTTACCATTTATAAAGCTCGACTTGTCGCTAAGGGTTATCGACAAGTTCAAGGGATTGACTACGACGAGACATTCTCTCCCGTAGCGAAGCTTAAGTCCGTCCGAATCATGTTAGCAATTGCCGCATACTATGATTATGAGATATGGCAGATGGACGTCAAAACGGCATTCCTTAACGGACATCTTAAGGAAGAGCTGTATATGATGCAGCCGGAAGGTTTTGTCGATCCTCAGAACGCTAACAAAGTATGCAAGCTCCAGCGATCCATTTATGGGCTGGTGCAAGCATCTCGGAGTTGGAACATTCGCTTTGATGAGATGATCAAAGCGTTTGGGTTTATGCAGACTTATGGAGAAGCCTGTGTTTACAAGAAAGTGAGTGGGAGCTCTGTAGCATTTCTCCTGTTATATGTAGATGACATACTCTTGATGGGAAATGATACGAAACTCCTGGACAGCATTAAGGCCTACTTGAACAAGTGTTTTTCAATGAAGGACCTTGGAGAAGCTGCTTATATATTAGGCATCAAAATCTATAGAGATAGATCGAGACGCCTCATAGGTCTTTCACAAAGCACATACCTTGATAAGATTTTGAAGAGGTTCAAAATGGATCAGTCCAAGAAGGGGTTCTTGCCTATGTTACAAGGTGTGAAATTGAGCTCAGCTCAGTCACCGACCACGGCAAAAGATAAAGAAGAGATGAGTGTCATCCCCTATGCTTCAGCCATAGGATCTATTATGTATGCCATGCTGTGTACCAGACCCGATGTAAACCTTGCCGTAAGTTTGGTTGCAAGATACCAAAGTAATCCCGGCAAGGAACACTGGACAGCGGTCAAGAATATCCTGAAGTACCTAAAAAGGACGAAGGACATGTTTCTCGTTTATGGAGGGGACGAAGAGCTCGTCGTAAAGGGTTACGTCGACGCTAGCTTCGACTCAGATCTGGATGACTCTAAGTCACAAACCGGATACGTGTATATGTTGAATGGTGGAGCAGTAAGCTGGTGCAGCTGCAAACAGAGCGTCGTGGCGGGATCTACGTGTGAAGCGGAGTACATGGCAGCCTCGGAGGCAGGGCATGAAGCGATTTGGGTGAAGGAGTTCATCACCGACCTTGGAGTCATACCCAACGCGTCGGGGCCGATCAAACTCTTCTGTGACAACACTGGAGCTATTGCCCTTGCCAAGGAGCCCAGGTTTCACAAGAAGACCAGGCACATCAAGCGTCGTTTCAACTCCATCCGTGAAAATGTTCAAGATGGAGACATAGAGATTTGCAAAGTACACACGGATCTGAATGTCGCAGATCCGTTGACTAAACCTCTCTCGCGTGCAAAACATGATCAACACCAGAACTCTATGGGTGTTCGATTCATCACAATGTAACTAGATTGGTGACTCTAGTGCAAGTGGGAGACTGTTGGAAATATGCCCTAGAGGCAATAATAAAAGTATTATTATATTTCAATGTTCATGATAATTGTCTTTTGTTCATGCTATAACTGTATTATCCGGAAATCGTAATACACGTGTGAACACGAAGACCACAAATGTCCCTAGTGAGCCTCTAGTTGACTAGCTCGTTGTGATCAATAGATAGTCATGGTTTCCTGACTATGGACATTGGATGTCGTTGATAACGAGATCACATCATTAGGAGAATGATGTGATGGACAAGACCCAATCCTAAGCATAGCATAAAAGATCGTGTAGTTCGTTTGCTAGAGCTTTGCGAATGTCAAGTATCTCTTCCTTCGACCATGAGATCGTGTAACTCCCGGTTACCGTAGGAGTGCCTTGGGTGTATCAAACGTCACAACGTAACTGGGTGACTATAAAGGTGCATTACAGGTATCTCCGAAAGTATCTGTTGGGTTGACACGGATCGAGACTGGGATTTGTCACTCCGTATGACGGAGAGGTATCTCTGGGCCCACTCGGTAATGCATCATCATAATGAGCTCAAGTTGACCAAGGTGTTGGCCACGGGATCATGCATTACGGTACGAGTAAAGTGACTTGCCGGTAACGAGATTGAACAAGGTATTGGGATACCGACGATCGAGTCTCGGGCAAGTAACGTACCGATTGACAAAGGGAATTGCATACAGGGTTTGATCGAATCCTCGACATCGTGGTTCAACCGATGAAATCATCGAGGAGCATGTGGGAGCCAACATGGGTATCCAGACCCCGCTGTTGGTTATTGCCCGAGAGTCGTCTCGGTCATGTCTGCGTGTCTCCCGAACCCGTAGGGTCTACACACTTAAGGTTCGGTGACGCTAGGGTTAGTAGGAAGTCCAGTATGTGACTACCGAATGTTGTTCGGAGTCCCGGATGAGATCCCGGACGTCACGAGGAGTTCCGGAAGGGTCCGGAGGTAAAGAATAATATATAGGAAGTGGTGATTCGGCCATCGGGAAAGTTTCGGGGTCTCCCGGTAAAGTACCGGGACCACCGGAAGGGTTCCGGGGGTCCACCGGGTGGGGCCACCTATCCCGGAGGGCCCCATGGGCCAAAGGGGGAAGGGAACCAGCCCACAGGGGGCTGGTGCGCCCCCTAGGCCCACCCCTTGCGCCTAGGGTTGAAACCCTAGGGGTGGGGGGGCGCCCCACCTGGCTTGGGGGGCACTCCACCCCCCTTGGCCGCCGCCCCCTGGAGATTGGATCTCCAGGGGCCGGCCACCCCCCCAGGGGGCCTATATAAAGGGGGGGAGGGAGGGGGGCTGCTGTACCCATCTCCAAGGCGCAGCCCCTCCCCTCCCCAACACTTCTCCTCCTCCGTAAGAGCTCGGCGAAGCCCTGTCGGAGTACTGCTTCTCCACCATCACCACACCGTCGTGCTGCCGGTGGAGTTGTCTTCCTCAACCTCTCCTTCCTCCTTGCTGGATCAAGACGGAGGAGACGTCGCTCGTCCCGTACGTGTGTTGAACGCGGAGGTGCTGTCCGTTCAGCACTTGGACATCGGTGATCTGAATCACGTTCGAGTACGACTCCATCATCACCTTGCAAGCTTCCGCACGCGATCTACAAGTGGTATGTAGATGCAAACTCTCTCCCGTTACTCGTTGCTTAGATGAACTCATAGATGGATCTTGGTGAAGCCGATGGAAAAATTTTAATTTTCTGCAACGTTCCCCAACACTATGATCGTATTTGAGCATTGGGTGTAGCTAATATTCGAGTGTGTTTCATGAATGGATCAATGATTGAGCATAATGGGCTAGGGATAACTTGCTTTAGTGTTGATATTTTGAAGGACATGACTGCTTGTTGGTATGCTTGAGTATTAAAGTCTTCATGTCAAAACTAGACTATTGTTTTGAATCATATAAAAGTCCATATGTCCATGCTATAAAGAAAAGAAATGTGATGAGCATGTTAGGCAGCATTCCACATAAAAAATTCTGTTTTTATCATTTACCTGCTCGAGGACGAGCAGGAATTAAGCTTGGGGATGCTGATACATCTCCAACGTATCAATAATTTTTGCTTGTTCCATGTTGTTATATTATCATTCTTGGATGTTTTAGAATCATTTTATACTCATTTTATATCATTTTTTGGTACTAACCTATTGACATAGTGCCCAGTGCCAGTTGCTGTTTTCTGCATGTTTTTTTACATCACAGGAAATCAATACCAAACGGAGTCCAAACGCAGCGAAACTTCTTGAGGATTTTTTGGGCCATAAGACATCCAGTGGGCCAAGGCTGGACCTGGGAGGTGCCTCGAGCAAGGCAGCACCCACAAGGGCGCGCCAGGAGGCCCAGGCGCGCCCTGGTGGGTTGTGCCCACCTCGGATGCCCCCCTGAACCGCCTCTTTGCTCTATAAAACCCCAATATTCCAAAAACCCTAGAGGAGTCGACGAAAATCAATTCCAGCCACCGCAGAGTCCAGAACCACCAGATCCAATCTAGATACCATCACAGAGGGGTTCACCACTTCCATTGGTGCCTCTCTGATGATGCGTGAGTAGTTCTTTGTAGACCTACAGGTCCGTAGTTAGTAGCTAGATGGCTTCCTCTCTCTCTCTCTCTCTCTCTCTCTCTTGATTATCAATATAATGGTCTCTTGGATATCCATATGATGTAAGCCTTTTTGCGGTGTGTTTGTTGGGATCCGATGAACTTTGAGTTTATGATCAGATCTATGTTTTTATCCATGAAAGTTTTTTGAGTCTTCTTTGATCTCTTGTATGCATGATTGCTTATAGCCTCGTATTTCTTCTCTGATATTTAGTTTTTTGGCCAACTTGATCTATTTATCTTGCAATGAGAAGAGGTGCTTTGTAGTGGGTTCGATCTTACGGTGCTTGATCCTAGTGACAGAAGGGGAACCAACACGTATGTATCGTTGCTACTAAGGATAACAAGATGGGATCTATATCTAAATAAATAGATAAATGGATCTTGTCTACATCATGTCATCGTTCTTATTGCATTACTCTGTTTTTTCCATGAACTTAATACACATGCATGCTGGATAGCAGTCAATGTGTGGAGTAATAGTAGTAGATGCAGGCAAGAGTCGGTCTACTAATCTTGGACGTGATGCATATATAATGATCATTGCCTGGATATCGTCATGATTATTTGAAGTTCTATCAATTGCCCAACAATAATTGTTTTCCCACCATTTGCTATTTTTCTCTAGAGAAGCCACTAGTGAAACCTACGGCCCCTAGGTCTCTTTTCATCATATTTGCCTTTGCGATCTATTTTCCTTTGCATTTATTTTTAGATCTATTAAACCAAAAATACAAAATACCTTGCTGCAATTTATTTGTTCCGCGATCTATTTATCCTATCTACCACTTTCACCTCACATTATTTGCCTATCTTGAGGCGCCGCACTCGAAAGGGATTGACAACCCCTTTAACACGTCGGGTTGCGAGTATTTGATATTTGTGTGCAGATGCTGTTTACGTAGTGTGAGGAGATTCTCCTACTGGTTCGATAACCTTGGTCTCATCATTGAGGGAAATACCTACCATCGCTATACTACATCATCCCTTCCTCTTTGGAAAAATATCGACGTAGTTCTAGCAGACATCAGGCTCGTCTCTTGGGCGAGGAGTTGGGCGCGGGGAGGCTGCCAGCATGAAGCAGAAGGGGGAGGTTGGCGTCGCATGCTCTGCCACGACGTCGTCCTCCTGGCGAGGGGTTGAAGACAACCCTGCCCCTCGTTGGGTGGGCTGGGCCGAAACCAATAGGTAAGGCCCAGTTACAATACTTCTTTTCTTTATTTCTTAGATAAACAAACTGATGAGTGGGACCCACCCGCAGGTCAATGACCACCTTTGAACGTGCCCATGTCAGCATCTGGTCTGCGAAAACCACCCAGTGTTTTTTTTGTTCGGTATGGGATTGTTTAGGGGGTAAGGGAAACAAAAAAATTCAGGGGGTAATGTGAACCACCCACTTTGTTCAGGGTATTTAAATGGACTTTTTTCTTTATGGATCACATGACCTTCACCTCCCTCTCTTATTTGTGTGGTGAATTGAGTCTTGCTCTTTGAGGTTTCTTTATGTTGGATTTACTATTTTGGATTTGAGGTTACTTGTTGTATGTGTCACTCGCGAATACTCGTGGTGACGTTATCCTATCTAGGTGACATTAGAGTTGATTGATGCATATCATATGGTGTTATTGTCGTACGATCTCTAGAACTATTCATGACACTTTGGGGTGGTTCATAAAACTTTGAGGTGGTTTACTACCTACACTATTTCACCCTACTTTCTCCAATAGGAATAGAGATTTCGGAGTGATTTTTGCCGCATTTTGAGGGATTGTTATGTGATTCCATTATGTTAATGATGTTGAGAGATTGCACTAAAGAGAGTATGAACCCTAGGTCTTGTTTCTAAGCATTGAGACACCTTTTCCACACATTCTTGTTATTTGCTACCTTGTTGTTTTTGTTTGTTCAGATTATAAAAGCTATTTCTACCATCCGTATTACACATCTATCATCATCTCTTCGCCGAACTAGTGCATGTATACAACTGGCAATTGTATAGGGTGTGTTGCGAACACAAGAAACTCTTTGTATTTGATTACAGGGTTGTTTGAGAGAAACTATGTTCATCCTACACCTCCCACTGATTGATAAATCTTAGGTCATCCACTTGACAGAAATTTGCTACTATCCTATAAAACTCTGCGCTTGGAGGCCCAACAGAGTCTACAAGAATAAAACTGCATAGTAGACTTCATTGCACCATTTACCCAACCACGAAAGTGAGGAGGCAATGCCGCGTGGCGACTATTTGATGCGTCGCTGAGGGAATCCAAGAGATCAAGTACATCATTTAATTGTCTGGTGGTAGATAGTCACTACTCTCCCCTCGTAGTCGACTCTCTTTGCGAGTGGTGCATGTACGGGTGGCTGATCTGCTTCAAATCCTGGTTGTGACACAAGGAGGAACAAGATGGAACTTCACTTGCGCCCCGACAATTGTGTTTGGAGCAAGCTCCAATCGAAGCCTCAAACCTCTCCGTATTTGCAGGCTGCAAGGTCATTTTTCAAGCGGCCTCCATAATATATGGTAATCACGACACATAAGGTGACTCTTCTAGAGTGCCTTTTCGTGTGCATATCGCCATATTAACGGTTTTTATGGCAATCATTCTCGGGTGAGGGAAGAGGGAAGCTCCAAGAAGGCTTTGCTCGCTCGCTAAAAAATGTAACTCTTTCATTATGAGCTTGTATGAATTCAACGTAGTGTCTTCTCTTATTTGGCTTAGAGAGTTTTTGCTTAGATTTTTCTAGGGGACATGCTTAGAGATTGACAAGTGATAGAAAAGTGTCAAATACACGTTTTGCTAATCTGAAGTCCTCCATTAAAAACTAATCAAAGGTTTTACTTTACGTTGTGTAGTTCATAATTGTTTTATAGAAAAGTAAAATCCCAACCCACTCACATATAGGTAAACGCTTTTATGAACAGGTGTACCTACTCTCTATTTGGCTGAGAAACAACACATCATTGTTACTGTAATCCAAGCAGATTGGACAAAGCCCAAGTAACAAACTTCACCTAAAGTTGGATGGCAATACTTCGTTGCAGCGACTAATGCACGGGTACCCCTTGCGGGGGAGACCCAGCTAGTGCCCCAGCACGCCAAATGGTTTTGACGCCTCAGCATCACTACAGGTCACATGATAGGTGAACCCTGCGGGAACATGTATTTTTCACGCATTTTTTCTTGGGTTTTTTTCCTTATGTATTCCTAGGTTTTCAAGGAAAAAATTACTTCTTTTCCTCGCGTGAAGCACACCGGGTGTAAAAAACAGTTGTAACTCTTGGGAAGCAGAGTTGTGCTTTTTCGTGAACCACACATGTGTTGACGTGAAGTGCATATGTGCTTGCCACAGCTGTGCTTCTCAAGAAGTGAAAAATCACGGTTGTGTTTCCGTGTGAAGCACCATTGTGCTTCTCAGAATGTGAAAAAGCAGAGTTGTGTTTCACGGTGAAGCACAGATGTGCTTCCTAAAAAGTGAAAAAGCAGAGGTATGGTTCCAGAAAAGTGAAAATACAGAGGTGCTTCCGATTTTTGGTTTTTTAACCATTTTTCCGGCTTCACTTTTTTCGGTTTCTTTTTTTCTATTTCCGGTTTTCAGTTTTTTGGTTTTTTTTTGCGTTTTCATGGAAAAAATCGCCCAAACCTCATAGCATGGGATCTAGTTTTGAAGTTCTCTGCACGAGAAACGAAATGGTGAAAATGTTTCGTGATTTGGACACACGGTAAAGAGATAAAACGTTTAGAAAAGAAAGCATGAACGAAGAAAGCACAGAACATCAAGTTTATGAAAAGTGCCCCACATGCAATGCACCATTTATCACCACGAGAGAAGGTGGGAGTGAACGATGCAAGGAATTCCCTCTAACTAGTGATTTTGTGGTCAAATCCTATTCGGCGCCTTACGGGCGGAATATTGGCTATCTGGTACGCGATGCACACCCCCTCTGTACACTTGGTATTATACCTGGGCCGGCCCATTCTATTTTTTCTGTTCGTAAAAGCAGAAAAGATATGCCCTCGCCCGGATTCGAACCGGGGATCTCCAGGTGAATACTCGCTGAGCTAAACACCTTACTGCCCTTACCTTCTGTAGTAAACTGAAAGTTCTTCCCCTATTTCTTCTTATGTCTTTTTCTTTTTCCTTTTGCTTTTTTGCTTTTCCGTTTTTCTTCTCTCTTCTCTTTTTTTTCTCATTCGAGAAACTTGCTTTCTTCATGATTTTTTTCTACAAAATTTATGAACGTTTTTCAATTTTGGAGGAACTTTTCAAATTCACTGTTTTTCAAATTCGATGACCTTTTTTCAAATTATGATGAACTTTTTCAAATTCCATCAACTTTTTTTTCCAATTTTGATGAACTTTTATCCAATTTCGATGAACTTTTCTCAAATTCAATGAACTTTTTTCAAAATCGGTGAACTTTTTTCAAACTTGATGAACTTTTCTCAAATTTCTTGAAATTTTATTGAAATTCGATGAACTTTTCCATATTTGTTGAACTTTTTCAAATTCCATGAACTTTTTTCCAATTTTGATGAACTATTTTGAAATTCAATGAACTTTTTTTCAAAATAGGTGAACTTTTTTCAAACTTGATGAAGTTTTTTTTTTCAAATTTTGCTGAACTTTTTCCAAATTCCATGAACTTTTATGAAATTCGATGAACTCTTTTCAAACTCAATGAACCTTTTCATATTTGATGAACTGTTTTCATTTTTGTGAAATGTGTTTCAAAATTTCTGAACGCTTTTCAGAATTTATGAACCTTACTCCTGGTTCAACTATTTTCTCAGCATGATCTGCTTGTTCTAAGAGAATTTTTTATGTACGAGATTGCTACATGCTCCAACAGTCAAGTACAACTGCCGATAGTGGAATCTTTTCTGCGACAACATGTAATATACAATCATTTTACTGTTCCTCTAATTCATTTGCAATCATATACAAATATTCCCTACGTACAGGAAATTTAAAAATTGTTCCAACAAGACATCTATTCTTATTTTCTCTTCAATTCACATGGATTCCGGCTATTCAAATAGTTCAACGTTGGCATCTGCCAAATTTTGAAGGTTTGGAAGTAAGTTCTGGAGATGGAAACTTGGTTTTTGTAAAACAAAAAATGTGTTTTTTGCAGTCTACTTTTTTATAACTAACTCTGCCATGCTAAAATGAACTTTCTTCTTGTTATTCTAACTTCTTCAATTTCTTTTTTTTTTCAACAGGATCATCATGCTAGCTCACATGCTGAAGTGTTGTTCCCACTCCAATGTAATATAAGACCTAGCAAATTTGTGTTCAAAGATCAACTTTCTTCTTATTATTCATGAAAATTAACACTTTTCTGGAGAATTTACTACACATTTATAGTTCATTTTTCCCCATTTTATTTAAATTAATGTCAGATTATTTTATTATTTGTTAATCAAACAGAAAAACAATAGTATATAAGAAAAACAAAGAAACAAGACAATACACAATTTTCATCAACAACCTAAAAGAAACAATAAAAATAATCCCGTGCTGCCATTTTTACCACGAGCGAAGTCAAAGAACAAAGCAGCGACAACATCAAGCACGAATCAGCTTCAAACAGAATGAAACAGCTAGAAAAAACGAGTGGGCTCCCAACAATGCAGCCCATGAAAAAAGCACGTAGGTTCCGAAACTCCTTACAGGCGCCGAAGGCGCCGACGAGGAGGTCTCGATTTCGAGACTTCACTCAGGGCAGGCATATGGCCGAAATCACTAATTAAGGAGTATTCCTTGCGGAGATCACTCCAACTCCCCCATTAAGAAGCACAACCCCCACCAGAATTTGCTCGATCACCCCTTGAAGAAAAAAACAATGTCGTCTTGAGATGAATTTTGTAGTCCTCAATAGTAGCGTTCTTGCGGTGGGCACCTTGTCATTGAAAATAAAAGGTCGTCTAGTTCTCCTCCTTCTGCGGCGATGCTTTACCGGTTGATGTTACGGAGTTAGAATTATGTTTCCTCCGCATATTCAGTGCAATTGCTCTTGCAGAGTTTAGGTTTGTGTCTTGCTGAACCGATCTTTCAGATCTGTTGAGTTTTTGTCAGTGTGTTTTGTTGTTTTTGTTGATTTTATTTTTCATGGAGCTGGAATCTTTCCTTCTGCAATAGAATAAAGGTCTTGTGGCTCGATGGCCTACACTCTTCTACAGAAACATTCCCTGTCCAACTCCGGTCATCTCTCATGGCTTTACCTCTTTTTGGATTGGCAAATCAAGTGGCTCTCTGCTACTTGTATTTTTAATCAGTTCATGCATGTGTACGAGTGACGGTGTCGCTGTCCCAGTCTAATTGCAGTGTTTTTGTTGAAGTCTCGGGAGAATATCATCTTTCAAAATTATTATTACCATAGAAGTGTAGGCCATCTTTGATACCAAGCATTGTGATGTAATTGGTGTCGTGCTTCAATAAATTTACAGGTAGGTACTCCCTCTGTTAAGAAATATAAGAATCTTTAGGTGATCTAAACGATCTTATATTTCTTTACAGAGGTAGTATTTCCGAAGAAAAAGGAGAAAAAGGTACCACTGATTGCTTGATACGATTGTTTTCACTGATTTCACATATATAATCATCATAGTATTTGAAAATGACAATGTGCATCCGCGTCATGTACCACTTGTGACTAAAAAGTGATTGTTTTCACGCTCCTACACCATACCAAAGTACGAGCTTCGGACTGATTATTTAGTTGCAGCTATACGCAGCTGATAAAAAACCCCAAGCCAAGACAATATTGCATTAACTTCAGATCTTACCTGCATGGATTTCACATCTTCAGGAAACAACTGCTCCTAACTCTTCAGAGTATTGATCAGTGTGTATCTATGTATACAAAAGATTATTTACATGTTTATTCAGGTACTGGGGACAACAAATCCATGACCAGTCCTGCAGAATTAACCTAATGTGGCCTTATCTAGCAAGGATCATTTTCATATCAAGGTGTGAAAATAGTACTTACCGAGCATCTAAACCTATCACAACTTCACAACCTATCAGAACTCAGAACTGAACTCTTTGTAAGAGCAGAAATCCACTAAAAGGTCATGGAATGGAGGGCAATGAAACAAATTAGGCACAACATCTGCACAAGTATCAACGAAAGCAAAAATATAAACACAAGATGAACTCATACTACAGAAAGACCACAAACGTCACGTCTGTGAAAAAATAATATCGAAATCTCATGTACAAGAGATGAAGCATATGTACATCTTCACCAGAAAAAACCTCAATTCTTCATCATCTGATCCTGAACATATTGCTAGGCGTGGTTCAAATCCCCTCCATTACCGTTTTCTTGGCTTATATCTACCTTTCTGGAAAGGAACATACCAAAACTCACTGCATTTTGAAACTTCTTGATCCCCCAGCAGCTACAACAAGATAAATCACCCGGACACACACTGGAAACCCTTGCAGACGGCAAGCCAAGCAGCAAACAATACCACACAAACGAGAACATCAACAATGATGATGATCTTCACATGGCGCATCCACAGTGACCGCGACGACTGCTGCCTCCGTAGCCTGGATTGGCTTGTGCTGCGCTCCAATGACATGCCCCCAACATCCTCTGGCTGCACATCAATTCTCAAACCTCTTGTGCCATGGTGCTCATCGTCGCCATCCCCCATAGGCATCCCCTTCTCCTTTGCCTTCTTCTTATCCTTCCTGCCACTGCCTTTTCCAAGAAGAGGCGCCTTCGACGATGTGCAGCCCGAGCTGCCATTCGACCCTCCCCTTTGCGCACCACCCTCAGGAACAAGTGCGGCACGGGGCATCTTCTCCAGTGAAGCAACCAGCCTCTGGACAGCCGGAACCAGCGCGTCATGGAACCCATTCCTATTCGTGTTCCTGAACTCATCCCGCACACGCTCCAGGAACTGCAAGGCACCCACATTCCCGACGCTCGGGTCGATGATTGCGAAAAAGGTGTGCCCGTCTGCCATCAGATAGCCGTAGCTCCTCGACCCCGAAGTGTGGATGTAATGCCGGTGGTAGGGAGGCACGTTCTCGAGGCAGAGCGCCGCCGTGGCCTCGGTCTGCGAGTCACCATCCTTGCTGCTGTAGCTGTATATGACCTTGTTCCCCTTGGCAATGCAGCAGTACACCGTGTTGTCGGCCGACGAGCTCATCCGCGGGTCCTCCTCTGCAACGTCAACCTCCAGGGGCTTGGCGCGCGACGACAGTAGCTTCACAGACCTGGATCGGCGAGAATTCATCAAAAGCCCCCGAAGGCCGAAGCGACAGCTTCACCCTTCGTACGGACAACTCGCCCCAATTCCGAACCGCAAGAACCGGGGCACTCTCCGACAGGATCCAGCCCACAAGAACGGAATCCGGCAGCGATTCAGGCCGGCCCTCCTCTCCGGCGACCGGCGGCGGCTTCTTGGCAAGGGGCGGCGGGGAGGATCACGGATCAAGAACTGGAAAAGTCAGCGGAGCGCGGTTAGTATCCGCCGCAATTCGCGCGAGCCACAGCCTCAGCCCCCATTACTAGCCTAGAATCGCGCATCAAGGAGTCGAGAAAAGACCATTTCTTGATCACGGAAAATAAAGAAAGTGATCTGGGGAACAAATACCTGGATAAAAATGGCGTGGCCGCCTCGCGAGGGGAGGAGGGCGGATCAGAGGGGCGCTGTCCTGGATGGATATTTGGACAGGGAGAGAATGAGACCGAGGAAGGCGAGGGGGGAGAGAGAGATCATATTATTGTCGGGGAAGACGGAGGGCGAAGACTTGGCCGGGGAGGGGGTGGGGTGGGGATTTGACTCGGCAACGAGGGGGAGGAGGAACGGTGGTGACGCGGTTTGAGAGGTTTGAGCGAGCATCGTGTCGTCTGCACTCTGCCGTGTGTGTGTGCAGTGCGTTTCTTTTTCTTTTTCTAGGAACTCGTCCAAAGCTACTACTACTACCATGTAGCTTTCGGATCATTATTGAGTCGTACGAAAATGCATTAACAGAATGGTATGTAGAGATGCAATTTGCCCAACTTGGGAATATGATATTTTCTTTTCATGTTTAATCTTTCACAAATAGAGTTGAGTTTGTGTGAAAAAAGAATGACTAGCGCTCTCACCTAGGCCCTAGCGCTCCCCTCCCCCCGCTCCCGCCGCCGGCTACTCCGGCCGCGGCGTCCACTCCGGCCGCGGCGTCCACCTCCCCCCGCCGCGGACCACTCCGGTCGCGGCGGCCACCTCCTCCGGCGATGGCGGACGGTTCCTCCAGCCCGCCTTCGGTCTCTTCGGCGTTTCCTCGGCCGCAGCCGGTGGTTTCCGGTCTGGGCCTCTCGGGGTCCCCTGGATCCAGTCGCGCTACGTCTTCCGGCGGGGCGAGCCAGCAGGTGGCTGGCCCGTCGGCGGCTCCGGTGGATGGATTCCGCCGCCCCAGGCCCACCAGCAAGGAGATGTGGCGCCGTCGGCGTGCTCTTCGGCGTCAGCAGGAGGCTGGCCCATCTGCTCGCAGGGCTCCTCCCTCGCCGTCTTCTTCGTGGGAGCGGAGGGAGTTCCCGATCAAGCTGCAAGGTCTCTGCTTTAAGTGTTTTGGGGACGACCACAAGAAGCAAGATTGCCCAAACCGTCCCATGTGTTACCGTTGTGGTGTGGAAGGTCATGAATCGTTACAATGCAAGCGTCGTCGGAGTCCTGCCTCGGAGAGGGAGCTGATCCGATCGGTCCTGTCCAAGATGGGCCGCCTGGACCCGTCGGTGGTGCTGGCTGGTGCTGGGCGACAGACCTCACCGGCGCCCAGGCAGGAGGTACCTGTGGTGCCTCCCTCGCCGGCGGCGGCTGAGCCTTTGTCCTCAGCATGGCCAGCAGCCTAGGCTTCTTCGGGGGGCATCTGCGTGCTCCAACGCTCCCCGGAGATGGATGATATGGAGCGACGTCTTCGGCTGGCAGTGGTGGCATACATTGGTGGTGTGCGGTCGTCGATCTCCTGTGAGGAGGCGGCGGAGGCCATTTCGGTGCAGCTGGAGATTCCGCGTCACCGCTTCTCTGTTCATCGATTCCAGCCGGAGGATTTCTTGATCGTCTTTGCCACCCCGGAGCTTCACAACATCGCCCTCCGCTCCCTCCCGGTTGACAATGGAAGCTTCCAGCTTTTCTTTATGCCTTGGTTGCAGCAGCGCAAAGCTACTGCCAAGGCAATGAGGGTGCAGGTGGACCTCATGGTTGAAGGAATTCCTTCGCATGCGTGGTCTCAAGATACGACTGCAGAGATTCTGGGAAACGCTTGCAAAATTGACAGCTTGGCGCCAGAGACAGCGGAAAGATCGGATTTGTCGCTGTTCAAGGTGCGTGCCTGGTGTGTGCAACCGGATGATATCCCGGTGGACAAGCGGCTGTGGATCCCTGAACCGGAATTGGAAGATGCACGGCAGCGGCGTGCTACGTCTCGCCAATTCCTGGAGTACTCGACGCTCATCCATATTGGAAGGCTGTGGGATTTCAACGCCCCGGAGAACTGGCGCCTTTCGGCAAGCTCCGGCAGTAGCGGATAGAGTGGGTTGCCGGACGATTTTGACGACTTCTCAGGAGGAGGGGAGCGCCAGGTGCTGCCTTGGACGCGAGGCCAGAGGGATGACCGTGGTGGTGCGTCTGGGGCTACCGGAGTTGGCGCCACTGGCAGATCCTTCAGACAGGTTTTGATGGGCAAGTTGGGTGAATCCAACTGGCGGCTGCCGGCGATTGGAGTCGGCATCAAGCAGTTGGCAGGTGTGCCGGCTAACCGGATCAGCAACTCCGGTGAGCCCCGGGTTTCGAGACAGAGACTTTGGTGGTGCCAGCATCCCTGGCTGGCACACTGGATCTTGGTGGCCGTACTGTGGCTGCCGAGGCGCAGGCCACGGCGGCACCCCCACGGCTTCTGGTTGTTGCAGATCCTGTGCTGGAGAGAGCTGTCCCACTGGCAAGGGTGACGCCTCCAGTCGGTGTGGGACCCGAGATGGATGTGGTGGTTGCGCCAGCAGCGATGGAGATTCCCTCTATCCACTCGCCGTTGGCCAATCAGAAGGTGGTCGTGCCATCTATGGAGGCCGACAAAGGTGAGGTGGTTCTGGAAGGAGACAGTGGCGGTGGCCCTCAGGATCCCAAGGCGGAAGTGGTGGGTTCTTCGGGCAACCTTATTGCGGCAATCATTGCGGAGCCTGAGGCGTGGGTGGTGGAGAGCGACAAGTCGATGGGGGCAAAGCAGATTGATGCCCCGCCAGTGGAGACGGGGATTGGTCATGTGTCGCTGGAAGAGGGTGGGGATGAGGCCAGTAATCGAGATGCTGCTGCCCTCTGCTCCCCCACTGCGGGCTGGGCCCCAGTGGAAGAAATCTTGTCGGCCACTTCCACGTTGGTGCCAGCGGGTGGGGCCCAGGAGATTCTCTCGCAGATGGATGTGACCCCGCCATGCAACCTATTGTTGGCGGGCATGCAGGATGCGACACACACATGCAACGTGTTGGCGCTGGGCACCACACCTCCCAGGGATCAGTTGATCGTGCTTCCTGGCGCGAGGGATGGCGATCAGGTGGTGCATTGCCTGACGGACAAAGAAAGAGTGGCGATGATAAAACTTAAGTCCTTTTATGCGGGACTGCTTAGGAAGTTAGCACCACCTCTTCTCAAGGAGATTGAAGCTGTCAAAAGGGTGCAATTGGGACAGGAGCCGTGCACTCCTAGACGCACCACCCGCTCGGTGAGCACTACAGCGCCAAGGAAACAAAAGACCTCTGTGGCTGAAGTGGTGCTTCTCAAGACTCTGGGTGTTGCGGAGGATGATCTTGCGGTCCAGGACGGTGCTATGGGATTGCTCAAAGAAATCTTTGACTCACCGATCCATGAGCGACAGCTTCGAGCGATTGCAGCAATCTTTGGCAAGTCTATTCCTTTGGACTTGGAGAGGCTGGATGGAGAGACTAGGGTGGGCGCCGCGTGAGTCAGTTTGACGTGCGCCTTTTGGATGCTAGACTTCTTGATGTCTGGCAACAATGTGGAGTTGGTGTGTTGGAACGTGAGAGGGCTTAATAGCCCGGCCAAGAAAAAGGCCCTTAGAGAATTTGTTAACTCTATTAAGGCTGATATCATTTGTATCCATGAGAGCAAATTGGCCGTGGTGGATCGCTTTACTGTTCTGCAATGTCTTGGGCCGGCGTATGATGGCTTCGCTTATCTTCCGGCCAATGTGACACGTGGAGGCATTTTGCTAGCGTGGAAGTCTAGTCTTGTCCACATATCTAACCTAGTCAATGACTCAAACTTCATCACGAGCTATGTTACTCCCCTGGTGGGATCGCCCTGGTGGATATCGGTGGTGTATGGACCACAGGAGGACGCGGAGAAAATTGCCTTTCTTGATGAGTTGGTGGCAAGGCGTGCACTTTTCCCGGGACCTTGGATGGTAATTGGCGATTTCAACCTCATCCTTTGCGCTTCTGACAAGAGCAACGCCAACATCGACAGGAGAATGATGTGATGATTTAGGCGTTTTATCGACAACATGGAACTGAAAGAAATTTTCCTACATGTGTGTAAATTTACTTGGAGTAATGAAAGAGAGCTTGCCACCCTCACCAAGATCGATCGCGCTCTCATTTCGGTTGATTGGGAGCTGGAATATCCTAATTGTGTGTTACAAGCGCTGTCCACGGATGTTTCTGACCATTGCCCCCTACACCTCACGTTGGAGGATCACATTCTCACTCCTAGGCGCTTTAGGTTTGAAGTGTTCTGGACCAATATTGAGGGTTTTGAGGAGGCTATGAAGGAGGCCTGGGTCTGCGAGCCGGGCATCTCGGATCCATATAAGCGCCTTGATGAGCTTCTTAGGAACACTGCCAAATTTTTCATGGCTTGGGGGCAGAAAAAGATTGGCAATGTCAAAATTCAGATGGCAACCACGAGGTTGGTCATCAAGCTATTTGATAAGGCCATGGACGATAGAAGCCTGACTACGGAGGAGAGATGGCTCCGTGGGGTTTTGAAAAAGGCCTTACTTGGCCTAGCTTCGCTGGAAAGAACGATTGCTAGGCAACGCTCTCGGATTAAATGGCTTCGGGAGGGCGATGCAAACTCTAAATTCTTCCAGCTGTATGCGAACGGGAGGAAGGCTAATAACTTCATCCCGGCGATCTCGGTCAGAGGACAGATCATCACCGATCAACAAGGAAAGGAGTCAGCTTTCCATCAGGCGTATGAGGAGATCTTGGGCTCTGCGAAGGCGAGGGAGTTCACTACTGACTTACAATACCTGAACATGGAGCCTATCAACTTATCAGATCAGGATGCCATCTTCTCTGAGGAGGAAATTTGGGAGGTCATTAAAGGCATGCCTGCTGACAGAGCACCTGGGCCGGATGGATTCATTGGGCTCTTCTTCCACAGAGCCTAGCCCGTTATCAAGGGTGATGTGATTGCTGTGATCCAGAAGGTCATGTTGGAGAATGGATGAGGTTTTGGCAGATTCAATAAGGCGTTGATTACTCTAATCCCCAAAAAGACGGATGCCTCCGAGATTGGTGACTTTAGATCGATCAGCTTGCTCCATAGCATCCCTAAAATCTGTGCAAAGCTTTTGGCATCCAAAGTTTGTGGGCGTATGGAGGAGATGATTCACCCCAACCAATCTGCTTTTATCAAGGGAAGAAATCTCCATGACAACTTCATGCTGGTGCATCAAGTGGGGAGGAATCTTCACAAACAGAAAGCTAAGGGAGTATTGGTTAAGATGGACATCTCGAGAGCGTTTGATTCGTTGTCCTGGCCGTTCCTTTTCGAAGTGCTTCGGGCGAAAGGGTTCTCGGAGAGATGGAGATCGCTCATTGCTACGCTGTTATCCTCGGCTAGCTCTCGAGTGATTGTCAATGGCAGCGTTGGAGATAAGATCTTGCATGCTTGTGGCTTGAGGCAGGGAGATCCAATCTCCCCTCTCCTGTTTGTCATTGCGATGGATGTTTTGTCTGCCCTCATTGTTCAGGCTCAAGTTACTGGAGTTCTAAGCCCGATGCCAGGATGCTCTCCGGTTCAACGGCTATTGATCTATGCGGATGATGTCGTTCTCTTCATTAGGCCGACATACATGGATCTTGCATTTGTCAAGGAAGTAATGCACATCTTTGGAGAGGCATCGGGCCTGAGGATTAACTACCATAAATCCTCGGCAATCATGATTAGGCCGTGAGTGGGGGACACCGAAAGAGTTGCGGCAGCGCTACCGTGGAGGATTCAAACCTTTCCGTGCAAATAGCTCAGCCTCCAACTCTCGATCAAGCAACTAACTCGCAATCAGTGGCAGCCTATGGTGGATGCGGTGCTCAACTTCATGCCAGGATGGTCAAGAGGTCTGATTACAAGGCCTGGCAGATTGATTCTTATCAACAGCATTGTTAGAGCGAGGCCTACCCATCATCTTATCGTGGCCAATGCTCCGAAGTGGGCCTTGAACAACATTGACATAGGATGTAAGGCGTTCTTTTGGGCCGGTTCAAAGGAGATTCATGGTGGAAAGTGTCTAGTGGCCTGGATCTGGGTCTGCCGGCCTAAGGAACTTGGTGGGTTGGGTGTGATAAATTTGCATACACAAGGAATTGCCCTCAGGCTCAGATGGGAATTGCTCAGACGTACTGACAACTCCAAACATTGGCAGGGTCTGACTATGTCGGCGGACAAGGAGATGCAAGCAGCCTTCGCTAGCTTGGTGCATTGGACTCTGGGCAATGGTAGCCAAATCTTATTCTGGAAGGATAGATGGATCCAGGGTCTCCGCATTGTGAAAATTGCACCGCTGGTAGTAGCGCATGTTAGAACCCAAACAGTGAATCGGCGGTTGGCAAAGGATGGGTTGACCTCAAGCAACTAGATAAATGACATCAAAGGGGAGCTGTCAACGGATGGGCTTGTACAATTCATTCAACTTTGGGAGATTTTAAGTACGGTGGACATTGACTCTTCATTGGAAGATCAAGCTAGTTGGAAGTGGTCGGCTTCGGAACAGTACTCGGCTTCTTCGGCTTACCGGATCATGAACGAGGGGTCTATCAGATTGGGATGCGCAAAAGGGCTGTGGAAATGTTGGGCTCCCCTGGGCTGCAGACTGTTTATGTGGTTGGTGTCACATCCCTAGTTCTGGTATGACCTAGACTAGCTGGTCATGTGTGCATCATGTTTAAATTTCAATAAATTTTGAATTGGGGACATGTGAAAGCCTCAGAAATCATTTCTGAAAATGACCAAGATAAAAATTGCTTCAAATAAGTCCAAGAAAATGTTCCTATGAATCTCTGGAAATATTGGCAAGGGATAAAATTCAAACCAATTTTTAGAATCTCAGAAACAATTATTTTGGGCCTTTGAATTAATCCAATAAATATTTGAATTGGATCTATATTTGTTATATAATAAATATATGTTCAATAATTCTGAAAATTGTTGTGTGGCTTTGGACAAGACCACTTAGCTTACACAATTATTTTCATGAAGTTTAAAATTGATTTGGTATTTAGATCAAATCAAAACAAACAGCAGAAAAATAGAAAACAGAAGAAAAGTAAAATAGAGCAGAAACTTACCTGAGCTTACCTGGCAGCCCACCCGCAGCCCAACACTGTGCAGCCCAGCAGCGGCCCAGCCCACCAGGCGCTCTCCTGTCGCCTTCCTCCTCGCGCCAGTAGGCGAGGGCGCGTGCCCGACGCGCGCAGCTACACGACGAGGCCACCTCCTCCCTCCCTGCATGCCTGGCTCCTCCTCGACGCGTCTGGACGATGCCACGCGACGCCCAGAGCCGTCCAGCTCTCCCTCTCTCTCCCCCGAATGCTCTCCCCCTCCTCTGTTCTTTCCGCCACCGAACACGCCCGTCGCCGCCGACCGTCACCACCGCGGCCACCAGCATCCCCACGCCCAGCCAGCTAGTGCCCGAGCTCCGCCTCCTCACACTGAACCTCTCCACGCCGAAGGAAACAAGTCGGAGGGCCCCGCTTCGTCGCCATCGTCGTCGTCTTCACTGTCGGGCACCGGAGATCGTCGCCGCCGATTCGTCGTCCACAGGGCCTCCCCGAGCTCGCTGACCCCCTCTCCGACCCCGCTGTGAGCTCCGCCATCGTTTTCCCCTCTCCTCGTGCCTTACCTCCCTCTCTAGCCGTAGTTCGCAACGAGCCCGAGAGCTCTTCGCCGCCGGCCATGTCGCCGCCGTGGCTACAGCTGCTGAAGCTCGCAGTAGACCACATCACTGCACTGAGTGCCTCCCCACGAACCCGTAGCACGCCCCAGCTCGCCTTCCCGTGCTCCCTAGATCTCGCTCGCGTCACACCCGAACGCCGGCGCCGCCACGAGCTCGACTCCGGCAAGCTCGCTCCACCCTAGCTCCTCCCGCTCGCACCATTCGATGCGGACGAGTCTCCTCGTTCCGTAGATGGCCTCGGCCTTCGATTTGGTCACCGTGGGACGAAACCCGAATGCCTCCGCCGTCTCTGGCCTCGCCGGCGACGAGCCGCGGGTCAACTCCAGCGAGTTGACCCGGGTTTGACCCCTGTTTGACCCTCCCCTGGGTCATTGACATGTGGGGCCAGCCCCTGCTAATTACCAAGGTTTAGGATTAGTTTAGCGTTAACAAAATCTGTTAATTAGACTAGACACTGACACGCGGGAACTACTGGTCAGTTTGACCTGGACCGCCCCGTTGACCTGCTGACGTCACAGTGACGTAGTGCTGACGCAGTTAATTATTTTCTGGATTTATTCTTTTTCAGGAAATTCCAGAAAATAGTGCTAACTTCTAAAATTCATAGAAAATCAACCGTAGCTCAGAATGAAATAAATTATATATGAAAAATGATCAGAAAAATCCAATCTATCCATCTGTACCATTTTCATGCATGCTAGAGCAACTTTTGTTCACTGTTTAGGTCAAATCAATTAAATGGCATTTGAATAATCACATATGGAGTTTGAATTTGAATCTTGTATTCAAACCAACTTCATTTAATCTGTTGCTAGTTGCATTAGCTCAAATAACAGCATATTGCCATGTCATGATCATGCATCATATTGTGCATTGCATTGATTGTGTTCTTCCTTGTTTGCCGGTGTTTGTCCCCTCTCGATAGACGTGGTTCCGACGATGAGTTCGATGACACCGATGAAGAAATATACTATCTTCAGAAGTGCCAGGAAAGCAAAACCTCCTTGTTCATTCCATTACAATCCTACTCTCTTGCTCCTGCTCTCTTTTACTGCATTAGGACAACAACGATACAACTGTTACTTGCTGTGGTAGTTGAACCCCTTTATCCTCTGCATGACCTGTCATTGCCACAGTAAATAGATGAAACCCACTAGCATGAGTAGGAGTTGTTTGAGCCCTGATGTGCCTACTCATTCATGCTTGTTGTGATGCCTGCTATTGCTTAGAGTTGTGTCAGGTCTGATTCATCGGGGATGAATCAGAGGTGTGTGAACATGTCCTACTGTGTGTGAGCTAAGTGTGTGAACACGATTTGGTAAAGGTAGCGGTGAGAGGCCATGTAGGAGTACATGGTGGGTTGTCTCATTGCAGCCGTCCTCAGGAACTGAGTTCTGTGTTTGTGATCCATGAACAACTACTACCACTCATTGGGATCCTTAATTGACCCTCTCAGCTTCTTAATCACCCTTGTTCTCTGTCCAGGAGTTGCAACTAGTTTCTGGTGTTTGTAGGTAGTGCTAGTAGTCTACCAAGTGGCACCCGGTACAGGTGGGCTTGGGACAGACTAGGTGCAGTGGCACGGTGTACCAAGTGGCACCCGGATGGTGGGCTTGGGAACCCTGCTCACATCGTTTGGGGCCGTGAGTGACACCTCGGCCGGATCTCCTTGCGGATGGAACCCGAATAGGCGATAAACCTGGACGAGAGACTTGAGTGTTTAGGTAGGCCGTGGCCGACTCCCTCGCTAGGCTTCCGCTTGAAGGTTGCCGAGATACACGAGGTGTACATGGCGGTAAGTGGCGAGAGCGTGTGTGAAGAAGTACACCCCTGCAGGGTTAACATTATCTATTCGAATAGCCATGTCCGCGGTAAAGGACTTCTGGGTTGCCTGTATAGTTCATAGACAAGTGAAAGTGGATACTCTAAAATGCGCAAGATAAGCGTGAGTGCTATGGATGGCGTTCTCGTAGGGAGACGGGAGCGGATCCATAGTGGTGTATTGATATGGTGAATATGTGGACTCGTGTGCGCCACCTCAAAAGAGTTACTTGCAGTCGTAGTTCAGGATAGCCACTGAGTCAAAGCTAGCATCCTGCAGTCAAACTCCACCACCCCCTTTGTTGATAATGATGCATATGTAGTTAGTTCTGATGTAAGTCTTGCTGGGTACATTTGTACTCACGTTGCTTAATTTATGGTTTTGCAGAGAGACTTCAGTCTCGCTAGTAGCTCCGCTTGGACTTTGATGTTTAGCTTGTTACCTCAGCTACGATTTTGTGCCCTCGGCAGGATCTGGTAGATAGTCAGGCTTCTCAGCCTTTTTCATTTATAGTTGTCTGTACTGAGACATGTTAAGCTTCCGCGTGTGCTTTGACTTGTATGCTCTGAATGTTGGGTAATGAGACCCATGTTTGTAATATCTCACTCCTCGGAGCCTATTGAATAAAATATTTGAGTTGTAGAGTGATGTTGTGATGCCATGTTGTATTTTCACATATCGAGCATATTGTGTGTATGTTATTGAAATGCTTGGTGTGTGTGGGATCTGACTATCTAGTTGTTTATCCTTAGTAGCCTCTCTTACCGGGAAATGTCTCCTAGTGCTTCCACTGAGCCATGGTAGCTTGCTACTGCTCCGAAACACTTAGGCTGGCCGGCATGTGTCCTTCTTCGTTCCTGTGTCTGTCCCTTCGGGGAAAAGTCAGGTGATGAATACCGGAGTCCTGTTAGCCCGCTACAGCCCGGTTCACCGGAGTCCTGCTAGCCCAGTGCTACAGCCTGGATTTACTCGCTGATGACCGACACGTTCGATGCTGGGTCATGGATGCCTGTCCCTGTAAGTTTGTGCCACTTTGGGTTTACGACTAGTCATGTTAGACCGGGCTCCTTATCATATGGATGCTAGCGACACTATCATATACGTGTGCCAAAAGGCGCAAACGGTCCCGTGCAAAGGTAAGGCGACACCCGTGGGGATACCGTGCGTGAGGCCGCAAAGTGATATGAGGTGTTACATGCTAGATCGATGTGGCATTGAGTCGGGGTCCTGACAGCTTTGGTATCAGAGCTTGACTGCCTGTAGGATTATCAAGCCAAACTGGTCGAAGTTGAGTCTAGAAATGCTTTAGTTATATGTAGGGGAATTGATTGTGGGATGGAACGTAAGGCTCTTTTTACTCCTTATACCTTATGCCCTTCTGATCCGAGTCATCTTATCTTTCCTACGGGGTTAAGGAACTAGGCTTTCTCTTCTGTCTATTAGGATCACGTGTTACTAATCAGTAGACCCATAAGATTGTTGGATTTAAGCCTCAATTCAGTTTCTACCTCCGTATGTTTACTGTTGATCTCGAAACCTTGATATTGTGGTTCTGAGTGGTTATGCCACCATTTTTGTAGCATGTCTCAAATTCTTTTGAGCATTTACAGCCGTTATGCTGTCCGAGTCATCCCAGGTTTCTAAATAGTCTGAAGCATTTGCAAAATCCCTTCCTCCCGTTTCGATGTCCCTTTGGGCCAGATTAACCACACTAATCGGTGAGTTGAGGTACTCTGTTGCCTTGACATATATGTTGGAGTTATTATTATGACCCTAGGTGTCTTAGAGTGCTACCTATTAATCGAACCATGTTTTGTGTTCCCAGTGTGATGATTCTGGCCATTATTCTCGAAAGCATCCTGTGATGCCATTTAGTTAGTAGGTATTCCACTTCTGGGTTTTGAACCCGAGATTCACCCTACCTACCTCGTGTTGATAGTGTTTGCTAGTTCCTTTAGGATATTAGCAACCTTTGCGATAGTCCTCGAGGTCCGTGGTATATCGTTCTTCCAAATACCATGAACCATTCTTGGCAGGAGTTCTTTGAACCAAAAGATCGCAACTAGAGTGCTCTTGACGAGTTCTCGATTCTATGCTGTGACTCTGCTAGTTCTACCTTCTCCGCATGGGTTATCCGAAAGAAATATGCTGAATTTGTTCGGCATACTAATCCATGCATCCACAACTCAGAAAAACATATGTTCCTTTGAGTTGTCCCTCTTTAGTTGTTTTCTGGCCCTCGTCTATCAATTGATAGTCAGGAGTAGTTATGCATTCGTGTTCATCGATGCCACTACTTTTGTGGTCCGTCAAGCCATTCTATTCCGGAATGACTAGGTGAAACAAACTCCAGTACCTCATCTATATCCAGGATTGGGTCAAAGCCGTTGTGTTCCGCAGATCAAAATGCTAATCTAGCTCTTGTTCTGCTCTACCTTGGAGTATTACCATCTTTTATATCAAGAATGTCATGGGAATTGCACACCATCCTATGAACTCTTGACATAGTGATACTTCTCACCATCATTATTCATTCCTCGGTTTCGTGTTGTCGCAGCAGGAATGCCGACAAGTGAATCATGATGTGTGAAATCTATACACCTAGCAACTCCGTTGCTTGGTAGTTAAATGGACGATAACCTCATTCTTAGCATGTTGATTATTGAATCATCACCATTCTAAGATTGATTGTGCTATCTAGTCCTTATTTCCGGTGCACTCCTCGATCAATGAGTTGGGATTGTGCCAATCCCTCGCTCTGGTGATCATATCTTCTTGCCCTGAAAAGCAAGATTGTTCTCGAGCTTAGTAACATATCAGTGGTTTGTGATTTTCCGAATATCTTCTCGGAAGTATTACCAGGTTGTCACCTGACCGCTATGTTGAGTTCGTGATCAAGATGGTTTCTTGTAAACCACCCCTTCTCCAAGAATCTGTGTGGGATACACCTGAGCTAGTTGGTCAAGCTAAACAACAACTTGGAGAGTTGGAAGATAAAAGCTTGTCCGACTCAGTTCATTCCAAGGGATATCCTTCTGTATGTGTGTTGAAGAAAGATGATATTCTCATTGATTGGTCCTCGTGATTAGTTGTTGGATCTGTTGTCATGTCAAAACTTTGATTTGAGTGTGGGCTATCCTCAAATCAAATCAGAACCAACGATATTCGTAATGTTGTCTTACTCGTGGTTGATTCCTCGAGCATACACCATTACATATTTTGATCTGACCAATACTATCACATTGTTCACATAACGGTGGAAGTCTAGTGATATGGAAATTCCGATGAGTTGCTGTTGAGCCATCAGCGGCATTTTGTCTCCTCCATGATTTGTGTTGAACATCCAGCTAGTGTTGGAAACTTGTGTAAGCATTTTCTTCATGCCCCGTTCATGAAGCATATGTTTGGATGAAAGAAGTGACGTCCTTTGATTCACGTGCATTTGATGTAGGTTGCCGCCGTGAATTCGAGAAAGTTTGTTCTTGCTTCCTCTGGAATCATCCCAAGTCAGTCATGCATGTGCGAAGTATTCTATGGTCTAATAGACTGATCATCTTCATTCCATATGTATCCCCTAGCACACCAAGCCACTGGTTGATTTGTTCAAGGAAAGGAAGTTCCTTCTTAAGAGCATGCCTTATGCAAGGACTTCAATATCCTCGATTATGGTTCCCCACCTGAACTCGGTAGTATTTTATTATAAGACTGCCATGTGGTCACGCTTGTCTAGGATAGTGTGTTCGCAGGTGTGTAGCAGAACCAGCTCGTGTTTTGGAGCTTGCTATCGCAGTTCATCCCCCGAGAATCTCGCAATGTCATCTCGTCGATTTGTGTTGCAAACTTTCACTTTTCTTTCCAGATTCGATGAGTCTGGATTATCCTGACACCAACCAGATCTGAATCTCAGGCAGATATCATGGTTGAATGTTTCCCAAGAACTATAATAGTGGTCTCTCTGTAACCCGATAAATTGAATGTCGTGGCCAACACACCTAACCGGAAGACCTACTATTGTAGTATCTTGATTGAGAAAGTTGGCCACCTCCCCATAAGGATTTCGTAGGATTTACTCCAACAATTGTTCCTTATGGATTCTTGAGCTCCCGAAGTCCGACCTTTTACTTGATGTTCTAGATATCAAACCATATCTATGAATGGTTACACTAGCACATCAAGGAGAACATTAGAAGCGGAGTGCTAAATGTCTCTCGGTCGATCATCCAGATTTTGTCCCCTTGGCCCCGCCAAGGTGAAATCTGAGAAGGTGTTATCTTCCTTTGCATTTGCATCCTCCACGGGTATTCATCATGGTAGTATGTTGTGTTGCCAGGATCCTTGTCACGGATGTTGGTAAAACCTTGATGAATATGCTCAAGTTCTTGAGGGCATGCCCAGACACTAGGTTATATCCTCGGTATCGATTGGAATGTGCCTTCCGTTTGTCGAGTTGTCTTATAACTCTAGTTTCCTTTCCAAACTGAGTGTGCCATTCTTTCGAACTTCTCCAAATGATCGATTGTAATTTGCCTTAAGATGGCATAAAGAGTTTCAATGATCTTTAAATTAAAGGTAATTCTTTTTGCCACTTAAGGGATGATTCTACGAGTCACCTCCTCTAAGATGTCTCGTTATGGTATCATGGCAATCCAACTCCTTGCTATGTTGTCAACTGTTCACCACCTTCTTAAGTGTGGAATTGTTGTCTACATAGTGAACCCTCGTCATCCGTTCCACTCCATCCCTCTAGATGTGTGCTTAGTGTCTCAGCTCGAGAGATGTTGCTATGTCTCATTCCGTGAGTTAATCCTAAGCTGTTCGATCTTCGAGAAGATCGGTCCTTCTAGTTTCCTTCTCCTCTCATTGTCATGTTGACTGGAGTTCTCAGAGCATGACGACGAGACAAAGATGGTGATTGAATCAATGTTCATTTGAAGTGCAACCTGGATCGTGAAGATTGTGTTAGTTTTGTCCCTTCTGTCATTCTACCCTATGCTTGAATCTCGAGACGAGATTCTTGTTTAGTGGGGGCGAGTTGTCACATCCCTAGTTCTGGTATGACCTAGACTAGCTGGTCATGTGTGCATCATGTTTAAATTTCAATAAATTTTGAATTGGGGACATGTGAAAGCCTCAGAAATCATTTCTGAAAATGACCAAGATAAAAATTGCTTCAAATAAGTCCAAGAAAATGTTCCTGTGAATCTCTGGAAATATTGGCAAGGGATAAAATTCAAACCAATTTTTAGAATCTTGGAAACAATTATTTTGGGCCTTTGAATTAATCTAATAAATATTTGAATTGGATCTATATTTGTTATATAATAAATATATGTTCAATAATTCTAAAAATTGTTGTGTGGCTTTGGATAAGACCACTTAGCTTACACAATTTTTTTCATGAAGTTTAAAATTGATTTGGTATTTAGATCAAATCAAAACAAACAGCAGAAAAATAGAAAACAGAAGAAAAGTAAAATAGAGCGGAAACTTACCTGAGCTTACCTGGCAGCCCACCCGCAGCCCAACACTGTGCAGCCCAGCAGCAGCCCAGCCCACCAGGCGCTCTCCTGTCGCCTTCCTCCTCGCGCCAGTAGGCGAGGGCGCGTGCCCGACGCGCGCAGCTACACGGCGCGGCCACCTCCTCCCTCCCTGCCTGCCTGGCTCCTCCTTGACGCGTCTGGACGACGCCACGCGACCCCTAGAGCCGTCCGGCTCTCCCTCTCTCTCCCCCGAACGCTCTCCCCCTCCTCTGTTCTTTCCGCCACCGAACACGCCCGTCGCCGCCGACCGTCACCACCGCGGCCACCAGCATCCCCACGACCAGCCAGCCAGCGCCCGAGCTCCGCCTCCTCGCGCTGAACCTCTCCACGCCGAAGGAAACAAGTCGGAGGGCCCCGCTTCATCGCCATCGTCGTCGTCTTCACTGTCGGGCACCGGAGATCGTCGCCGCCGATTCGTCATCCATAGGGCCTCCCCGAGCTCGCTGACCCCCTCTCTGACCCCGCTGTGAGCTCCGCCATCGTTTCCCCCTCTCCTCGTGCCCTACCTCCCTCTCTAGCCGCCGTTCGCAACGGGCCCGAGAGCTCTTCGCCGCCGGCCATGTCGCCGCCGTGGCTACGGCTGTTGAAGCTCGCAGTAGACCACATCACTGCACTGAGTGCCTCCCCACGAACCCGTAGCACGCCCCAGCTCGCCTTCCCGTGCCCCTAGCTCTCGCTCGCGTCACACCCGAATGCCGGCGCCGCCACGAGCTCGACTCCGGCGAGCTCGCTCCACCCTAGCTCCTCCCGCTCGCACCATTCGATGCGGACGAGTCTCCTCGTTCCGTAGATGGCCTCGGCCTTCGATTTGGTCGTCGTGGGACGAAACCCGAATGCCTCCGCCGTCTCTGGCCTCGCCGGCGATGAGCCGCGGGTCAACTCCGGCGAGTTGACCTGGGTTTGACCCCTGTTTGACCCTCCCCTGGGTCATTGACATGTGGGGCCAGCCCCTGCTCATTACCAAGGTTTAGGATTAGTTTAGCGTTAACAAAATCTGTTAATTAGACTAGACACTGACACGCGGGAACCACTGGTCAGTTTGACCTAGACCGCCCCATTGACCTGCTGACGTCACAGTGACGTAGTGCTGACGCAGTTAATTATTTTCTGGATTTATTCTTTTTCAGGAAATTCCAGAAAATAGTGCTAACTTCTAAAATTCATAGAAAATCAACCGTAGCTCAGAATGAAATAAATTATATATGAAAAATGATCAAAAAAATCCAATCTATCCATCTGTACCATTTTCATGCATGTTAGAACAACTTTTGTTCACTGTTTAGGTCAAATCAATTAAATGGCATTTGAATAATCACATATGGAGTTTGAATTTGAATCTTGTATTCAAACCAACTTCATTTAATCTGTTGCTAGTTGCATTAGCTCAAATCACAGCATATTGCCATGTCATGATCATGCATCATATTGTGCATTGCATTGATTGTGTTCTTCCTTGTTTGCCGGTGTTTGTCCCCTCTCGATAGACGTGGTTCCGACGATGAGTTCGATGACACCGATGAAGAAATATACTATCTTCAGAAGTGCGAGGCAAGCAAAACCTCCTTGTTCATTCCGTTACAATCCTACTCTCTCGCTCCTGCTCTCTTTTACTGCATTAGGACAACAACGATACAACTGTTACTTGCTGTGGTAGTTGAACCCCTTTATCCTCTGCATGACCTGTCATTGCCACAGTAAATAGATGAAACCCACTAGCATGAGTAGGAGTTGTTTGAGCCCTGATGTGCCTACTCATTCATGCTTGTTGTCATGCCTGCTATTGCTTAGAGTTGTGTCAGGTCTGATTCATCGGGGATGAATCGGAGGTGTGTGAACATGTCCTACTGTGTGTGAGCTAAGTGTGTGAACACGATTTGGTAAAGGTAGCGGTGAGAGGCCATGTAGGAGTACATGGTGGGTTGTCTCATTGCAGCCGTCCTCAGGAACTGAGTTCTGTGTTTGTGATCCATGAACAGCTACTACCACTCATTGGGATCCTTAATTGACCCTCTCGGCTTCTTAATCACCCTTGTTCTCTGTCCAGGAGTTGCAACTAGTTTCTGGTGTTTGTAGGTAGTGCTAGTAGTCTACCAAGTGGCACCTGGTACAGGTGGGCTTGGGACAGACTAGGTGCAGTGGCACGGTGTACCAAGTGGCACCCGGATGGTGGGCTTGGGAACCCTGCTCACATCGTCTGGGGCCGTGAGCGACACCCCGGCCGAATCTCCTTGCGGATGGAACCCGAATAGGCGATAAACCTGGACGAGAGACTTGAGTGTTTAGGTAGGCCGTGGCCGACTCCCTCGCCAGGCTTCCGCTTGAAGGTTGCTGAGATACACGAGGTGTACATGGCGGTAAGTGGCGAGAGCATGTGTGAAGAAGTACACCCCTGCAGGGTTAACATTATCTATTTGAATAGCCGTGTCCGCGGTAAAGGACTTCTGGGTTGCATGTACAGTTCATAGACAAGTGAAAGTGGATACTCTAAAATGCGCAAGATAAGCGTGAGTGCTATGGATGGCGTTCTCGTAGGGAGACGGGAGCGGATCCATAGTGGTGTATTGATATGGTGAATATGTGGACTCGTGTGCGCCACCTCAAAAGAGTTACTTGCAGTCATAGTTCAGGATAGCCACTGAGTCAAAGCTGGCTTGCTGCAGTCAAACTCCACCACCCCCTTTGTTGATAATGATGCATATGTAGTTAGTTCTGATGTAAGTCTTGCTGGGTACATTTGTACTCACGTTGCTTAATTTATGTTTTTGCAGAGAGACTTCAGCCTCGCTAGTAGTTCCGCTTGGACTTCGACGTTTAGCTTGTTACCTCAGCTACGATCTTGTGCCCTCGGCAGGATCTGGTAGATAGTCAGGCTTCTCAGCCTTTTTCATTTATAGTTGTCTGTACTCAGACATGTTAAGCTTCCGCGTGTGCTTTGACTTGTATGCTCTGAATGTTGGGTCATGAGACCCATGTTCGTAATATCTCGCTCCTCGGAGCCTATTGAATAAAATATTTGAGTTGTAGAGTCATGTTGTGATGCCATGTTGTATTTGCACATATCGAGCATATTGTGTGTATGTTATTGAAATGCTTGGTGTGTGTGGGATCTGACTATCTAGTTGTTTATCCTTAGTAGTCTCTCTTACCGGGAAATGTCTCCTAGTGCTTCCACTAAGCCATGGTAGCTTGCTACTTCTCCGGAACACTTAGGCTGGCCGGCATGTGTCCTTCTTCGTTCCTGTGTCTGTCCCTTCGGGGAAAAGTCACGCGATGAATACTGGAGTCCTGTTTGACCGCTACAGCCCGGTTCACCAGAGTCCTACTAGCCCAGTGCTACAGCCTGGATTCACTCGCTGATGACCGACACGTTCGATGCTGGGTCATGGATGCCTGTCCCTGTAAGTTTGTGCCACTTTGGGTTTACGACTAGTCATGTCAGCCCGGGCTCCTTATCATATGGATGCTAGCGACACTATCATATACGTGTGCCAAAAGGCGCAAACGGTCCCGGGCAAAGGTAAGGCGACACCCATGGGGATACCGTGCGTGAGGCCGCAAAGTGATATGAGGTGTTACATGCTAGATCAATGTGGCATTGAGTCGGGGTCCTGACAGTTGGCGGTGCAGCAAAGACTTTGGACCTCGGATCGTAGACTCCGACATGGTCTTCAGGATGCTACTTCTGTATGTTTCCTGTGTGATCAAGAGGAGGACTCAGTGGACCATATAATGCTCTAATGTATCTACTCGAGGCAAGTGTGGTTACAATGCTTCAGGTGGGCTAAGATCGACATGCAGATGATGCCCTCTGCGACGGATGTATTACAGGAATGGTGGCCAACTTCTCGGAAGCGGATCCCCTAGGAATATCGAAAGGGTTTTGATTCGCTGGTGCTTCTAACTTGTTGGAGTATTTGGAAGCAAAGGGATGGGCGTGTTTTTGGTGGCCAAGGAATTAGCAACGAAGAGGAACTCTTCACGAAGATTTACCAAGAGCTGCGACTTTGGCTAGCGGCAGGAGCAAGGAGTGCGCAACGCATGTGTGAGTAGTCGTGTATGGTAGGAGTAGGAGTGGGAGTCTTTTGGCTTTGCCCTCTTGTGGTGATGGTCAAAACAATCCTCTTGTAATTATTTCCCCCCTTCTATAAAGCTTAGGTACGCTCTTGGCGTACTCTCAAAAAAAGAGTTGAGTTTGTGATTTAGGTTGACTATCGTTTAGATCAATACAGTTTGGATCCCGAGGCACAAATATAATACTTTCTCTATTTCATAATGCAGTTGAAAGGATCGATATAGTTGGCTAGAGGGGGGTGAATAGGCAACAAACAATTTTGAGCTTTTCTTTATCAAATTAAACTTTGCATCAAAGTAGGTTGTCTAGATATGCAACTAGGTGAGCAACCTATATGATGCAACAACAACAAGCACACAAGCAAAGGATATAACACAATATAGCTTGCACAAGTAAAAGTGAGAGATAACCAAAAGTGGAACTGATGGAGACAAGGAGGTGTTACCGAAGTTCCTTTCCTTTGAGGTGAAGTACGTCTCCGTTGGAGCGGTGTGGAGGCACAATGCTCCCTAAGAAGCCGCTAGGGCCACCGTATTCTCCTCACGCCCTCACACAATGCGAGATGCCGTGATTCCACTATTGGTGCCCTTGGAGGCGGCGACCGAACCTTTACAAACAAGGTTGGGCAATCTCCACAACTTAATTGGAGGCTCCCAACGACACCACGAAGCTTCACCACAATGGACTATGGCTCCGTGGTGACCTCAGCCGTCTAGGGTGCTCAAACACCCAAGAGTAACAAGATCCGCAAGTGATTTGTGGGGGAATCAAATTTCTCTTGGTGGAAGTGTAAATCGAGGCCTTCCCAACCAATCCCTAGAGAATCAACAAGTTTGATTGGCTAGGGAGAGAGATCAGGCAAAAAAGGAGCTTAGAGCATCAATGGAGCTTGGGGATGGAAGAGGTAGTCAACTCAGAGAAGAAGACTCCCCTTTTATAGTGAAGGGACAAATCCAACTGTTATCCACTTAACCAGCCCGCGACATGCGGTACTACCGCAACAGACAAGCGGTACTACCGCAAGGCGTTGCGGTACTACCGCTAGGAGGTGCGGTACTACCGCACCCACGGCAGATACCAGAAGAAGCCCTTTTGAGTTGACGCTAGAGCGGTAGAACCGTCGGAGCGGTACTACCGCAAGGTAGGGTAAGACTGGCTGGGAAGGCACGGATGAATAAAATTACATCCGTGACTACTTCTGCTGAGTTTAGATAGGTGCAAAAATCTGACACGATACTACCGCATCCAAGGAGCGGTACTATTGCATAGGGCGCGGACGTAGAATATTACATCTGCCCCTACTTCCGCGTGAGCAGCAGTGTTGGACCAGAAGTCACGGAACTACCGCGCCCTCGGGGCGGTACTACCGCAAGGTGGTGCGGTACTACCGCATCCTCGGACGGTAATACCGTGAGCCTCTACGGTACTACTGCTCCCTTGAGCAGTACTACCGTACGCCACATGGAGTCGTTCATTTTGCAAAGACACGGATAACACATCGGTGCTCCAAAGAGGCAAGGAAAGGTGGTGCAAAGGAATAGACGTGTACGTGATGATTCCACCCTAACCTTTTCGACGCGGACCCCCTCTTAATAGTACGGCTTTCCTATGACTCAAATCCACCAAAAGGAAACGTAGAGAAACACCGTCTTCACTAGGCTTCGAGGGGCATCGAATCGTCTTGTGCCAAAACATGAGATATATGAAATGCTCAATGCACACGATTAGTCCGCAAAAGCATTGTCATCAATCACCCAAACCACTTAGGGTGAAATATGCCCTTACAATCTCCCCCTTTTTGGTGGATTGATGAAAATACGGGATTTGCTCATAAGAGTACACAAATGAATATAAGTGATCCCAACTTCTACAAAATATAGACATGCTCCCCCTAGATGTGTGCACTCTATATGTATGCTTTGGACTGCACGGCACACATGCTAGGATCAACACTCCCCCTATATTTTATAGACGAGGCATTCCTTGCAACAATGTAAATAACACTAAGCATAAAAGACAATAAGGTAAGCTTTAGTGCATATGTATTACACCATATGATAGGATAGCAGGTCTCACAAGCACAAACCAAACCAAAGCAACACCAATAAAGTTCCAACAAACCGAAAGCAAAGGAACGAATGAAAGAAAGTCCTACACTCTCTCCCCCTTTGGCATCGAGACACCAAAAGGGCAGAGAGGACACCTACGACATAGGTGGTAGCACCCTCTACAATGATCACTCAGCGCGCTCCTCATCGGACTCGGCAGCTGGGATGGTCTCCTCCTCTGACTCGGTCCACTGATAGCCCTGCTTGGCGATCCAGTCAGCCTCCGGAGTGATGTTTACCTTTGACCCGCTCTCCACAATCTCGCCAAAAGTCCTCAAGATCCTCTTGTCGTGCTGGCGACTCTCCTTGGAAGCAACGTGGGTCCTGTACTGCCCCTTGGCTTGCATACAGAACATGGTCTTCATCTTGGCCTTCAGCTTCTTAGCCCAAGAGGGATCAGTACATGGACGAGCATATCCAGCAGAACTGTCCTCAGCCTCCTCCTCCTCCTCCTCAACTGTGTCCTCATCCACATTCATCCTAGCAGCCTCAGCCTCAGCCCTGGTAGTGGTATTGGCCCACTTGTTCTTTAGACGCAGTTTGATAGGCTCGTGGCGAATCCAGTTTGGTGCATAGAAGTCTTCCTCCAGAAACATCTTGTCCCAAGTCTTCAAGATCGGATGGTGTAGATAAGGACCATAGATGGGAACTTTGCGATTGTAGACCGCAAACCTGAGCTCATTTCACATGATATGAGAGATATCCAGAGGCTGGGCAACATGCTGACGTGCCTCCTCACACAGAAGCATCATATCGACGATATAAGCATGCACCTTATCTTTGTCGCTGATGCGAGGAAAGAGGGTGTTGTGGAAGATTCGGTGCATGACATCGAGGAAGGGGTTGAGCACCTAAGAGAGAGAGAGCCATTGGGGAGCTTCTTCTCCACCATAAATGGCATAAGCTTGTCCTTGTTGGCTGACTCGGGGTTACCATGAGGGCAGGCGCCAGCGGGCACATTAGGCCCCTCATCACGGAAATTGAGCAACGTCATGAATTCCTTCCAGGTGGCATACAGCTTCTTCCCATTGGTCATCCAAGACATAGTCCGCTCCCCATCTGTGTGGAAGTGAACAGAGGCAAAGAACCGTGCCATAAGTTCCGGGTCAAAGTCCATATGGAATGTGATGAAGTCTTCAATGCCAAACTGCTCCACCAAGTCTAGTGCCTCACCAAAGTCGTCATGGTTCTTCCTCAGATGAGTCATATCAATCCACTACATTGGGACATAGAGGTTGCGCTTAGACTTCATCACATCGATGTATATGAGATTCTGCTGTTTGGTCAAGAACAACTCATTCCCTCTGACATTCTCACGAGGGTTCACATAGGGGTTGATTCTCCTTCGAATGATGAACTCAGACAGAGGCATCTCATCCATGCCAAGAACTGGCTCCTTGTACCTGTTGGCGGTCTTCTTGACATTGCGGTGTTGGGTATTGGAGCCCTCCGGAGCTTCTTGATTGCGCAGACGCTTCGAGCTTGTGTCACGGCTTGGGTTCGAGCGACGGACATTGGAGCCACCACCTATGACACACAACACAAGAACACATGAGAGAACCGAGAAGGATTAATGCAGAGACCATAGCCAAAACAAACGAAACACGTAGACATAAGATTGGGAAGTTGCAACAAGGTAGAATCGAAGTCAACAGGAGTACCTCACCAGTAAGCGGAAGTAAAAATTTACTTCTGCTCCAGTCGCAGTAGTACCACGCGAGGATGGCACGGTAGTACCATGCTCGGAGCTGAAGTAAAATTTTACTTTCGTGCCTCAAGCGGTAGTACCGCCCCAGAGGAGCGGTAGTACCGCGCGAGGCGGATGCGGCCGGAGCGGTAGTACCGCACGGGAGGAGCAGTAGTACCACTCGGAATCCAATCTGGCACAAAATGGATCTAGGCACATCTGCAACGTTGGATCGGTACTACGGTTGATCGAAAATACTATGTGGCAACATTCCAAATAGCATATCTATTGCACTACTACTCTCCAACATCCTTCTCTTGGAAAGATTTGGCCTAAAATCTCAAGAACAACATGCATCTCCCCGAAAACCTAGAAGCAAAACTACGAGGCAAAGAGAGAGGGATCCGGGGAGAAACCTTGTTCCACGGCAAGAGGGCGAGGTGAGGAACGATCCCACCAGTCGGAATGCGGGGAGAGCGGCCGGAGACGGAGATCCGGTGAGGTCCTCCGGCGCTGTTTTTGGGCAGGAGAGAGAGAGAGAGAGAGAGAGAGAGAGAGAGAGAGAGAGAGAGAGACGGGGTGGGGAAACAGGGTTGAATGAGTATGGGGGAGTTGAAACTCCCCCTGCCCATACATGACCCCACCCGCTTGTGATGGCGTGGTAGTACCGCGTGTCATCGCGGTAGTACCGCCCGGGTGGAAGTACCGCACACAGGGCGGTAGTACCACGCTTCCAGCGGCAGTAAAAAATTACTGCCCCGATGGAAGCAGTAGTACCGTGCTCTTCTCCTGCGGTAGTACCGTGGCTTGCAGTGGTAGTACCGTAGTCCCAAGAAAGTGCTCATTCCTATTGGGTTCTACATAGGGTGCATCGACTGCAAATTAAAATTTTCCTATGCGTAGAACAACCATGAACATGTTATGGGAGATGGGTCACAAATCGTTAGCACTAGACGTGCAGTGCCGTGCAGCGAAAGAAGAGTTGGGGCAGCACATCCGCGTAGTTCGTCTCCTCCTTGTCCGATCTCCCTCGAACAGTCGGTCGTCGGATCCCTCGTACAGGTTTGCTGGAGCGGCGCAAGTGCACCACCTCTAATGGTATCCGCGCGTGCAGGAGGAACGTCGTGCGGTGGACTACTAGGTTCGATCACACAAACATCGGCGAGTGGAGGTGTCTATTCGCAACACATGCAAACCCTAGTGACAGCGCCGAAGTGATCAACCAAATGAGTGTGCCGCACCTCCACTTTATATAGGCGTCCGTCGCGGGCTCAACACTTGTGCCTCGCACGGACCATAAAGCCCAAAGTCTACTCAGTCGCGTTCCAAGTCCGGCTCGGATCACATCCGAGCAGTGTCCTCCGAACCGACCTCGTAGGTTCCTTCCCTTAAGCACGCGACCCCTTAGGTTCAAGTCGGCTTGGTCACAGTTCGGATCACCTCCGACCTACACGGTTGGTAGCGGCCTCTAGCAAGGCATGCTGACCACCAAGCAGACTATGAAGCTAGTTAGGCGAACCTGTACAACATGTCACACTTCTATTCCCCTTGCCTCATGATATATGTTGTCGGGCTCAAGGCGAGACTGTCATCCTTGTGCTAGCCCAACCTCTTTCTCGTTCCAGTGATACCGGCCACAAACTGGATTATATCATAATCCATGTCGCATGGCCATGCTTATCTTGGTCAGATCACACGAGGGGCCCAGAGTATATCTCTCCTGATCGGAGGGGCAAATCCGATCTTGCTCAACCATGTCTCGCATCACAGCATGGGACTGAACAAACCCAAAACCTACCTTCGTAACTACCCTGTCACGGAGTAGCATTTGGTCGGCCCAAAGCAAGTCTGTCACCATCCCGAGTACATGCGTCAGCTCAGGTCTTAGGACATAGAACGTATGTTGTACTAGAGACTCACAGATGACATATCGCTGTGTCTCATAGTTGGGTCTGTCTGACTTGGACCTTATCTCGACTCGGATTCAACTACATCGAATTTGACCAGATCCTTCCGAGTCCATATTATCCGGTTAGCATTCAATGCTTCATGGCTAGTGAGACCGAGCCATCCACCGTGTCATATGCTAGTCTAGGCCGACGTGTGCCCACACGTCACTTGTGACTAGGGACAATTTAGGATGTATCATACAACACAAGATCTCACAGACAAGTCACGTACTTGGCAACAAGTATCATTGATTACATCCAAGGACTATCTTTATTCATAAACACGTGGGAAATATCATCATACATGATTGCCTCTAGGGCATATCTCCAACAGTCTCCCACTTGCACTAGAGTCAATCAAGTAGACATCGAATGCTCATAGCTCTAACATGCCCCTCATGCTTGGGTTGTGGAAGCGGCTTAGTCAATGGATCTGCAACATTTGCATCCGTGTGAATTTTGCATAACTCTACATCACCATCTTTACGATCTTTCATATCAGGTGATATTTCTGATCTATGTGTTTAACATTGTGGTGATTCCGCGGCTCCTTGGCTTGTGCGATGGCACCAGAATTATCACAATAAAGGTCCAACGGTTTTACCGAGGCTGGGAAAATACCAAGATCATCCAGAAAGTTCCGGATCCAAACACCTTCCTTTACAGCTTCACAAGCCGCAATGTATTCGGCTTCTGTGGTAGAATTGGCCACCGTATCTTGCTTGGAACTCATCCAGCTCACTGCTCCTCCATTCATGACATACACGAATCCCGACTGTGATCGACAATCATCTCTGTCGGTTTGGAAACTAGCATCGGCGTAACCCCTTATGACGAGCTCTTCCTCACCTCCATAAACTAGGAACATCTCTTTAGTCCTTTTCAGGTACTTCAAAATAGTTTTTACCGCTGCCCAGTGACCCTCACCTGGGTTGGCCTGATATCTACTTGTTAGGCTTATTGCAAAAGCAACATCAGGCCGTGTACATATCATGGCATACATGATGGATCCGATTGCCGAGGCATACAAAAACCTACTCATCCTGCTTCGCTCATCAGATGTCGAAGGACTCTGAGTCTCGCTTAGCCTTATATCATGTGAAAGTGGCAAGAACCCTTTCTTCACCTCACTCATGTTGAACCACTTCAACTCTTTATCTATGTACGTGCTCTGGCTTAAGCCGAGCAGCCTCCTCGATCTATCTCTATAAATCTTAATGCCTAAAATATACACTGCCTCACCAAGGTCCTTCATCGAAAACTTGCCATTCAATGACTCCTTGACCGAGTTTAGCATCGAAACATCATTCCCGATCAACAATATGTCATCCACATACAAGATCAAAAACACTATCGAGCTCCCACTCAACTTCTTGTATAAACAAGCATCCTCTTCGCTTTTGATCAAACCGAGACCAATGACGACCTCATCAAAACGAACATTCCAGCTCCGAGATGCTTGCCTCAACCCATAAATGGATCTCTTGATCTTGCATACCTTACTAGGGCTAGTCGGATCGACAAAACCCTCGGGATGTATCATATACATGTCCTCGGTTAAATTTCCGTGAAGGAAAGCCGTCTTGACATCCATCTGCCATATCTCGTAATAGAAATATGCAGCTATAGCTAGTACGATCCTCACCGACTTCAGCATCGCTACCGGCGAGTAAGTCTCGTCGTAGTCAATTCCTTGAACTTGTCCATAACCCTTAGCGACAAGCCGAGCTTTGTGGATCTAAACATTTCCATCCACATCGGTTTTCTTCTTAAAGACCCATTTGCAACCAATGGCTGTTACGCCAGGCGGCGGATCAACCAAGTCCCAGACTTGATTCTCATCCATGGACTTTAACTCAGATCTCATGGCCTCCAGCCATGCCTCGAAATCTGGGCTCACCATCGCTTCCGCACATGTGGCCGTCTTGTCGCTTTCTAGCAACAATACATCACGCACTCTGCGCAATCTTTCCGACCTTCGTGGTTCCGGTGCCACTTCCACTACGGGTTCCCTGACTGACTTCGATATGATCTCATCACCAGCTGAGCCGTCCTCGAGTGGTCCTCAAATTTCTTCGAGTTGGACCGTCCTCCCACTGGCCTCCCGGCTGAGAAACTCTTTCTCAAGGAAAACCCCGTTCCGAGCAACAAACACTTTGTTCTCTTCACGGTTGTAGAAGCTATATCCCAAGGTTTCGCTCGGATATCCCATGAATATGCATTTATCCGACTTGCTTGTAAGCTTGTCTGACATAAGCCGCTTGACAAATGCTACACAACCCCAACTCTTTAGAAAAGACAAACTGGGACTCTTCCCTGTCCACATCTCATGTGGTGTCTCGTCTATGGAGTTTGATGGTACCTTGTTAAGTGTGAAAGTTGTAGTTTCTAGAGCGTATCCCCAGAATGACAAGGGTAAATCCGATTTGCTCATCATAGACCGGACCATGTCCAACAAAGGTCATATTCCTCCGTTCTGACATGCCGTTTCTCTGTGGCGTACCCGGAGGTGTGAGCTGAGGTACTATACCTCGGCTTTTCAGATGATCATCAAACTCCTGGCTCATGTATTCACCTCCATGATCAGATCATAGAAGCTTTATAGTCTTGCTGAGCTGATTCTCAACCTCGTTCTGAAACTCTTTGAACTTTTCAAAGGTTTTTGACTTGTGCCTCATCAAATAGATATATCCATATCTACTCAAGTCATCGGTAAAAGTCACGAAGTACTGATAGACACCTCTGGCATTTGTGCTCATTGGACCACACACATCACTATGTATAAGTTCCAACAGCTCGAACGCCCTCTCTCAACTCTTTGCGAAAGGGGACTTAGTCATCTTGCCGAGCAAGCATGATTCACATGTCTCGAATGACTCAAAGTCGGACGAAATTAGGAGCACATCAACATGGAGCTTATTCATGCGTTTCATACTAATGTGTCCAAGCCGGCAATGCCAGAAGTATGTCGGATTTATCTCATTAGGCTTATGCCTCTTGACATTCACGTTATAGACCGGTTCCTATTCTAGATTCAATATAAAAAGCCCATCAACAATGGGTGCATAGCCGTGGAACATACCATTCAAATAAAACGAACAACCATTGTCCTTTAAATTGAATTTATAACCCTGACTCATCAAGCATGAGGTAGAAATAATGTTCCGACTAAGTGCAGGAATGTAATAACAATTATTCAGTTCCAAAATAAATCCAGAAGGAAGCTGGAGCTGCATCATGCTGACCTCCAACGTAGCAACTCTTGCTTTGTTGCCGACCCTGATGTCAATCTCCCCTTGTGCCACATGCCTAGTTCTTACCGGCCGCTGCATCGAGTTGCAAATGTGAACAACCGATCTGGTATCAAATACCCAAGAGCTACTAGGTATGTCAGCAAGGTAAATGTCTATAACATATGCAACAAGTGTACCTTTGCTCGAAGAAGCATTTCCGGCCTTCTTGCCATGCTCTACAAGCCACTTGCTACAGTTCCTCTTCCAGTGACCGGTGTCCTTGCAGTGATAGCAAACGGTCTTTGAGTCCGGTCCAGACTTCGGCGCAGCGGCGGAGGTTACCGTCTCCGTGCCCTTTGCCTTAGCCTTTTTCTTGGATCAACTCTTCTTGAACTTAGCCGATTTCTGCACCATCAACACTTGATGCGTGCCTTTCTTGATATCCTGCTCTGCCACTTTGAGCATCCCATGCAATTCAGTGAGCTTCTTATCCGTGCCATGCATATGATAGTTCGAGATGAACGTCCCATAGCTGGGCGGAAGAGTACCCAAAACTGCATCAGTAGCCAGCTCATCCAAGAGCGAGAAGCCCAACCGATCCAAAGCTTGCACGTATCTGATCATCTTGATCACATGCGGGCACAGTGGATCACCTTCCTTCAGCTTGCAATCCATCAAGGATCGCTAGACGTTGAACCTCTCGGTCCTAGCCTGTACCTGAAACATGCTCTTGAGACTCTCGATCATATTGAAAGCCCCAACATCTTTGAAATGCTACTGAAAATCGGGCTCCATTTAAGCCAGCATGAGGCAGCTGATCTCGTTTGATTCATCAAAGAGTTTCTGGTAGGCATTCCTGGTTGTGGTATTAGCATTATCGGCAGGTTCCTCTGGAAGGAGATCCACTAGAACATGTTCCTTTTATCATGCTTGAGAACAATTCTCAAATTTCTATACCAGGTGGTAAAGTTTGTTCCATTCACTTTATACTTTTCCAGAAATGATTTCAATGCAAAGTTGGGTTGAGCAGGTGGTGCCATTGATCTACAATAGAAAATATGCAATCACTAAGCAATGTGTTTATGTAGAGTAATTATAGCCTTAAATATAAATACTCCCACTGAAGTCAGCATCCCTCCGCAAACTCTCAGTGATTCAGGATCCGACTAGCGCATGCGACTAGTGAGCTTTAGCATCACTACTAGCCAACATACCTATCTGGTAAGCAACTCCTTGCTAATCGTATCTCTATACGACTCCTGTTGATCGGGAAGGTATCTCATACCCCGCCCCCAACCTTCTTTGCCACAAGGCCCAAAACCGTTTTGATAGCCTTGTCAAGTTAACTTGATGCAGTGCATGTCCGTGTCCGACATGAACCCTTCAATTCAAGGACACCCAACAACACCCCAATTTTATGAGCCCACTACTAGACGTACTTGACGTGCGAAGGTGCAACATTAGGGATGGCAATTTGCTTGATATTCATGAGGGATCTTTCTACCATTCTAACATGCATAGAAACAAAGAAGCATAACAATCACAAATAAACACATATTATGAAATAGTATGGCTCCTTCATGGACGTTCTTCCAGGTCGGCTCCAACTCCGATGACCATCTAGGAACTCCATCTTGTTTGTCGTGCTGGGACGCTAAGCCACCAACCTGATCTCTATTATCCAACTACTACAACTAGTAATGAATTTTACATAGTGTCACAAGTCGACATGCAGGTCGTTATACATTATAATGACAGCACTTTGGCTCCTGCCAGCTGACAAATATGACGCGCAGCCCATGTAGAAATTACACACATGCATCACATACACATGAGCCATACTATTCACATAAAACCTACAAAACAAAGTTACGCATAGAATCACATTCTACCGGCTTGAGTGTCGCTCCTTCATGACACGTTTTCAGAAATCACATATCACATCTGAACTCCGATCACGCCAAATTTTCTAATCTGACCGATCTTATCGATCATTACGAGTCCGATTCGGATTTACGTTTCACTGTTAACCCCGATGGCGGATTCCGACCGGTAGGGGTAGGTTGTGTCACGACCTCATCGACTCTGATCATTAGAAAACATAGCCTCTTCAATCCCCGTGTGCAGTTGATCTCATCAACCGTGCACACATCCAATCTCATCAATGGCAACAGATCTCATCTGCCGCCTCCACATATCTAATATGCATTCGATCTGAATCCAAATCCTATAGCAGAGGCTCTGATACCACTGTTGGGTTATACATAGGGTGCATCGACTGCAAATTAAAATTTTCCTACGCGTAGAACAACCATGAACATGCTACAGGAGATGGATCACAGATTGTTACCACTAGATGTGTAGTGCCGTGCAGCGGAAAAAGAGTTGGGACAGCACGTCTGCGTAGTTCGTCTCCTCCTTGTCCGATCTCCCTCAAATAGCCGGTCGTTGGATCCCTCATATAGGTTCGTCGGAGCGGCGCAAGTTGACCGCCTCTAATGGTATCCGCGCGTGCAGGAGGAACGTCGTGCGGCGGACTGCTAGGTTCGATCACACAACCGGTGGTGAGTGGAGGTGTCTATTTGCAACACATGCAAACCCTAGTGACAGCACCGAAGCGATCAACCAAATGATTTTGCCGCACCTCCACTTTATATAGGCATTCGTCGCAGGCACAACACTTGGGCCTCCCACGGACCCTAAAGCCCAAAGTCTACTCAGTCGCGTTCCAAGTCCAGCTCGGATAACATCCGAGCAGTGTCCTCCGAACTGACATCGCAGGTTCCTTCCCTTAAGCAAGCGACCCCTTAGGTTCAAGTCGGCTTGGTCACAGTTCAGATCACCTCTGACCTGCATGATTGGTAGCGGCCTCTAGCAAGGCATGATGACCACCAAGTAGACTATGAAGCTGGTTAGGCGAACATGTACAACGTGTCACACTTTTGTTCCCCTTGCCTCACGATATATGTTGTCGGGCTCAAGGCGAGACTGTCATCCTTGTGCTAGCCCGACCTCTTTATCGTTCCAGTGGTACCGACCACAAACTGGATTATCTCATAATTCTTGTCGCATGGCCATGCTTATCTTGGTCGGATCACATGAGGGGCCCAGAGTATATCTCTCCTGATCGGAGGGGCAAATCCCATCTTGCTCGACCATGTCTCGCAGCATGGGAATGGACAAACCCGAAACCTACCTTTGTAACTACCCTATCACGGAGTAGCGTTTGGTCGGCCCAAAGCAAGTCTGTCACCATCCCGAGTACATGCGTCATCTCAGGTCTTAGGACATAGAACGTATGTTGTACTAGAGACTCACAGATGACATATCGCTGCGTCTCATAGTTGGGTCTATCAAACTCGGACCTTATCTCGACTCGGATTCGACTACATCGAATCTAACCAGATCCTTCCGAGTCCATATTATCCGGTTAGCATCCAATGCTTCATGTCTAGTGAGACCGAGCCATCCACCATGTCATATGCTAGTCTAGTCCGACGTGTGCCCACACGTCACTTGCGACTAGCAACAATTTAGGATGTATCATACAACACAAGATGTCACAAACAAGTCACGTACTTGGCAACAAGTATCATTGATTACATCCAAGGACTATCTTTATTCATAAACACATGGGAGATATCATCATATATGATTGCCTCTAGGGCATATCTCCAACAGTTTCGACAACAGAGAAACACAGTCTTTGCACAAAAACCTTCAGGCGACCGGACACACAAGCTCACACACACACGGGGCAATGCAAACACAAACACAACACACCAAGAAGCCAAAAGGAAACAAGGAACAAGCACAACCAAAACCTCTCTATATGAGAGGGCGATGGCCGAAGCCACCTATGTTTGAGTCAATTGGTATGGCACCGCGAAGAATTATCCTTGGGCCCATGACCAAAACTCATCTTTGAAGCACAAGTACCATCAAGAATGGCTAATGTGAAAGAGTTGATCAATTTATGCATAACGGGGGGAGGGAGAGTTCATTGAGAGAATAACACTCCCCCTATGTCCATGCCTATACCTAAACAAGATATCAAGTTGAGTATGGTGGGGTGTGCAAGGGTTCAAGATACATTGCTCGAATCAATGATATTTAGCTCATGCCTTAACTCGCAAAATCTTGCTTCATCCAAGGGCTTCGTGAAAATATCTGCAAGGTTATCATGTGTGTTGACATACTTGAGCTTGATCTCCCCTCGCCTAATGTGATCCCGGATGAAGTCATACTGAATCTCAATATGCTTCGTCTTGAAGTGCACCGGGTTGAGAGAGATCTTGATGGCACTTTCATTATCACACCAAAGAGGAACTTCGTCACAAATGACACCGTAATCCTTCAAAGTTTTCCTCATCCATAGAAGTTGAGCACAACAACTACCGGCAGCCACATACTCCGCTTCTGTGGACGAGAGAGGCACACAACTTTGCTTCTTAGAAGACTAAATCACCAAAGAGAAACCAAGGAATTGGCACCCTCCTGAGGTGGACTTCCTATCCACTCTGTCTCCCGCCCAATCTGAGTCGGAATAGCCCAAAAGTCTGAAGTTGGCTCCTCTTGGGTACCATAAGCCAAAGTTTGGGGTATGAGCCAAATATCAAAAGATTCGCTTGACCGCCACATAGTGACTTTCCTTAGGTGCAGCTTGAAACCCTGCACAAATTCCCACACTCAACATGATATCTAGTCTAGATGCACCAAGGTAAAGCAAGGAGCCAATCATGGAGCGATATACCTTTTGATCCACCGCTTTACCATTGGGATCTATGTCAAGTGGGCTTGACATCACTTAGCTTGAATCTCTTGAGCATGTCTTGAGTGTATTTGGCTTGGTTGATGAAGGTTCCTTCTCTTATTTGCTTGATTTACAACCCGAGAAAGAACTTCAACTCTCCCATCATGGACATCTTGAACTTTGAGGTCATGAGAGCGGAGAATTCCCCATTGAAAGCTTTGTTAGGGGAACCAAAGATAATATCATCAACATATAGTTTGCATACAAACAACTCCCCTTTGACCTTCTTAGTAAAAAGAGTGGGGTCGATTTTCCCAATTTCAAACCCACGATCTTGCAATAACTCGGTAAGATGCTCATACCACGCACGTGGGGCTTGTTTAAGGCCATAGAGTGCCTTATCGAGTTGGTACACATGATCGGGGAAATAGGGATCCTCAAACCCTGGGGGTTGTTTGACATACACCAACTCATTAATAGGACCATTAAGAAAAGCACTTTCCACATCCTTTTGTTGCAACTTGAACTTATGATGAGAAGCATAAGCAATCAACAAACGAATAGATTCAAGGCGAGCAACGGGAGCAAAGGTTTCACCGTAGTCGATACCCTCGACTTGGGAGCAGCCTTGTGCTACCAAACGAGCCTTGTTGCAAACAATAATCCCGTGAGCATCTTTCTCGTTCTTGAATATCCACTTAGTTCCAATGACATTATGGACCCCTGATGGCCTTGGCACCAATCTCCACACCTTGTTGTGCTTGAAGTTGTTGAGTTCTTCATGCATGGCATTGAGCCAATCCGGATCATCGAGTGCCTCATAGACCTTTTGGGGTTCGACACAAGAAACAAACGCATGATGTTCACAATAGTTTGCTAATTTTCTACGAGTGCTTAGCCCCTTTATTAGGCTTCCAAGAACATTCGTCACGATATGAACTTTGGTTGTGAGCTTGGATGCAATCTTTGCGGCATGACGCTCCAATTCCTCCTCAGGTGTGAGACGATGAGTGGAAACTTGATCATCTTGAGCATTGTCTTGAGCTTGTTCTTGATGTTGAGCTTGCTCTTGATCTTGAACTTTCTCGGAAGGGAGAACTTGACCTTGGGCATCACTTGGTGGCTCACCACCATCTTGAGGTTGATCTTGCCCTTGATCTTGTTCAGTTGGTTGAGGGCCTTCACTTTGTTCTTGGAAGCGTGTGGGTCTTGGGTTGGTGATGGCTCCACTTGAGTGGAGCATTGTCCTTATCCTCAAGGGGTTCCTCAATGGGTAGGATATGACCAACACCCATTCTTATTATTGATTGGGGAGGAATTTCATCACCTACATCACAAGTACCACTTTGCTCCACTTGGGAGACATTATCGTCAAACTCCACGATACATGACTCCTCAATGAGTCCCGTGGACTTGTTGAGGACACGGTAAGCATGAGAGTTTGTATCATAACCAACAAATATGCCCTCATGAGCTCTAGCCTTAAACTTACAAACGAACACCTTTCTTCATAATGAAACACATACAACCGAACACCCAGAAGTACTTGAGTTTGGGCTTGTTACTGGTAAGTATCTCATATGGAGTCTTGTTCAAGCCCTTGCGGAGATAGAGCCGATTGGATGCATGGCAAGCGGTGTTGATGGCTTCGGCCCAAAAGTTGTAGGAAGACTTGAGCTCCGCCATCATGGTCCTTGCCGCGTCCATCAACGTCCGGTTCTTCCTCTCTGCTACACCATTTTGTTGAGGGGTGTAAGGTGCTGAATATTGATGCTTGATCCCCTCATCACTAAGGAACTCATCCAAGGTGTAGTTCTTGAACTCGGTGCCGTTGTCAATTCTTATTGTGAAGATCTTTGCATTGTGTTGATGTTGAGCTTCATTTGCAAAGTCGATGATAGTTTGTTGAGTTTCACTCTTCCTATTGAAGAAATATACCCAAGTGTATCTTGAATAATCATCAACAATCACCAAGCAATACTTTCTACCCCCAATATTATCAAAGGATGGAGGCCCAAAGAGATCCATGTGAAGGAGCTCCAAGGGTCTCTTCGAGTAGATGATAGTCATGGGAGGGTGAGCCTTCTCATGTAACTTTCCTTCGATACAAGCATTGCAAGCACGATCTTTGGCAAAACTAACATTTGTTAGTCAACGGACATGGTCCCCCTTGAGAAGACTTTGCAAAGATCTCATATTGACATGGGCTAAACGGTGATGCCAAAGCCACCCAACATCAACTTTAGCCATTAGGCATGTCGCGGTCTTAGTGGGTCGCTCTGAAAAGTTAATCACATAAAGACCGTTCTCGACATGCCCAACAAAGGCTACTTTAAGAGTCTTGCTCCACAAGAGGGCCACGGTACCAATATCAAAGAATGTGGCAAAGCCCATGAGTGCAAGTTGACGAACAGAAAGTAAATCGTATGCAAGGGACTCAACAAGCATGACTTTCTCGATCGTGAGATCATGAGAAATGACAACCTTGCCAAGACCCAATACCTTGGGAGACGAGGCATCACCCCACTCGACATTGGTGGGCATAGATGGAATCTTATGCACGTCGACCACCAAGTCCTTGCTTCCGGTCATATGATTTGTGGCTCCACTATTGAGCAACCATGATCCCCCACCGGAAGCAAACACCTACAAGAGATCAATGCTTGGTTTTAGTTACCCATTTTGTAATGGGTCCTTTGATGTTAGTATCAAGGGTCTTAGGAACCCAAGTAGACTATTCAATGTACTCATAAGGAGAACCAACAAATTTAGCATAAACATTCCCATCACTAGCACGTCATAACACATAAGAAGGGTTAAAGTCGCCGGCTTTGTTGGAAGGGGTGGCATTGTCCTTCTTGACATCACCACCCTTCACATTGTTCTTCTTCTCCTTAGAAGCACCCTCTCCCTCCCTTCACAAAATTTTGCTTTAGAGGAGGAGGTCATTTTGCCTTGTCATTCTTCTTCTTGTTCTTGGACTTGGGTGCGAACCCAACTCCCTCCTTGGCCACAACTTCCTTTTGATTGATCAAAAGGTCGTTGAGATTCTTCTCACCTTGTATGAAAGACACAAGGCCTTTCTCAGTTGCTCCTTCAACTTGGCATTCTCCTCCACAAGATGCACATGCTCACAACACGGGTTAGTAGCATTTGCATTATCAATTAAGACCATATGAGGAAATGTGGCTTTCTCCTTAGTTAGCTTCACTTGGAGTTGATCATGAGACTCCTTGAGGCTAGCACGAGCACCCTTCAAGGCCTTGTGAGCCTTGTCAAGTATATCAAACTCCTCCTTGAGTATAGCATGGTCAACCCCAAGTTTAGCCTTCTCAGAATTGAGCACACGAGATACAACAAGAGCATGATCAAGATCTTTCTTTAATTTAGCATGGTCATCATTGTGTGACTCCTCAAGAGCCAAACGATGAACACGCTCTTCCTCAAGCGCATTAGAGAGATCCGATATCTCATCGGCATAGTCACGACTATGACCTTCCATCTTAGAGATGGTTTCTTCATGAGCCTCGATCATGTCATTGGCTTCACCAAGTTGTTCCAAGAGAGCAACGAAGTGTTTCTTGGATTTGCCCTTGATCTTACTCATAGAAGACTCAAATTCATTTACTTCCTCATTAGACCCCTCACTTTCATCAATGCTATCCATCAAGGAAGGATTAGTAATGATGGTAGTTTTCATGTTGGGGGTTACCTTGTTGGTGGCTTTGGCCATGAGGCACTTGGTGGTGATGTTCTCGTTGGGTGAATCGAAGAGGGACACCCATGGAGTCGTGGCAATGGCAACGGAGGCCATGGCCACGGCTTCACCATTGTCATCATCATCATCATCATCATCATCATCATCATCATCATCATCATCATCATCATCATCATTGTACTCCTCTTGTGCCACCAACCCTTTGGTCGGAGTCTTCATGGTTAAGTTGTTCTTGTTGGGGAAGGGCTTGGCTTTGTCTTTTCGGATGAGCTTGCCACCATTGTCTTACCGCTTCTCGTAAGGGTGCTCTCCAACAAAGTGGCTCACATTTCCACAATTGTAACATGTACTTACACGTTGCTTGCCACTAGAGTTGTTCTTGTTGAAATTGGGCCTTGAGTTCTTCTTGCTCCAAAATTGCCTTGACCCGAGAGCCATGTGCTCATGGTAATCATATTTCGTGTCTTCGGGGTTGCTCTCCTCATCTTCCTCTTCTTCCTCTACTTCCACACTAGCCTTGGCCTTCAAGGCAAGTTTGGGCTTCTTTGCTCTTTGAGAACGCAACATCGCATTGTCAGCGGTCTTGTCCAAGATCCTCATCGCCACAAACTCATCCAACACTTCACTTGAGGTCAAGGTGTGGAAGTATGGCCTTTGACGGATGAAGGAGGACATGGCCTTGTGGTAAGGCATCATGGCCTTGAGGAACTTGCACTTGATCCAATTGTCATCAGTATCCTTGCTCCCATTATCTCGGAGTGAGACCACAAGAGTGGTTAATCTCTGGTAAAGCTCGCGAGGTTCTTCATCTTCATTCATTGCAAACTCATCGGCTTCATCTTGCACCACTTCATAGTTGGAGCATTGAATGCTTGTGCTTTCCTTGTAAATGGAAACAACATGGTGCCATGCTTCCTTGGCCACGGTGAATGGTCGGAGATGCGCAATATCTTCAGATGGAATTGCATCTTGGATGATGAAGAGAGCATTCTCGTTGAATTGATGGTCCGCGGCTTCTCTAAGGGTGAAGTTGCTTGGGTCATGCAGATAGAAACTTGCTCAATGATTCTCCAATGATTAGTATTAACATGATTTAAATGATGTTTAAAGCGAATGACCCAAGATTCAATATCCTCATTTTTCACAATCTTAGGAGGAGGACCAACATGATTCAAATGAGTGGAGGGAACCGGTCCTCCATAAGTAGGTGGAGGTTCAACATGGGCAAAGATATCGCTACCACTTCAACCACTAGATAAAGGAACTTTATCACAAGAAGCTTCCCCCTTATCGGAGTTAGCATCGCCACCTTGTTAGTGGGAGCGACCACTTCCAACGGTGCGATGGATAACTTAAGACAATCAAGAAACTCCTTGAACAAGCCTTTAACCTCGGTCATCATGGAGGTTTTCTATGTGACCAAAGCCACATTGAATTCCTCACGTGAGTCCGGGGATCCCCCATCGGCCGAAGACGAAGATGGATTCACACCGGGGTGCTCCTCCTCACCGTCTATGGTGTCAACCATACTCTTTGGACGGTAATGTCCTTAATAAAGAGACGAGGCTCTGATACCAATTGAAAGGATCGATATAGTTGACTAGAAGGGGTGAATAGGCAACTAACAATTTTTAGCTTTTCTTTACCAAATTAAACTTTGCATCAAAGTAGGTTGTCTAGATATGCAACTAGGTGAGCAACCTATATGATGCAACAACAACAAGCACATAGGCAAGCAAAGGATATAACACAATATAGCTTGCACAAGTAAAGGTGAGAGATAACCAAAAGTGGAACCGATGGAGACAAGGAGGTGTTACCAAAGTTCCTTCCCTTTGAGGGGAAGTACATCTCCGTTGGAGCGGTGTGGAGGCACAATGCTCCCCAAGAAGCCACTAGGGCCACCGTATTCTCCTCACGCCCTCACACAATATGAGATGCTGTGATTCCACTACTGGTGCCCTTGGAGGCGGCGACCGAACCTTTACAAACGAGGTTGGGAAAATCTCCACAACTTAATTGGAGGCTCCCAACGACACCACGAAGCTTCACCACAATGGACTATGGCTCCACGATGACCTCAACCGTCTAGGGTGCTCAAACACCCAAGAGTAACAAGATCCGCAAGGGATTAGTGGGGGAATCAAATTTCTCTTGGTGGAAGTGTATATCGATGCCTTCTCAACCAATCCCTAGAGAATCAACAAGTTTGATTGGCTAGGGAGAGAGATCGGGTGAAAATGGAGCTTAGAGCATCAATGGAGCTTGGGGATGGAAGAGGTAGTCAGCTAGGAGAAGAAGACTCCCATTTTATAATGAAGGGACAAATCCAACCGTTATCCACTTAACCAGCCCGCGACATGCGGTACTACCGCAAGGCAGGGTAAGACTGGGCTGGGAAGGCACGAATGAATAAAATTACATCCGTGACTACTTCTATTGAGTTTAGATCAGTGCAAAAATCCGACATGGTACTACCGCATCCAGGGAGCGGTACTACTGCATAGGGCACGGATGTAAAAAATTACATCCGCCCCTACTTCCCGCGTGAGTAGCGGTGCTGGACCAAAAGTCACGGAACTACCGCGCCCTTGGGGCGGTATTACTGCAAGGTGGTGCAGTACTACCGCATCCTCGAACGGTACTACCTTGAGCCTCTGTGGTACTACTGCTCCCTTGAGCAGTACTACCGTACGCCACATCACACTACCACTTGGAGTCGTTCATTTTGCAAAGACACGGGTAACAGATCGGTGCTCCAAAGAGACAAGGGAAAGGTCGTGCAAATGAACAGGTGTGTACGTGATGATTCCACCCTAACCTTTCCGACGCGGACCCCCTCTTAATAGTACGGCTTTCCTACGACTCAAATCCACCAAAAGGAAACATAGAGAAACGCCGTCTTCACTAGGCTCCGAGGGGCATCGAATCGTCTTGTGCCAAAACATGAGATATCTGAAATGCTCAATACACATGATTAGTCCGCAAAAGCATTGTCATCAATCACCAAAACCACTTAGGGTGAAATATGCCCTTACAGCAGTGCATGTAGGTTTTCTGAAAAGTCAAACTTAGCAAACTTGATCAAGTTTATGAAGAAAGCTATATATATCTACAATACTATACATATACAATATGAAAATGTAACTCGCGGTGTATTCGATGATATGTATTTGGTATTCTAAAGCAAACAAAAAACATTCTATCTAAACATGGTCAAACTTTGCAAAGTGTGACTTTTGATAATTCTATACACAATACACTAGGAACTGCAGAAGTATGTAAGATTCATATTATTTAAGAAGAAAAATATGATTTCACTTATAACGCATGCTTGGTTGGGTCTAATCCGCTTAACCGGAATCATTTTATTCCTCCTCTCCCATTCCCTAGGCGACAAATGTGGTTGCGGCTGATCTACCACCTCACCTCTAAGACAGTGGGTGGCCTCTTTCTTTGTCTTCACTTCGGCGATGGGAGGGGCGAATATCCCATGGCTTTGGTTCGATGGTGGTAGGGTTAGGAATAAATTTGGATTTTATCTCAGATCGGCGGTGGTAAGACTATAGTGTCACCGTCGGCATGAAATAAGGTCTTCCCCTCACACCTCTTCGGTGGTGTTTCTTTGTATCATTGGGAGGCGTGTGGAGAAAGGTTCGTCCCCAAATTTGGTTCTTCAGATCTCACTTTTTCTTTTGTGGTTTTGTCTCGGTGGCTGTCCTACGGAGCAGCCAACGTGATTGTACGTCTTGGTCCTTCGGCTTCAGTTATGCTCAATGAAGTTGACTCGCAGCCTTGGTGGGAAACGGGTGAGATTTTTGTTCCCGACTTTGTCTAGTTGGACCGATGGTGTTCTACAGGCCTTCTCCACCGTTTTCTTATTTGAAGTGACGACTTGTTTCGGAGATCACGGCTACCGACATATTCTGGTCTACATCAAGGCCACCGCTTCTACAAATTTTTGTAAGGGTGTTTTATAAGGATATGTACTACTCCCTCCGTCCGGAAATACTCGTCATTAAACTAGATAAAAGGGAATGTATCTAGATGTATTTTAGTTCTGATACATCTCTTGTTACCCATTTTGATGACAAGTATTTTCGGACGGAGGGAGTACTTAATATATGTCATTTGGCCTTTCTAGAAAGAAAAAGACACAGTAATTATTGGTCAAACTTCATTACTAATTATCAGTTGTAGAAAAAGTACCAATTAATATTGCATAGAACACCACTAAAAGGATCAAAAAGATCGCTAGAGGGATGAAGAGGAGCCTACAATCTTTTTTGCTTAACTTCGAAGAACCGATGCCTTCCTTTTTGAAATGGATGGTCAACCATCTCCATAACATTTCACCGAAAGACTGATGCCCTGAGATAAACTTGATAGCCATCATTAGTGCCACTATCATACTATCATCGACACCAAAATACATTTAGAACCTAGATGCACTTTCAGCCACGTTTGAATATATTTTGAATGAAATGGGTATCATTTTTATTTATTTATTCTTGCGAGAAAACTTATCATCTATTCGTCAACGGTAATGGTAGTACAAAGAATACTAGAAATAATAAAAATTACATCCAGGTCAATTGACCACCTAGCGACGACTACAAGCACTGGAGCGAGCACAAGGTGCGCCGCCGTCATTGCCCCTCCTTCGTGAGAGCCAGACAAAACTCGTTGTAGCAGACAGTCGGGAAGTCGTCGTGCTAAGGTCCCACATCACCAACACTCCAGAACAACAACCATTGTCGATAAGAGAAACGTAGATTAGAAGAATCCAACATGTAGACACATGAACGTAGAAGGAACAAGACTGGATCCATGGAGATCCATCAAAGACCAATACCGATCGGATCCCATGAGATCCGCCAGAGACACATCTATACACGCCTTCCAACGACATTGTACGCACCACCAAAATGGGGACTAGACGGGGAGGAACTTATTCCAGCTACAGGAAGCCACCACTGTCTCGCCTCCCTGAATAGGACACAAACCCTAATTAACCCTAAAAAGAGCTAAAACAGAGCAGAGTCCTCTCATCGGGCGAGGGCCTACGTCCACTGCGCCTCCATGGTCCTAAGGCCACCTGAGACAAGGCGGATCAGCGGCGGCGCCGGCGGGGGGCGAGAATACGTTCGTCTTGGGAGGAGTTTCTCGCAAGGAGAGCTAGATGCGATCTGGTGTAGTAGGATCTGTTGACTCTTGGGTCCTATACGGAATGGGTATCATTAGTATTGCATACAAAACAAGGTTCCCATGGTGTGACGACAATTTTTCAACTACAGAATAAAGACATTCTGGGTTGTTAAAAAAGTTAGCAAATGGTGTTTCAAATTTATCAATGTAGTTAGCATGCTACTGAGGAGGCGGCCAACTTGTCGAACATGTGTTTTTTGCACAAAAAGGCCAGAGGCCTAGCACAAACCTTTACAAAAACATCCTTACAAAAATTAAAAAAATATATCTAAATATTTGGGGTGCTGAAGTCTTCTTCATCCTGCATCCATTAATAATGCGTCATGAACAAAGATCGTTGCCACATCTTAGACCTGTGTCTCCATGGAGAAAAGACCGTTTAAATTCATCAACTTGTAGAAATAACGGTTGAGAACTCGTCGATCTAGACCAGAAGATGTTGATGAACACGATCTACGTAGCAAATTGATGCCCCGGAGAAAAAAAATGTGGAGAAGGCATGTATAATGCCTCAGGTCTGGCGAGACTGAGGCGGGGAACACAACGCTCACATGCTACCCGGCAAGGCCAAACTTGGCCAAACTACCTGGTAGGAACTAGAGTCGGAGGACCACGATGCACAATGGCGCCATAAGCTCTGCAGTACAAAACCACTTGTAGAAGAAAAGGCATGACTCGAAGAACTAGATCTAGTGACACACAACTCTCCGGATGGCTCCCAACAATGCCAAGAAGCACCATCCCAACGAGGATAAGGCGGTGAGGACTTATTTTATGCCAACGGTTGTGCCATTGATGACTGTATTTTTTACGCTTGTATGATAATGGAATTGCATGATGTATTGATCAGGTGCAATCACACGTGTATATGATGTCCAACGGTGGACCACGACCTCGACTATACAAGGAACTAGGAGGTGGGCCTGGTACACAATATGCATATAACACATATACTCAACACCCCCCTCCCCCGCAGTCCAAGTGACACCATTGCTGACGCAGATTGGACCGGAACTCCTCGAATGACGTCGTAGGCAACCCTTGGTCATGATATCTGCAAATTGTTGGGATGTAGGAACGTGTAGAACATGAATATGACCAAGAGACACCTTATCCCGAACAAAATGAATATCTAACTCAATGTGCTTGGTACGATGATGATGAACCGGGTTGGCAGTGAGGCAGATGGCTAAGACATTGTCGCAGTAGACCACCATTGCCCTATCGACAGGACACGAAAGCTCCTGGAGCAGCTGACGAAGCCAGGAGCACTCGGCGATGACATTGGCCACAACGCGATACTCAGCCTGAACGCTGGAACGGGAGACCGTATGCTGCCACTTGGACAACCACGAGCTAAGTGATGTCCAAGGAAGACACAGTAGTCCAATGTGGAGCGACGGGTGTCGGGGCAGCCGACCCAGTCAGCATCGGAGTATGCGGTGAGGACGGTGTCGGGGGAGGCGTGCAACGTGATCCCGAGATCCATAGTGCCACAAATATAGCAGAGAATCCGCTTGACAACGGCCCAATGAACATTCCAAGGTGCATGCATATGAAGGCACACCTGCTGAACTGTGTACTGGAGCTCCGGTTGAGTGAGGGTGAGGTACTGAAGATCCCCAACAATGGACCGGTAAAAAGCAGCATCCGAAGCAGGAGAATCGTCCGTGGCAGAGAGTTTGGCCTTCGTGTCAACAAGCATGGTGGCAGGCTTGCAATTAAGCATGCCAACACGGTCAAGAAGCTCATGAGCGTACTTCCACTGGTGAAGGAAGAAGCTATCCGAACGGCGCACCACCTCAACAGTGAGGAAGTAGTGTAAAGGACCCAAGTCTTTGATGGCAAACTCGGCGCGAAGACGATCAGTGAGCTGACTGAGGAGGCCAGTCGTACATGCCATCAGGATGATGTCGTCGACGTAGAGGAGCAGATATGTAGTGTCGGAGCCCTGGTGATAGACAAACAACGACACATCAGAGCGTGTAGAGCGGAACCCAAGCTAGTGAAGAGACGCCGCGAGCGCTGGTACTAGGCGTGAGGGGCCTGCTTGAGCCCATACAAGGACCGCGAAAGCAGACACACATGGTCGGGATGTGTCGGATCAACGAACCCCGTGGGTTGCTGACAGAAGACCTGCTCCTTGAGATGACCGTGAAGGAAGGCGTTGGAGACGTCCATCTGGTGCACCGGCCAGGCGCGAGAGACCGCAAGGTGGAGAACCATGCGAATCATCCCGGGCTTAACCACCGGAGCAAAAGTGTCGGTGAAATCAATGCCAGCACGCTGCTGAAAGCCACAAACAACCCACCGCGATTTATAGCGGTCAAGGGTACCATCGGGACGACGCTTGTGTTTGAAGACCCACTTCTCGGTAATCATGTTAGTGTGCCAGGGACGAGGAACAAGCTGCCACGTCCGATTGCGCTGCAAGGTGTCAAACTCCTCTTGCATCGCAGCCATCCAGAGCGGGTCACGAAGAGTAGCTTGAACGGAGGGTGTCAAAGGTGGCGGCGTAGAGGTGGACATCGTGTGGACGTACTCATCCGAAGCATACTGCGAGCTTGGTCGAAAGACACCTGCACGAGAGCGGGTAACCGGACCAACCGCAGGTGGTAGAGGACCCGCGGCCACCGGTGAGGACGTACCAGAGGGCATCGAGGCCGTGGCCGAGGTCTACGGGTCGGCGGAGGACAGCGCAGCAGGAGCCGAGTCCGCGGGCGGGGCATACCCGCCAGGCGACAACGGTGTTGAGGCAGCGGAGGTCATCGGCGACGCCGAGCCGGCGAGAGAAGCTGCAGGTGACGTCGAGTCGAAAGGCAGCATTGAGGCGGACGCCGAGCCGGAAGACGGCGTCGAGGGGTCCGCGGGGCTGGGAAGCCCAACGTAGGACCCGGAGGCAGCCACGGGCGGGTGACACACCTCAAAGCCAGGGGCGGGCTGAGGGCGGCACGCGAGCGCCCCGGGCGAGGGGCCGATGATCCCACGCCATCAGCGAACGACAATGGAGGGACGGCCGGAGGTACCTGCTGAAAGGGAAACACATGCTCATCAAAGTAAACGTGTTGGGAAATGAACACGCGATGGGAGACAGGATCGTAGCACCGATAACCCTTGGAGTTGGGAGAGTAGTTGATGATGATGCATGCGGCAGAGCGCGGGCAAGTTTATGAAGAGAAGTGTTGGCAGTGCTAGGATAACATAAACACCCAGAGGGTGGCATACCGAAGAGGAGGTGATGAGGCACATAGTTCCAAGGCGGGCAACATGGCTGGAGATTAAGAAGGAGCGACACGGTAGCGAGTGCATCTGGCTAGAAGCAAGGCGGCACGTTGGCATGAAACAGGAGCGTGTGAACACAATCATTGAGAGTGCAAAAGGACGAGTTTGGCTCGACCGTTTTGTTGTGAAGTATACGGGCAAGTGAGATGAAAAACTGTGCCATGGTGCGACAGAAAAGTGCGGAAGACAAGGTTGTCGAACTTTTTTCCATTGTCAGTTTGAAGAGCAAGAATGGGATGCCCAAACTGCATGCTGACATAGGAGTAAAAAGCAGTCAAGGTGGAAAGCGCATCCGACTTTCGCCGCAAAGAAAAAGTCCAGACATAATAAGAATAGTCATCAAGGATAACCAGATAATATAAGTAGCTGAAAGGATCGATATAGTTGACTAGAGGGGGGGTGTGAATAGGCAACTAACAATTTTTAGCTTTTCTTTACCAAATTAAACTTTGCATCAAAGTAGGTTGTCTAGATATGCAACTAGGTGAGCAGCCTATATGATGCAACAACAATAAGCACACAAGCAAGCAAAGGATATAACAAAATATAGCTTGCACAAGTAAAGGTGAGAGATGACCAAAAGTGGAACCGATGGAGACGAGGATCTGTTACCGAAGTTCCTTCCCTTTGAGGGGAAGTACGTCTCCGTTGGAGCGGTGTGGAGGCACAATGCTCCCCTAGAAGCCACTAGGGCCACCGTATTCTCCTCACACCCTCACACAATGCAAGATGCCATGATTCCACTATAGGTGCCCTTGAAGGCGGCGACCGAATCTTTACAAACAAGGTTTGTGCTTTCTCCACAACTCAATTGGAGGCTCCCAACGATACCATAGAGCTTCACCATAATGGAATATGGCTCCGAGGTGACCTCAACTATCTAGGGTACTCCAACACCCAAGAGTAAAAAGATCCGCAAGGGATTAGTGGGGGGAATCAAATTTCTCTTGGTGGAAGTGTAGATCCGGGCCTTCTCAACCAATCCCTAAAGAATCAACAACTTTGATTGGCTAGGGAGAGAGCTCGGGCGAAAACAAGCTTTGGAGCAAAAGTGGAGCTTGGGGGACAGAGGCAAGTCAACTTGGAGAAGAAGACCTCCTTTTATAAGGGAGAAACAATCCAACCGTTACCCCCATTCAGCCCCGCAAAGAGCGGTACTACCGCTTGGGGCAGCGGTACTACTGCTGGGATCAATGGTACTACCGCTCCCCCTTGCTGTACTGCCATGCAGACTGGGAAGGCCAGAGGCGGAGCAGGATCTGGACCCAGGGCGGTACTAGCAGCGGTGGTAGGGGCGATACTACCGCTTGCGAGCGGTACTACCGCCTCTACTGCCGCTGCCAGTGCCACAAAACCCGACACGAGAGGCGACACCCTTGAGTTGAGGCGGTAGGATCTCAGAACAGTAGCGGTACTACAGTTGAGAGCCCCCAGGTAGTACTGCCGCCTGTGGCTCTTGAGCGGTACTACCACTAGGGTCTGCGGTACTACCGCTGGGACTAGATTTCCTAGGAGGCAAGGAGGGATCCTCCATCGAAGCGGGAAGGCTCTATGGGTGCAAAGGAGATGTGTACGTGTTGATTCCACCCTAGCCTTACCAACGCGGACCCCCTCTTGATAGTACGGTGACTCCTACTAAACAAGTCCACCAAAACTGAAACGGAAGAGCTACACCGTCTTCGCATAAAACTCCGAGGGGAAGGAATCGTCTCGTGCCAAAAGATGAATCTCTCAAATACTCAATGCACACGATTAGTCCGCAAAAGTGTTGTCATCAATCACCAAAACTACATAGAGATAGACATGCCTTAACAATCTCCCCCTTTTTGGTGGATTGATGACAACCCGGGATTTGCACAAAGGTAGGACATGAAAGTAAAACAAATCCCAGAACTACAAAATATAGACGGGCTCCCCCCTGAATGTGTGCACCTAATTGGAGGTGCCTTCAGAATGCAAGGCACACACATTAGGATCAACACTCCCCCTATATTTTATAGTCCGACAACATTAGCAACAAGTAAAGGTACATATAGCTAGGATGCAGTAGGGTAGGTGTGAGCAAGGTATATAACATGATAAGCATGCAACTCACATACTACCAAAGTACTCGACAAACATAGATAATAAGGGATAAGGTAGCATATGTCTCACACCATATGAAAAGGGTACCAGGTCTCACAAGCACAAACCAAACCAAAGCAAAAGACGAGAAAAGAGTTTGCGAGAGAAAGACAAGGCAAACAAGCCACACAAACACACACTCGCAACTCGACAACGACAAATCCCGAGACTCTCCCCCCCTTTGGCATCGAGACACCAAAAAGGCAAAAAGCGCTGCTACGGCTCCAGGTGATAGCAAACTGAGGATCTCTAGCATCACATCCCAGTGGGATCGTTAGCACCGCCATCATCGGTAGGAAACTTCTCGGTGTCTGAATCGGTCCACGGGCAGTGTTGCTGAACCCACTCCTCCTCATCGGTGATCTTTCCCTCAGATCCGCTGGCAATGTTTGCACCCAACTGACGCATGAGATCCTTGTGATGGCTCCTGGCCTTCTTCTCAGAAACATGAGCCATATACTGTCCATGAGACTCCATGCAAAAGAGTTTCTTCATCTTGCGCTTGATCTTCTTTATCCATGAGGGCTCCACTCCAGAGGGCTCATAATCCGCATCATCGTCAGCATCAACCTCACTCTTCGTCTCCATGTCAGCAGCTCCAGATGGAATCCCATACCTAGGAGCCGGGGTGCCCCAGTTCTCCTTCTTCCTCAGATGCTTGATCTCACGAAAGACTAACTCTCCAGTCTCCAGCACAACATTAGGATAAACGCGCGCCCAAGCCTTCTCAATTAGCAACATGATAAATGGACCATAGATAGGGCACTTGCGCTCATAGATGGCTGAGACTAGTTCAGACCACATGACATGAGAGATATCCAAGGATTCTCCAGTGTTTTCTTCCTTCTCATGCTGGCAGAAGAGAAGCATGTCCACGAGAAGTGAGTGAACCATATCCAAGTTTCCAATACGAGGGAAGAGAGTCTCTCGGAAGATGCGATGAAGGATGTCCAGAAAGGCAGGCAACTCATAAGTCTCCTTCTGAGTCACGGGGTGAATATTCAAAGTACAGTAGGGCCAGAGAGATTGCTTGTGAGTGTCAGTTGCATTGCGGTGAGGGCGAAAGCCAACTGGGTTCTCAAGTCCTTGATCTTCAACCCCAAGTAACTCCATGAAGGCCTTCCACTTGACAGAAAGCAGCTTGCCATTTTTCATCCAAGTCAGAGTCCTTTCCTCATCTGTTCCAAGATGGACCATGGCATAAAACCGAGCCACCAAATCTGCATCAAAGTACTTGTTGAACTGCATGATCCTGAGGATGTTCGGCTGAGAACACATCTGTAGGGCTTCACCAAAGTAAGCAGGATCCTTCTCCATAACTTCAGTGTCGATGGAGCGAACATCAACATAGAGATACTTCTTTGATTTGATCACATCAAAGTAGATGGCAAACTGAAAGCGGTTCCAGAACGGGCGGTTGACCAAAGTGGGTTCCTGATCTTCCGCATAGGGGTTGTGGCGACGCCTTTCCCAAAACTCCTTGGCATTCATATCTGTCGCAGTCTTTCCCCTAGGCTTTGCCTTGTTTGTAATAGTCTTCTTGTGCTGTGAAGGAGGGTGAACACTTGAGGAGGCAGCCACTGTCTTAGAGGTGCGATAGCACTTTGAAGTTGAATGCCCGGGGTTGACACGGCGGACATGCTGCTCAGAAGGGCCATCGCCTGGAACCAAACACACAGATAGAAGAAACAACACGAAAGAAAGAGCATAAGCCACCAAACAAAACAACATGGAATGAAATTTGGTACGAGTATGATGGAAGTGGGCATCCAGCGGTAGTACCACGATCAGGAAGCAGCAGTACCGCCCGAGCGGTAGTACCGCTCCAGACAGGGGAACGGTGGTTCCCTACTGCCGTGGAAAAATCTGGTACTACCGGGATGCCAAATTCAAAAATTATCCTACTAAATACCAATCCAAACAGTCTAGACACCTTCTCCATCCTACTCAAGCCTTGATTTAGCCAAAAATCGAGAAATGCGACAACTATTGCCCCTAAAGACTAGATCTGAAACCTAGGCATAGAGAGAATGGGAACGGGGGAAACACCGGCATCCATGGCAAGAGGACAGGGTGGGGGTCGATTCCACCGTAGAAAATGGAGAGGGACGGCTCAGAGACGGCGGCCCGCCGGAGCCCTCACGCGGCGAGTCGGCGCTGGCAAAACAAAGAGGATGAGTGGGTTGTGCGAATGGGTATGGGGGAGAAATAAAACTCCCCCTGCCCCGATGTAACCCCCAAGGCCCGCCCCGCAGCGGTAGTACTGCTGGGATGAGCGGTAGTACCGTTTGCTAACCATCAGCGGTAGTACTGCGCACCACCAGCGGTAGTCACTACAAAAAAAGACACATCCGTGACATTTTGGGCCGAACGAATTTTTCTTTCTGTCATACATATGACACTTCTATGACGATAATTGTGACAAAACCCGATATCATCATAGATGTGGTGGGCTCCTACTTCTATGACAAAAAATCATTTCAGAAAATGGGCTTTTCGTCCTGGGCTGGCCGGAGAGGCAGCTGCATGACATTCTTTGGGCCGTCCATGATGGAAAAAACCGTGGTAGAAGCGAGGGGGAGGAAAATTTCGGGGAGTTGCCGGTTACGGTGGGAGGTCGGGGGCGGAGCGATGCACGTTTCTCTCGTACGTACGCGCGTGTGTGCGAGGTGTTGGCTCTAACTGAAGCCGAGCGAGGCGTTGGTCTCTAACTGAACCCGAGCGATTGCACTGCAGGCTACGCGTTACTGAACCCGAGCGATCGATCGATGGCTATTAACTGAACCCGATGGAGTGATTCCTTCACTACTGCTGCTAACTGAAGCCGATCG